>NC_134713.1:86902420-87205450 GCF_049634645.1 Pelodiscus sinensis | reverse complement strand
AGAGAGGAATACAACAATTAATTTAAAACAAAGATGTCCCAAATCCAATGAAATGAATCCCAATGCCTATATTTTTGGACAAAATCTTATATGTCTCTGTCTCTGATTAACTCTCATGACACGCCCAAGGTCAGTTTTTTTGTTGTGCTAATTTCATTGAAGACAATGGTGTCACACTATGGATTAATCCAGTCCATCTACAATGAGGTTTTTTTGTTTGTTGTTTTTTTTTGGGGGGGGGGGGCAAATGTCTCTTATTCATGGTCTTGGCTGGCTTCTTGTTTTTATAAATAAGCATTGCAGTAGGTCTTCTTGAGTGCCTTCGACATGGAGAAGAAGAGAAAGGCTTCTTCAAAACAAGAAAAACTCCCCAGAAGAATGATGTTGTTTGTAAATCAGGCCCTGATTTGGATCTGGTTCTAGACTTCTCAGCAGAGCTGTGACACTTTATTCCAGTTGAGGATATATGTCTGTGATGTGTGCCTTTAATAACACATCCATATTCTATATATTCAAGTTAGGGCTTAACATAAAAATGAAGGAAAATATTGTATATGTTGAGGTGGAACATATTGTGACAACCTACTTTTGCTTATGACGTGAGGGACACAAACACACAGTTTTAGCCTGAATTTTGCATAGCTTCATTCTTATCAAATTCTTTAGTGTATAATAAAAATGCACCAGCTAGACATCTAGAGGTTTACTCTGGCCCAGATAAACATCAAGCTCTCTTGATGCTCAGCTGAAGTTTTCAAACCTGTTGAGTCTTCAGAACTGAGCTGTGAATCTCGAAAAAGCAACTTTCCAATGAGATTCTTAGCACTTCTATTTTAGATTGGTCTGGAAATACTTTGAGATCAGCCTCAGTTATTATGGTATTTTAGCACTTCCACTTGTAGAAGGTTACTTGTCAAGAATATGCTTGTTTAGTACAAAAAAATTCAGGAGCAGGAGAAAAAAAAGAAAATTAGGCAAATAAATCAAAAGAAGGAAGAAAAGTCAAATGTCCTCTGATGTTAGAATACTGTATTCAAATATATTTCTACAGTCTCAGTGTGCCAAATTTCCAAAAGCACCTAAATGACTTAGGAGTCTAAACTTCATTGACTTTCAATGGGACTTAGCCATATAAGTCATTTAAGCACTTTTCCAAATTTTATACATTAGGAATACATTTTCATTGTGCATTGGTGTAGGTTGAAAAACAATGGGTTAGAGTGATTTACAGCAACTGATGATCTTGCTCAGTATCTGTAAATACTCATTTGCACTGCTGAAACAAAAGACAGGACTAGCACTGCATTAGAATTCTGTGGTTTGCATGGCTTCAATTTGTAATGCAAAATATTAAACAATCGAGAAAGAAATGTAACTAAAATATCCATCTGAGCTGGATATCTATTGCTAGTTTAGATCAGTTAACTTTTTGTGCATCTTCTAAAAGGAAAGTAAGCAGTAGATGAAAGGGCAGGTCAGTCTCTGTGCCTAGTTAGCCCATATCCCTACAACTAATGCCCATTTGGATACAGTAATTCCTTACTTAACACTATAGATAAGTTTCAGAAAATGTTCGTGTTAAGTGAAAACGTGTTATGCGGGGTCAATTTTCCTATTGAAAGTAATGGAAAAGGTGGGGGTTGTGTTTCAAGCTGTGGTGTCTGTTGGGACCCGGTCATAAAGTTGGGGGAGAAAGGGGACTGGGTTACAGCAGGGAGGGGAGGTGTTTAGCTCTGGGGAAGGGAAGAGGTGGAGAGGGGAGGGGGATTGGGTTTGGAGTATGCCTCTGTGATGGGTCTGCTGGGACCCGTACTGCGTCTGGCGAGGGGGGGTCACCGGGGAACGGCGCAGCGAGTGGCGAATCCTCCGCCGCTTTGCAGGGAGATGGGGGAAGCCCCGCGCCGCTGCCGGCAATGGGCCGGCTGGGGAAACCCAGCCACCGGCCTGCAAGCGGGGGCGCAGGAGGAGGGCAAAGCATCTGGCGAGAGGGAGTCAGTGGGGAACGGCACAGTGAGTGGCGAACCCTCCGCTGCATTGCAGGGAGGCAGGTGAAGTCCTGCACAGTCGCCGCCAATGGGCCGGCTGGGGAAATCGTGTTAGTCCAGGAACGGTCGTGTAATTAAAAAAAACTTTCCCTAAAAAAAAAAAAATTGTGCTATTGCGAAAACATGTTAAGCAGGCATGTGTTAAATGAGGAATTACTGTAGTCTTTTTATAGCAGTCATCTTTTTTTAAAACCATGCTGGTGTACAGACCAGGAGCTGGACATAGCCAGAGATTAGGGCCTTGTGTAGACCACCTTACACTTGTTTGAATTTTACCCTAATTGATTCTTGCACTGGTAGAGCCTTCTCAGACTTTTATGTAAAAAATACTAAAATAAAAACAATTTCTAAAAGAGAAGGGTCAAGTCCAGTCCCTCCAATTCTCTCTCCCCCACCTTTAGCAGAATTAATTTTCTTATGTGCATTAATGTAGACATATAACTCTTTCAGACATAGGTGTTATATTTTACCTAAATAGATCTCTAGGTTCAAACTCTAGAGTGGACATAGTTATATTGGTATAAAGGTGCTTTATGCCTGAAAAGCCAGTTTCCCTTCCCACGTAGGAATACCTACAATGTTAGGGTACAGCTACACAGCAGGGCTAAAGGCGAAATAAGCTATGGAACTTGAGCTATGTCAAGTGCATAGCTTAAGTTGAAACAGTTTATTTTGGCTTTTGGTGCTGTGTACACAGCAGGAAGTCTGAGAGAGAGCACTCTTCCTCTGACTTCCCTCTGAAATAACACTGCTGTGTAGACGTACCTTTACAAAGCACCTGTAAATTGATATGGCTTCGCCCACATTGGGGGCTATATTACTTTAACTGTACCTATATAGTTATTACCGTCCTATATAGTTATCACTGTACACCTTCTATGTGTGGCTAAGTCCTTAGTTAGCTTTTCCAGTACTTGTATCTGTCCCCCTGTTCACAAACCTCATCTGCTGTGTAAAGTTCTCTGGTTTTGGTGATATTTAACCTTTCTCTCAAGAACCTTGCTTTTTTACTTCCTTGCCTCTCCATCTGCTTCAGCATGGGCAACAGGAGAATTAATGAAGGAATTAACCTTAAGAAAGTTTGACAGTGTTAACTCAAGGACTCTTTATCCTTGTCAGAAGGAGTAAATCCATTACAAATATAACTCTGGCGATAAATGCTATGTTGCAATTGCACACTGATGGATAAAGAACATATCTGACAAATAAAAGAATATGCACTAAAATATATATAAAATTACCTAATTTTGTACCATACACAACTGGGGCCTTTATTGATTGTAAAATGCTTGGTATAATGGAGCCCTGACATTTGATTGCAAAATCGTAGTGACTATTGTAATACAAATTGCCATACAAAAGAAGAAAACAATAACAACCATAATGTCTTACAGAGATGCTATTTGATAGGTAGGATGATCCCTCTTTTGTTCTCTCTTATTCCCTTTTATGGTAGAAAAATTCTGGAAACAAATGAATATTTAGGTTTTATGATGATGATGATTGATGATGATGATGTTCTGGTGGTAAACTATGCCAAAGAAACAAGTCTTGTATTTAATCCAGAAGGCAGTGAGATCCAAGGTCATTCAATATTCTCAGGGAACTACGGTAATGAAATGACCAGCAAACACACTTGCCAATGAATACCCATTAAAAGGTTAAATTGGTTAGACGGATGCAAACCTGATTCAACAAGAGTATTCTTTCAGTGGAATTATACTGAATAAACCGTAATTACATGGTATCCACTAATCATACAAGAACAGGGCAATTAAGTAAATATTTCTGTTTTTAAAGGGAATCCTTATGATCTAAACATTGCAAGTTGCATAGTAATCACTTCTTGAACCAGTTGGTAGCTTCAGATATTATTACCACCTCATAATCCATGGACCATGTAATTACTGAGTATTTATTATATGGTTGTTGTCACGTAAGTACAGAGCAGTTGCCCAGTGATACGTGACTTGTAAAATACCATGAAACTCAATACTTATTTTCTATTTCTTAGATGTATAACTCTTTCAAATCTTCCCTACTAGACTGTTTATTCAAGGGAATGTGGATTTGAAAGGGATTTTTGTCAGCTGCATCGTGCATTTCATGGAAAGCTATTTATATGAGTGGCTCCATTTTCTTTCAAGACATGCAAAGGCTTGGGATAAGACAAAAGACATAATTTTGCAGGTTGTAAATCCAGCAAGTAGAGGAACAGAGCCCCTATTACAGCCTTATGAGGAAGAACGGAAGTGAGTTTTCACATGTAAATGCCCACGCATAATGCAATGATATTATCTTGCAAGAAAGCAATAAAAACAAAGGGCCAAATTTACATTTGCACTAAGGCTTCTTTACACCACTGTGGCAGTGGAAAGAGTCTTAGAATGAATGTTAAGGTCAGGATATATATATGTCTATGTGCAATCAGAGATGTGACTGCAGCACATGTAGACATATGTGAATAAGCTTTGATCTAGCTAACTTGAATAACAGTCCCAATGAATCCACTACAGCAATGGGGTTTGTATTTGAACTTCTATCTTATGGTGTTATTCCAGTTTCACTCTTATTACTATTTGAGCTAACTAGATCAAAGCTAGCTTGAGTTTCTCTGCATATGATGCAGTCACACCTCTGACTGCAGTGTAGACATACCATAATTGTCTGTTAATATAAATGTCACCTGCTTTAAGGCCCCTTTGTGTGTCAGATTGATGTAAAGGTATTTTGGTATTAGCGAGAACGGGGCCCATGGAGTGTCTGGATGCAGTTTCATCCTGAGACACTGTGTATGCATTCTGCCTCCTCACATCCCTTCTCTTTCACCCTTTTTCCTTTCCTAACTAAGAACAATATGCTCTCATTACTGAGAATGGCAAACAGCAATTATTTATGAGATTGGGTATGAAGCATATATGGTATTATTTTAAACCGCGCTCTGTCTTATTACCATATCCAGTGTCTCCCCAATGATTCTTTTGGGCTCATAAAAATTTATCTATTGCATTTTATGTGCCTCTTCATGTGCTGTTCTTAGCCACTTCACTATCTTATGTTCTTTCCTT
Organism: Pelodiscus sinensis; assembly: GCF_049634645.1. Classification (NCBI taxonomy): domain Eukaryota; kingdom Metazoa; phylum Chordata; order Testudines; family Trionychidae; genus Pelodiscus; species Pelodiscus sinensis. The sequence goes on along the minus strand of NC_134713.1, from coordinate 87,200,337 downwards.
TCATCCGTTCCTTGCAAGCACGCCAGTGCTTTCAGAACATACTGCCTCATGTGCTTGCCTTCTCTTTCTGCATTTATTTAAGATGATTAGATATAGGTGAGTTAGGGTTAATGCTGGTTAATGAACCCTCTGGGCCAAACATTTACTCATTCCTCAAATATAAACCTAAATGGATCCCTTTGGGGATTCAGAAAGTTTGGTCAATTCTTCTCTAGTCTCTCACCTTTTGTTGATGGGATTTTGCCTGTTACTATTTATTTTATTTTACTGTGGTGGCACCTAACAGCCCAAATGCGATACAGATACAGAAAGAAAATGTGATTCCTGTCCCAAATATCTTAGCATCTAATATGAGAGACAGACAGGGAAACACAAGGAAACCATGAGACAATACCAATCAGCTTGATAGACAGTGGTCTGACCACACCAGCTGCCTAACCATTGTCAAGTTTTTTGTAGGCATTCTGGGCAAAGGAGAGTTTTAAGAAGGAGGATAATGAAGTTTCTGTTCTGATACCAGCATGAGAGAAAGCACAAAGGTGCTTGTCTGGGAAATTTCACAAGAGAGTGGTGGAGGCTGGCTGCCTGTAGTGATACCTCAGTACAAAACAATCTTGGCAGCCCAGATCTTGCATGTTTTTAGACTTCCAAGGGACCTGTGCAAGCCAGGGCCTCATCACAGCAGAATGCAAAATTCAAAGGATCAGCAGCTGGCACGATTCAGAGCCGCCATCCAAAGAGACAGTGTGCCTGGGAAAGAGGGTGTGGAACTTTCTCTTCAAAGAGAATGCTGTAGGGCAGGGTGTGAAGCATCTGTATGAGATGTTTGCTGTGAAGATGAGAATAAAGTAACTTAATTTTGGGTGCTTCTGTACTTCCGCCCTAAATCACAAAAAACTTGAGACATCTTTGGCTGCGTACAGGTATATATAGCGTTCTAGGCAGCAGACATTGGCATTGGCAGCAGATGCAGGATGGGATTGTTCTTTATCCGTGTAAGGAACTAACATAATGTTCCCTAGAATCTCCCACTTTTCACTAAGACTAAAACTTGGGCTGGGGAATACTGTTAGCACATGTCTACACTGCACTTCAAATCTGGGCACAGACTCAGTCTTGAAACCAAAGTCCCTCTTGACACAAATCTTTCAGATTTGCAAGGAGTGTGCAAAAAGTGAAGTATGCGAGCCTGAGACAAGCTGGGCCCCTTCAAGCCGTTTCACAGGCAGTGTAGATGCAACTCACACCCCTGCCGCTGGACTTGGGTTTTGATGGTCCACTGCCAGACACTGGTTAATTTCTGGGGCGAAGCCAGCAAATTAGTGGATTTTAGTAAGAGTACTAGGAATAGCCACACATACCAGCCAACAGCAAAAAAATATGGCAGTGCTGGATATTTACTGGGCTGTTGACCAGCACAGAAATTTTTGATGACCCTCGCAAAAGGGTAGCAGCATGTATCTGCTAATAGTGGGTTGCACGTCAGTGATTTAGCATCCCTCTGCCCATCCCTCACCCACCATATGGAATTCAGAATGGTAAATAGGAAATACAAATAGTAAAAACTGCATTTTAGAAGTGAATTTGTACTGGCAAGGTGCCCATTGCTTTGTTTGGGCATTCCTGTTTGTTGAAATAATACTCTTATATTGACATCCCTGTAAGTACACACTGCTATAACCACTCAGCATTGTAGCATGCTGCCTGAAAATAGTGAACTTGTGTGGGGAAGTGGGAGATTTTGAGGAGGAGGAGTGTGGAAATGTGTTCTATTGACAAATCTAGTCCATTTCAGTTAAATGTAATATACACAGTTCATAGATGATAAATCATTTGTTCCAGATCTGACTGGGGTTTGACATTTTGTCCAGAAGCATGCCAGTGGCAAGCGCATCAGGAGGATGGCGGTAGAGTTGTGTGTGTTTGCATACAGTCAAAACAGGCTAAGGCATATGGAAGCTAATTCAGCATCCTGTTGATTCCCTTATAAATTCTGAAGCAATCTTGAGTGCTGCTAGCTTCAGACTTCCTTAGCAGGAACTAAAGATGGATAGTCACATTTTGGGGAAGGGTGTATTTTCTAGGGCTGCCTGAGTAGCTGACCACCCCACTCCACTCTTAGATATGCTGTTCAGTCATACATTTAAATACTTGGCTAGAATACAGTAGTTTGGAATAACACCTCTCTTGTTAACAATCAAGCACCACAAGAGCTGTCATGCCCTTCCAAAAGTGGAATGCCTGAAATGATGGAAACCCTTTTTCATCCTGAAAAGTATAATCGTTCTGAAATGTTTAGGGAACACCATCCCTCCTCCAGCAGCTGTGGTGTTTAAAATTACCATTGTTTCTCCAGTTCCACAGTGATTAACTCAAATTATCCAGGGAACTTCTGTGGTCTGACACAGCCCCTTCACACTGTTCTGAAGTTCAGTTTTAAAACATAACATTTTATGTCCTTGAAATTTCACAAGGATTATTTCTGTGCTTCTGCACCAAGGAATATGAGAGTGTAGCCTTCTGTGTCTTGTCCTATGCCAGACCCCATGACCTCTGCAGGCTGCAGCTATTCCATAGCTCACCCGCCCATGGAGCAGTCAGCGAACCTTCACAGACCCTTCCAAGTGCCAACAAGCAGGTTCAATGCCAAAGGCAGCGGGATTTATGGCTAGAAGAATGGTATGGCAAAAGGCAAGTGAAAAGGCTCAGGCAGGCTGCACACCTTGAGGACAGTTTCAGTGTGGCAGTAGGCAGGAATGGAAGCTGAAAAAAAGGACAGAGCTCAGCAGAAACAAGTGTTTTAGCAACTGCTATCACTAATGACCAAAAGAATATGTGCTCCTGGTATACCCGCACCATACCTTACATCCCCTTCATGATACCTTGGTCTGCAGTCCAGGAACAGTTTGGACAATATGGTCTAGGCCAGTGGTGTGCAAGCTTTTTTCAACCATGACCCCATATTTTATTGTACTTGTGTCGCAACCTGCAAGGTAATTTGAGCAGCGTGGTGCAGCGCTTAGATCAGGTCAGCCAGGTCCTGGGCCTGGCCATTGGCAACCCTGTGGTGTGGCGCTTAGATCTGGCTGGCTGGAGGCTGGGCCCAGCAGTTGGTGGCCCCGCAGTGCAGCGCGGCGCTTAGATCTGGGTGGCCGGGACTTATGTCCATGGCTATGGCGAACCCCCAGGAAGACATCCATGACCCGCAAGGGGGTCGCGACCCACGGGTTGCGCACCACTGGTCTAGGCTTATTACCCTACTTCAGAAGCACTGGTCTATGTAGAGGGGCATCAGCAGTGGTACTGAATAGCACAGAGTAGCATCAGCTGGTTTGAATCTGCATTTCTCTGTCCTCCTTCTCTCTCCTGTGTCTGTGGTGGCTCAGAAAATGCTACCAAAATATTCACCACCATCTCACAGAAGTTCTGTCTATTTCCTGACACTAAAGTGAAAGTGCAACCAAGAGAACTCTCATATTCTCTGCCTCCTCTATTTCTCTGGCTTTGGTAGCTGAGAAAGTATGGACCAAAATGATGTGTTGGGGGTCTGACCAAGTTTCCTGCAACATGCAGGGTGAACAGTTAAATTCCCCAATGCAGCACGAACAGAGGGCGAGAATGGCTGCATTTTTCAAAGGATGGCACTAGGAAGTCTGAGATGGACTCAGGTTTGTGTACTTTAGTGTGGACACTTGAGCCCCAGGTTCAGTCACAGGTTAGAACATTTTTAAGTTGACAGTGTAAATGCTGAAACCTGGGTTCTCTCCCCAAAGTCTGCTGAGTCCAGTAATACTGGGTTTAGATTGCAGTCTAAACATATCCCTAGATCAAAATGATTAGGTGTATAGAATGGGTCCCCTATGAAAAGAGATTAAAGAGACTTGGACTTTTCAGCTTAGAAAAGAGGAGACTAAGGGGGAATATGATAGAGGTCTATAAAATCATGACTGGTATGGAAAAAGTGAATAAGGAAAAGTTATGTATTTGTTCCCATAATATAAGAACTAGGGGTCACCAAATGAAATTAATAGGCAGCAGATTTAAAACAAACCATAGGAAGTTTTTCTTCTCTCAGTGCACAGTCAGCCTCTGGAATGCCTTGCCAGAGGATGTGCTGAAGGCTAAAACTTTAACAGGGTTAAAAAAAGAGCCAGATAGATTCATGGAGGTTAGGTCCATTAATGGCCATTAGCCAGGTTGAATAGAAATGGTGTCCCTCTGTTTCTCTGGAGGTGGGTGACAGGGGAGGGATCACGTGAGGATTAACTGTTGTGTTCCCTCCTTCTGGGGTATCTAGTATTGGCCACTGTTGGCAGACAGAATACTGGGCTGGATGGACCATTGGTCTGACCCAGTATGGCAGGTTCTTATGTTCTGTATGGGTAAGGGGCCCTCTGAAAGTTACTCCCAGTGCAGAAGGGGATCTCAGATTTTTCTACAATAGCAGCCTCATGACATCTCTGAAGGCTGTTTGCAAATTCATGTACCTACATGAGATGTCCTAACTCTGTATGGAGTTTGGCACTCAGTGCTCAGAGTAGAGCCTCACTTCCTGTTACTTCCTGTTTGTCACCAGAACTATAAAGTCAGCACAGCAGAGAGCTGTGTTAAAATCAGCTCCGCCTCTGTCTATCCTCTTCACTGCCAGTCTGGAGATTATACTGGCAATGAGGCTCTTCCATCCCCCAGACGTCCACTAGTCCTACACCTTTACCAAGAAGAAGAAATAGAAAGCAAATAATAACAAAAAAATATTGTAATAATTAATAATAAAAAAGTTCACATGGAAATAAAAGATGGTAGACTGTTGCTTTTGCTGCAAGGGTCAGCCAACAGGAGAGGGGGAATAGGCAGATTAAAATAAAACACAGGAAGAGGCACTTACATTTGCTGTCAGAGCTACTGCGGATAGATTAGCACAGGGGGAGCGCCATCTTGGCCTCCTTGCATCTTAGCCTGTGCTGGCCATCTACAGTCAGCAGAGGGAGCACAAGTACAGCCAAAAGAGGAATTTGTCAGCTGGCTGTATAAGCACAACCAAGAGGGGGTGACCAAGGCAGACAGTATACGGTAAAAAAAAAATTAATCTTCAGAAAAAAGCTGCAAGACCACAGAGAAAAGAGGTGTGTGGGGGCAAAGGGCATGCAGGGCACGTTTCCCTAAGAAACGGAAGATGTCCAGCAGGATGCAAAGTTCAACAGAATTGAAGTGAAATTGTAATTTTTGTTGGCAATGTTGGTGAATTCAATGAAAATTGTGAATTTTGAGTAATGTAACTTAAAAATTTGGAGCAATTTGGAGCCTGCAGTTCCAATCCAAACAACTTAATTTCAGCCACACTGACAGTGATGAGGCCTAATCATACATTCTGATGAATGACTTGTTGACTCCAACAATGCACAGAAATGTCATGTACACCATAATTTCTGCTGAAATGCAGGTACTGTTCTCTCCTACCCCATTAGTGTTAGCAGAATGATACAGATTCCATGGGGGAAGTGGAGACAGTATACAGTAAAAAAAGTTTACTGTATACTGTAAATAGCACACTTAGGGTACGTCTATACTACCGGGTTTTGTCGACAGAAGTTTTGTCGACAGTATCTGTCGACAAAACTTCTGTCGACAAAGAGCGTCCAGACACATTGAGTTCTGTCGACAAAGCAAGCTGCTTTGTCAACAGAACCCTGTAGCCTAGACGCAACCCTACAGGCAATAACACCTTCTGTCGACAGAACTCTGTCGACAGAAGGTGTTATGCCTCGTAAAATGAGGTTTACCAGCGTCGACAAAACTGCTGAGTTCTGTCGAAGTTATGTCGACAGAACTCAGCGGTAGTGTAGACGCTGGTATAGTTTTGTCGACAAAAGTCCACTTTTGTCGACAAAACTCAGTAGTCTAGACACACCCTTAGTTTCTTCCCTAAAGGCAGGCCATTAGAGTAGAGATTAAATGATGCCCTCTGTGACCAAATTGTCTCTGGATTACCTGTAGCCAGATCCCATGGTATGCAAATTGATTGATGTTTTGAGACTTGTCATTGTTGTTTTTATGAAGGAGATGTTCTGTGGGCTCACCACTGTGACTGTGGAATGGCACAGATACGTGAAGAACTTGTAAAATGCATGGGACCCGTTTTGTTCATTATTACCCTATGTAATAGTAATTCATGGAAATGACATATGAACCAATTGCAACCTTGATAAGCATCAAGGGAATGCTCCAGTAGGATTTTTGCTTCCTGTGACCAAACCATCTCCTGTTGCAGCTGCCTAATTTTGACAACTTTTTGCAGGAAAATTTGGTACCAGATCTAGATGATTCCTTACCACAGTCTGTTCCTGTGGTTCAAAACAATGTCCATCATCATCACCATATTATCGCAAGAGATTGTGAAAATCCTTTGTGTACCTGAACTTATTTAGCTAGTGCCTTGTTACTGGAGGGCAGAAAAATCCCTGAGAACTTCAAAATCTGTGGTAGTAATGTATGTATATTGGGGGTGTATTTTAAAGCAGGATGAAGGAAAGTGATGTCCTGCCCTTTAAAATAGTTAAGCACTCTACTGGAGTAGAGAAAGTTTTTCCTGTTTGTTACATTAAAATAAGTGTAGATAGTGGTGTTTAAATCAGCTCCTCTAGTGGGTTTTTTTTTCATTGTTGGATCCAAATCTTATACCTTGTGTATGAGGTGGAGTAGACATCATCCCTTCATTAAGCCAATGCAGCATAGTCAGTAGTATACTAGGTCTGAAACTGACCAAATTCAGGGTTCAATTTTGTGCATGTCCTACATGTAAGTAGTTTCTATTCAGATCTAAAAGATTTCTATTTGTAAGGAGCTTGCAGGATCATGGCCTCTAATGGCATACTGGATAATAGCTAATTATCAACATTCCAATTCACAAATAGACATCAATGAGTAATGGGGAAATAATCATAGAAAATACCTTAAAAACATGCACTTTACAGTGCTTAGAACTGATTCTTGTTATTTTCAGTCATTGTGCTTGGTGTCCTTCACACAATATTACTGGCTCATTTCATTTTTAGCTATTTCAAAGCAGCATTTTTATTACATCTGAATTTGTGTGCTTATCAGCTTTCCCCTTATATGACAATAAATGACAAGAATGTCTGTGTTTTTTTCCTTTTGTTCTTTCTTTTCTGCTGTTTTCAGACTGATATGTGATGGTGAGGGGAAAAAATTAAATCCATTCTTGTCAGAAAGAATTCCTGATCATGTGTTTTTCATCAAAAGACCAACAATTGCATTCTATATGACGTTGGCTCATAATTGAAAGTTCAAAAACATACTTTTGGAAACTTTGAGTTTGCAGACAAACCTTGGGTAAAGTTTTCATGTTTGGAAATTTGAACTTTCTTTAGCAGAAACTGACATTTAATATGTAAAAGTGAGTGCAGGAATTACTAAGAAATCTTTTAGCTCTGTGCTCAGGATATTACCAATTAGGGATTTTTTTGCTTCCAGTATATATCTTCTACAGTTGTGGTTGTCTCCCAGCCCATAACATCCTATTTCTGTGGTATGGTATCACCACAAGACTTCTGGATAAGTCTAAATACCATTGAGGATCTGGGTCCTAATCTGCCTGTGCCTGATACATCATTTTATGAAGTGGAAGCATTACCACTGTCTTTCTCTGACCCTCTATCTGTTTTGTCTCTTTAGCTTGTAAGTTCTTTGTTTTAGGGACTATTTCTCCTAGGCTGCATCTAGACTGGCATGATTTTCCGCAAATGTTTTTAACGGAAAAGTTTTCCGTTAAAAGCATTTGTGGAAAAGAGCATCTAGATTGGCACGAACGCTTTTCTGCAAAAGCACTTTTTGCAGAAAAGCGTCCGTGCCAATCTAGACATGGTTTTGCACAAAAAAGCCCCGATCACCATTTTCGCGACCGGGGCTTTTTTGCGCAAAACAATACCACGTTGTCTACACTGGCCCTCTTGCACAAAAGCATATGCGCAAGAGGACTTTTGCCCGAATGGGAGCAGCATAGCATTTCCGCAAGAAGCACTGATTTCAGACAGTAGGAAGTCAGTGTTCTTGCGGAAGTTCAAGCGGCCAGTGTAGACAGCTGGCAAGTTTTTTCTAAAAAAGCAGGTGCTTTTGCAGAAAAACTTGCCAGTCTAGACACAGCCCTAGTGTTCACACAGGCTCTATAGCAATGAGTCAGTCACAGCTACTTAAATAATAATCAGTGCATGAGTTTTACATTGTGATGAGCAGACTATAAATACTGTGACAAAGGCAGGCTGGAGGACTGCTTCAGGGTAAATCTACACTGGCATGATTTTGAGCAAGAACTCTTTTGTGGAAGAGTTCTTGTGCAAAAACTCTTCCAGAAGAGAGCGTCTACACTGGCATGTGCCTTTGCACATGAGATGTGCTTTTGTGCAAGACCATCCGTGCCAGTGTAGATGCTCTCTTGCGCAAGAAAGCTCTGATGGCCATTTGAACCATAGGACTTTCTTGTGCAAGAAATTCATGTTGCCCGTCTACACTGGCCTCTTGCGCAAGAACAGTTGTGCAAGAGGGCTTATTCCTGAGCGGGAGCATCATAGTTCTTGTGCAAGAAGCACTGATTTCATACATTAGAATGTCAGTGTTCTTGAGCAAGAACTCGCGGCCAGTGTAGACAGGCAGCAAGTTTTGGTGCAAAAGCGGCTGCTTTTTCGCAAGATTGCACCAATGTAGACACAGCCTCAGAATGAGGAAAAGGCAGCCCGAAAAAGGGTAAAAAGCCAGCTAATTAGAGGTGGAGAGCTGCAGGACAATTAGGAGCAGCTGGCAGGGAGCTGGCCCAGGCAAATTGAAGCCAGGTGACTCCACTTCAGGCCTGAGGAAGGCCTTTAAAAGCCTCCCCAGTTAGTAGGTGGGGGAGAGAGTGAGATTAAGTGTTATCACTTATAGAGCTAGAGACAGCAGGGGAGGGGGTTCCAGAAGGAGTGGCTAGGCTCCCTACTACAGAAACCAGCTGTATGCCCAATCCCTGGAAAAAAAACCCAGCTTCTGGCCCAAATGCTAGGCAGGTAGAGGGGGGCCCATGCCACAACACCTATATTGATACCTAGAACCTGTACCTCCAAGGAAGACACTAACATCTATTAGTGACTATGGAGGTTTTCTTTTCATGTTTTCATTTCCTTAGGCTGTAGAGGGTTGTTTACTGGTGTGCCAGCGATTATGAGGCATTTCTCCCATCACCTCAATATGCAACCATTTGACAGGAGAACTAGGACCATTTCCTCTCTTTTATTATTTCAGTGCAGGAAGCAAGTATACTCTGGAAGACCATGTTTATTGAGCAGATACATCCTTGAAGACTCTGTTGTGACAGCAGTCACATGCTGCCACCAGAACAGTGGGGAAGTATGTAGAGGCCATATGCTTCAAGATGATGATACAGGAGAGCCCTAGTTCTTCTCTCCCCCTGCCCTTATTGAGATCAAAGAGAAATTTTAGGAATTCCCAATTATTGAGAGAGGGTTGCTGTGAGTTACATGAAGAGAAGCATGTGAAAGGAAGGGGTCAGGCCTGAGACCCTTTCCAGAACATAAGGTGAAATTTGCATAAGATAATAGAAAATGGAAGGCATAATTACTCCAGCCATGACAGGTTAGGCATGTTGGAACTCACTACTCAAAGAATTAAATTTAGGCATGAGAGAGAAATGAAAATTATGAAATGCACAAACCAGTCACAAGCCAAAAACACCACACTTTGCAAGCCGTAAAAGTAGTAACAACTCCCCACCTATGTGTTGGGTTGGGAGATGAGAATGAAGGACAGTGTGTGTATGTGAGAATGACACACACAAAGCGTGTGAGAGTGACAGAGATTTGCATTGCCAACCTCCCTACATCCATTTCTCTCTGTGTGGAGATAGGGTACAGCGCTTGATATCTTCCCAGCCAAACCAGTCAGGATCACCTGTCAGAGGCTTCAGGATCTACCGGTATATCTTGATCTACTGGTTGGTGACCACTGGGTTAAGAGGTACAAATGCCACCTGGCCACTGGGCATTTGCACTAGTTTGGCTGTGTCAGGCAGTTGGCACTACTGATAGTCTATGACTAGTAACTTCTAAACTGGTTACAAAGCTTTAGTATCTCTGATGGCTGGTTCCACCAACAAGTGGATATTGTAGCTCTGGGATGGAGCATACACTGAGGACCTCAGGCTCACTGAGCAGCTCTGGACCCAGAAGGCTCCACCCAGCCATACCTGCTGGGGACAATGGAGGCAGAATTCAAAAGGGAGTGGCCCAGCTAAGTCAAGACAGACAGAGCAAAGAATCAGTCCTACTCTGGTAGCTTCTTTAGGTCATGTCAAAACTAGGAGTTTAGTCTGAATTTACTGAATTCGACTTCCGGGCACCTGATTTTCCAAATTCGAAATTACGAGTCCTCACTACCAGGAAGAATTGAATATAGTCCGAGGCAGGCTCTGTTAATGTGGATACACTACCTCAGACTCAGAGCCCCATGAATCACTCTGAGGAGCTGCAGAAAGCCTCCTGGAGGCCAATAAGATCAAATTAGTGGCACCAGAGCATCCACACTAACTTTATTTTGGACATACAAGTTCAGGAATAGTGTTATTCCTCATGAAGGGCTGATCTTTCCTGTCACTTTGTAGCAGGCTGAGGAAGTGACTCCAGGGAGGCTTGGTGGTGTCTGTCTCCACAGGCTTCATATCTAGCACAAACTGTAACACATTGCAAAAGGCTTTGGAAAATTAAACTTTATTTACCTAATGGGCCAGATCCTGTGATACTGTAAATTGGTGTTGTGCCACTGGATTAGGTTGAACTAAATAGAACTAAATAGATCTGCAGTGACTTATATCAGTGGAGAATCTGGCAACATTTCTTTACTCAGACTGTTGATTGAGTTAGACTCTTTTTGTGTATGTTTGGAAGCTCTTTGCTATTAGCCTGAGCCTGTAATCCTTTCTTATGATATAGTTTTTTAATTACATGATCATAGACTATTTTTCCTGTCTCTTTCAGTTCATAGATGGAGGGTACTCACTTAATGAACAGATATTTGATATTTTTTCCTTACCGTTCAAAGTGTGGCCCCCATGACTTATTTACTGCACGCTACTCAAACACAGCTCTGAAGATGGAATTATAAATTTTCTCTTATGGTGAGAGCTACAGAAAGCAAAGCTCAGTCAAGTTTTAAAACTTGACCCTCTCACCAACAGAAGTTGATCCAATAAAACGTATTACCTCACCCGCCTTGTGTGTCTAATATCTTGGGACCCACATGGCTGCAACTCTACATTATTGTACTTTAAGTTTATTTCCAAAACAATTGTTTCTTTAACAAACTCCCTTGGATCACCTCTGATTATCCAAATTCTGTTTTCCCTGAAAGTCTTAATTTGTCTTGTAGAAATGCAGCTGGTTTGAATTAGAAGTATACTCCCAGGCTCAAACTACATTGACATGAATTTAAGAACAAGAGCACGTATGAATAATTTAGCATCAAATGAATTACAAAGTGTTTGTAATAAGCACAGCACACCACATTATAAACCCAGAAATTATACCTAAAAGATTAAACTTAAAAGAAATCCAAACATGGTATGATATGGAAATACACCAATAGGACAAGCAAACAACCTTAACTCTGCCCTGTAGTGATATTAGGTAGTAACCATATGACTGTATTTCAGGCATTTTAGTGTTTGTGGTCATAGATTAAATTATAAACTGATTTTGGAAGACGTTCGTTTTTTATTTTTCCCCTTCATTATGTGATGATGGATCCAGTATTTTTTGCTTAACTGATTTAGGACTGAAATCCTATAGGGATTATAATGCTTCACTTACCTTGTGTGTAGATTCCTCAGCTATTCAGGACTGTGTGATACAATTGTCCCTATGTGAGCACACAGACGTATGCAACAGACAACAGACTGCTTTCTCCCTCATTCTGAATTAGGACATGATTGAAAGCTAACTGAAATCAATGGAAAGACACCATTTGGATCAGTACCCTCATGAGGCACAAGAGGTGCGCTGTGTTTTCTTATCAAACCTTGGAGTTTGCTCAGTGAATGGTCCTTATCTGTCATACACAAGAATCCTTAGCCTATGGGCTGATATTATCAAACCTCATGTGAAAATGTGTAATCCTAGTTGATTTAACTGAAATAATGGGGGTAGGGAAGGGGAGGAAAATGGTCTTTTTTTAATGGTCTAAAGACATCCATTCATTCTCCAGTAATGTTTGTTTATTTCAGATCACCATGGAGAATAGCTGATAGCAAATGTACTGTTTTAGAACTATTTAATTTCTAAGAACCGTGAGACACAGTGCAGCCAGTATTCCAGCACCTGTATAAAAATAATCTTAACTATGGTCATGCACTTATACGTGTATTGCTTGTCAAGTTGCTCCCTGATTTATCCAGTTTATTGCTTTTTTTGTGTGTATTTTGACATCCTCTGGAACAAGAGTGTACTGTGCACAAGTTGGCTAGGAGTCAGGTTACAAGTACAATTCAATGTAAGGACAGAACAACTGAAGTTCCCTTTTACAATATACCATCAACTTGAGGTAATTGCTGAGATAGGAGGCTGCAGGTGCATGCATATCTAATGCAAGTCCTTTGGCACATGTGAAGTAAACTGGTCTCCATCCAGTGTTCACATCACAAACTGGAAGTCGTTAGCAGGTGAGCACTACTAGAAACATTGTTGTCGGTCGAAAGCCTATATATGGAAACTGATCTTGTTTTCTGGCCCAAGAAATGGTCTTTCCAATCAGTGTTGAGGCACATTGATGGGAAGTCCAAGGAAATTTCTTTACCGCTGTCCATTATACCTGGTCTGTAGAATGCCTGAACCAGCTGTCAATCTGGCATTTCCATGAGCTCTAAACTCACTCAACTACTTAGTTTTCTCATATTTTACATCTTGCTTGGACTATGTAGCTTTAGCTTATTAATCATTTTAAGGAGGAATTCTTACCTCCATTTCTGAAGCCTATGACATTCCAGTTATTACTAGCTGAAGGTATAGCCCAAAGGTCTATTTTTTCCTCATTACTTGTGTCCCCTTCCAAGGAGCAGCAGCTCATGTATATGCTTTGATGTACAGACGTTTTCACTACCACAGCTGCTATTACACTTGATCTATTGTTAAATATAGTCTAATGCAATCTATGTAGGTTCTTATGCCATGTCTATATCAGTATAATAGCTGAACTTTTATGGACTTCGGGATGAGATTCTCAAAAGTAGTGACACATCTTGGACAATTACATTCCATTTGTAGGAACCACTGCAATACCACAGCTCCTGCTCAGCTGTTACTTAACCCTGTGGCCACCTAAAGTTTTTGTACTAAATGGTCTCCTGGCACCTATCTGTCTGCCTCTGTGCATGCACACTTCTGCCTCCCTTTACACTCCCTTACCTCATACCTCAGCCACGGCAATTCATGAATGGGGAAGACAGCCCCCGTGTCACTCACATGTTGAGTCTGAACCAGTAGGCATGCTGAAAGGCAGTCTAAGTGCACACAAAATGGCTGGTAAAGAGGGAAGACCTCCCTTATAACCTTTCACGTACCGGTTAGAAAATTTGCTCAGGGTGAGGGAAATGACCCCTTCATGTCCACCCTTTGTTTAATGAGGAGGAGGGCTTTAAAAAGGGATCTGCCACCTTTCTAGCTTCCACTGGGTTATACAGGTTGGACGTCCCTGGTCTGGCACCATCAGGACCTGACCAGTTCCCCATGAGGGATTTTTCTGGATCAGGGGAGGTCATATCTGGTCCCCCTACTATTGGCCCCCACCGAGTGCTAGACTGGTTGCAGGCCCTGCTGCCCTGCTGGTCCCCGCCATCCTCTTTGCCTGCTAAGCCAGCAACACAGCTCACAGTTCACCGGGCTCCTGCCCCACTGAGCAGCCTAGCAGAGGCACACTGGGAAGCCTACCTGAGCAGCCCTGCTGTGGCACGCCACTCCTGGTTCTTCCAGGCAGCTCAGCTGCAGCATGCTGGGCTTCCAGCCCCTCCACGCAGCCCAGCTTGGGTGCACTGAGAAGCCTCGCTGCAGTGCGCCCAGCTCCCAGTCCTACCGGGCAGCCCTGCTGGGGCATGCCTGGCTTCTCAGCTGTGGGGATCTAGGCTCCTGATCCCACTGGCAGCTTGTTGCCAGCAGCCCACAGCCCTGTCAGCCTGCAGAGCTGCTAGGCACCAGCGCTGCACTGGGATACTCTGGTCCTGGAACATCAGTGATCATGCCAGACCACAGATGTTGCCGGATCAGAGAGTCTTGGTTTACAGAGTTTCAACCTGTAGAATTAATCTAACTCTCTCTGGCCAAATTTCTCAAATATTTAATTAAAATGTCACCACTTCAATAGGAGAGACTGAGGGAGAGCCACATCGAGATATTCCATAGCTCAGCCTTCTACTGACAGCTCAGGTAGTTTTGAATACATTCAAAATCTAATTGTTCCCATTTAGCTTTTCAGATGAAACATTTTCTTTTTAGTATACTAGTGTACTAATGTGCAGGACAACATTATGGTTAGCCTCAAGACTGCCATTTAGGGAGAGTAGGTGGGGACAATATTCCCTTTATGCCCATGTATGTCATGTAAAAAAAAAAGAGCAAAGAAGGGTTAGTCTCATGTGCCAGAGGTTTTGCTAACCAAGGGTGCCATTTTGGGAGGGCAGCATCTCATACAAGGATGCTGCTTGATCTTCTTCCCCTTTCACTATCAGGGAGTGAGAGAAAAGCAGACAGCTTGTATCACTTATTCCTCTTCCCCCGCTCCTCATCAGCCGGGGGTGAAAGGAATGCATGCAAGCTCCATTGCGAGAGTTCCTCAAAGTGAGGAATGTAGTTCAGGATTAGATACAGTGGATGCTAACTGGGGGAGGCCCCTTCACTGCACTGTATTCAGTGTTCAGAATTAAATTTCTTCTTAAATAGGGTCCTTCATCAATAAAATGTGACTTACATAATGCTTCCTCTTTTGAAGGCAAACTTGAAATGACCTTGGTTCTCTCAGGGAAGGAAGAATGTGTCTTTTCCTCAATCACATGCTCCTACTTTCTTTGAGTGCCTCTTGTCAAGCTGGTTGGGCTGCTTTCAAGTTGATTGAAAAAAAACAACCATCAAAGAAGTAGGTTTTCAGGATGTGTTCCCCCATGAAATGTTTTCAATCAATAAAATGTCAGAGATATTTAAAGAAAGGTGGCCTTACATGAGCATTTCTGATTCCCTTCAGCACACACTGCATGCTGTGATTTGCATTCTCCCTCACTGATACTGTTTCTAGTACAATTTAGGAAAACGATCACAGAAACACTATGAAAAGGATTTTGGATGTTGGTAGAGCACTGCCCTGGAAACAAAAGTTTATATAATTTCAGATTTAAGATTGCAGATAATTCATGGGCATCTTAAAGTTTTTCTGGCTCTTTGTTTAGAAGCACTTACTGCAAACTTTTTACCGGGTTAATTGGAAATTTTGGATAAGGCTAATTTATTTTTTTCAGGCATAATGGAGATCTCTTTTGCGTATGGGTGGAAAAAAAGAAAGCATTCCAGGATGTCTAACAAAGAATAGCTGTTTACAGAAATTAGCATCTTGCTTTTTGTCTCGTGTAACTTAGCATCCATAACTGGCAAGAAGATTGTTCGGTACTTCAAGTCCCTCCTGCATTATTCATTAGGGAAGCTCAAGCCGAGTAACTTTTTATGGGACAAAGCTGTTGCTAGGCTGACAGTTTGGGAGATCTAGTAATGCAGTGTTGCTTATCCTTCTCCCCAGGAAACTCCCCCACTCACACGATGTTAGAGCACTGTGACTTGGCAAAATCAGTCTTTGTGCTACTTCCCAGATACTGGAAAATGGGGCAAGTAGATGAAATGAAAAGATTTACTAACTCTATCACTTAAGCAATGAACTTAAATGCAATGAGAGAAATAAACATGGCATTTTAAATATGGAATGAGATGACTTGTCCCAACTGACCAAAAAGGAAAATCTAGAGAATTGTACAATGTTTGTTATAGTGTGTGACAATATACAGGCAGTCCCCGGGTTACGTACAAGATAGGGACTGTAGGTTTGTTCTTAAGTTGAATCTGTATGTAAGTCGGAACTGGCGTCCAGATTCAGCCGCTGCTGAAACTGACCGCCAGTTCTGACTTACATACAGATTCAACTTAAGAACCCCAAGCTTCCCCAAGTCAGCTGCTGCTGAAACTGATCAGCGCTGATTCCAGGAAGCCTGCGGCAGAGCAACTCTGCCTCGGGCTTCCTGTAGTCAGCGCTGGTCAGTTTCAGCAGCGGCTGACTTGGGGACGCCTGGGGCAGAGTAGCTGGGGTGCTGCTGGGTTGGTCCAGTAGCACCGCTCCTCGGCGCTACTGGACCAACCCAGCAGCACCCCAGCTGCTCTGCCCCAGGCGTCCTGATTCAGCCACTGTTGAAACTGACCAGCAGCGGCTGAATCAGGACCTGGGGCAGAGCAGCTGGGGTGCTGCCGGGTTGGTCCAGTAGTGCCCAGAGCGGGTGCTGCAGGACCAATCGGCAGCGCCCCAGCTGCTCTGCCCCAGGGTCCAAAACAAAAGCCTGGTCTGCTGGGGGAGGGGCACACTAACCGCGCCCCCCCCCCCCCAGCAGACCAGGGACGCGGGGAGCAGAGCCGCAGCAGCAGCGGGGTGCCGCGCCTCTGAGGCTTTGCTCTGGCAAAGTCTCAGAGGCGCGGGACCCCCCCGCGGCTGCGGTTCCAATCCCGGTGCCTGTGGTCTGCTGGGGACGGTCCCCAGCAGACCACAGGCACCGGGACTGAAGCGGCAGCAGCGGCGGTTCCCCGCGCTTCTGAGGCTTTTCTGGCAAAGCCTCAGAAGCGCGGGAACCTGCCCGGTGCCCCTGGTCTGCTGGGGACGGTCTCCAGTAGACCAGGGGCACCAGAGCAGCTTACGAACGGGGCTTTCTCGCCCCGGAGCTCGCAGGTAGCAATCCGCTACCTCGACCTCCGGGGCGAGAAAGCCCCGTTCGTAAGTGCGGATCCGACATAAGTCGGATCCGCGTAAGTCGGGGACTGCCTGTAATGTGTGTTATAGTGTGTTATAGTGTGTGTGCTAGTTCTAATGACAAATATATCATGTTTTATATCTTTACTTTTGTCAAGTAGAGACCCATTTCCAACTGGTCTCATTTGGAAGGCACCTGAAAATATGAAGTTCTATTTTAGGTGAATTTTGCTTTTTCAGAGAATTTTCTACAGAGAGAGAGACAATGAGCTATCTCATTGTGGCAGTTTCATCCTTAGAGAATATGGATTTTTTTTTTGGACAGCAAAAGAAAGTGTGTGGGTCCTAAAATAGGGGAAGAGGAGCTGAATGTCAAAGCTGAGCTCCATTAGAACCATTAGCTTTTGGATGTGGTGACTAAAACATCCCCTCCTAACACAAAGACTTTGGCAAGGAATAAAGGGTGAACTCAGCTGGGAGGTTTACAAAGAACAAAACAATATTTCTAAAGATGAAATGAAAAAATTATGCGACAACAGCCCCAGACTTTGCTGTGATGGTAAGAACATAAATGGCTAAACAAGTCCTTCTTCCTCTGTGCACAAATTCCATTTAGCCATTCTTCTTTTGTGCCTTCCCTGAGTCACGGTAATAACCATTCACTGAATAATGCCATGGAAACACATAAGAGTAGGTAGCAGAAGGACCATGCTGGAGGAAAGTGCACTGTACTGCAGAAAACAAGCACAAACAAAATAAAATACAGTAAACAGCAAGTTCATTTGATTGTAGTTTAATGGACAATTTTGCCAAACCTAGTCCCAGTACATTTCCCCCTTGCTTTGAAAATCCACGGATTTCATATTTTGTTTCTAATTTACAGGACAAGTCTTAGGATTTTTTGCTTCACAAAGGTTAGAGATTCTTGGAAATATACTGTTGTTGGCAGCCCCAGTGGGACAAAGAAGAACTGAATGGCATGCAGACTACCCTTTGACCCTTAGAAATGGTTTCTCCAGAGTAGTTTGGTGATACATTGGCAAGATACCATAGGAGAAGCTTGTGCTGCTTATTCCTGCACTGTGATGGTTCTGTAGATAAAGAGATCATATCAGTTTCCAACATTATTAATTCAGCGCTAGATTTTGTGGTCAGCATTATGCATGGGACCACGAGGACTCACACTTATAAATCAGTGACTTCGGTTGGTGACTTTTAGAAGCACTGCATTCGCCTACAGATATTTTTAAAGTAAACTCATGTAGTTTGAAACTGTGATTGTCTCATTAAATTAATATTATGTGTCATTCCCTTTTCTTTCTCAATTTCCATTTGTTTAGCTGTTCCTGGATTCATTTTTCTCTTGGACTTCATGGGAGATAGACAATTAGATTTAGGCTGGGAAAATTTAAACTTCTGAGGTCAGAATTTCCAAATGTGAGCATTAAATTGTGTTTATATACATATGTGCATGGAAGGAATATATTTTGCAGACAAATAGGGAATTTAATGTGCAAATGTGTTAATAAGACATACATCCGTATGTTTGTGTATGCAACTTCACACGCCAGCTGGCAAGTGTACCACATTTTCATACCTAGTTATAGTAAACTGAAAACATGTCCTTTTGTGGTAGGCTTCAGAATGGCTGGATAATTGCACTCGCTACCTTAGAGTGGCAGTGCGCTCGCATTGATTACACTGGAGTTACACTAACTGTAAATCAGCATAGAATTGCATATTGCAGTTTTTGTTTTCACCTGGGCTAGCAATATATTATGTACATTGCATGTGTCTAATATGTAAGCATATGCTGAATAAATGTGTAGTTAACTGAACAAAACTTTCTGAATATCCTAGGGTACAATTTTCATTTAAATATATTTATTTACATTTGTAAGAACACTTTTCATTTGCTGTTGCTTACTATGTGGTTTAGTGTAAGGTTAGTGGTTTAGGGATATTTGTTAAATATTTAAGTGGAGCTTTAGATCCACTCATCATTCTTATATATTTATCCATTTCATTGCATGATCACCGGTTCTAGATGCTAAAAAAAACTTCTATTGAGTGACTTCAGATGTGCATACACAGTTAGAACAGATGATCATGTGAGAAATAAAATATCCTGTTGTAAGTAGATATGGGCTGAAGAAGTGGAGTTCAGATCTGGATTAGATTTAAAACAGTTTGGGATTTGATTTTGAGATCTAGGTTCTGGTGTGTCCTCAATAGCATGTGTGAGAAAATAGGTCATTCTCAGTTTTTAATCCAATTTGGAACCAGAAATTAAATACAGAGTCAGACCTTACAGCTTCACACTGCTGAGAGAGTTCAGATTCCAAGTTTTAGTGTTGGCCCCTCTCAACTTCTAAAAAACTGGGTATGCTATTAAAGAATGGGGAAAGATATAGGATATTCCTTTGTATCATGTTTTTCTCAACAGAATGCTTGTCAAACCTTTCCATAAAGCACCATGGGTATTTTAATGATAATATATTTATCTTCCACTAGTTCATTTAAAGCAAGACATGACATTCCCGTCCTGTAGTTTTACCGGGATTCTTATTTGTTTTCCTTAATTTTACTATCCCCACATCTCTAATATAATTCTCTAACTTCAATCTCAGCATAAGGTTAATAATTGGGTTAGATAACTTAAAAAACAACAAATAGTCTGGTACCAATTTATAGACAAACAAAACATGTAGATGGTATCATGAGCTTTCATGGGCACAGCCCACTTCTTCAGATGAAAAGAGTGTTGGACGTCATGGCTATGACTTGAGGCAATTTAGGAAAAGGGCATTGTTTGTATTTTTACCAGGCTAATATGGTAAGGAAATTATAAGGTAATGTTATGTGAACCACTGGACCTTTATTCTTCTTAGGCCCAATCATAATAAATGCTTTATATGGGCATATAAGGACCAAAAATCTTTTAAAACAGCTGGGATGTGCCAAGGAGGAAGCAGTATAGATTGTATGCAGTTAGATTCTGGATCTCCATGAGCACTTCATAGGAGATCTCTGTTGTAGGTCTGTGATACATGAGGATGACAGAAAAAAAAACATTTGGCAGCAGTCTGCATCCATGGCTTTGTCTATCATTTGTAATATTAGTTTTAAAAAGGAGGACTCTTTTTTGTAAGGTGAAAATAAGAAAGTATGTTCCAGATTTGTGAAAGATACAGTAAGCAATGTGATGCAAAATGTAACATGTCAACAACTAGCCCTCCCTGGAAGGAGATCTAGGTGTTTCAGTATATAGTTTCTACAAAGTGTAGAGAACTCTTTATTAAATTACTAGAGATGGGCATGGCAGAATATGATGGTTGTTATGAGAAGATAACTTACAGCTATTATTGAACACCTATTGTGCACTTTGGGCAGGCTTCTATTTTCCTTGGTTTCCACTGCCAGCTGAGATGATGATTCCCTGAACAGATGTGATTGCCTGCCCTGAACTGGTTAGACTTGTAAAAACACACGGAGGAGTACGTTTTTACTGCAGGGTTCAAGAATGCTGAGGACAACAATGAGAGAACATTGAATCGTGAGGCCACAATGGACAAATATTTTTTTTTTAAATATTTGAGAGACTTGACTGCCAGAACTAATAATTCCTGACGTGAGCAAGCACCAGTTTCATAGAAAAATATTATATATGTATAATCCCACAAAGAGCATTATATAGCTAAAAGTATATGGCTTTCATTATTTATTCATATGTATTCATGTATTATATATTTATATAACTTGACTGTGCCAGAATTAATAGTTCCCCACTTGGATGAACATCAAATTCATAAAAAATATTATATACTATACTCAAATAATGGAAACAACATACTGTGGGTCATCCGATGCTACTTTGTAGGAAATAGCACAGAAGGAAGACAACTGCAATTAGCAAAGTCCCAAATGTTGCACACTGCATTGTAATAGTGCTACTACATGCTATAGTATGTTGTGGTATTGCATGCCTTCATATTCATGATTAAACCATGCTGTATAAAAGCACAGTATTTGTGGACACCAAAACACATTGGCTGAAAAACGTGGATGACCTTTTGAAGCTCTATCCTAGCATTTCAAGATACATTCTTGTTACAGGGCAAAGAACCAAAAAGCTTGATGCAGTAAAACAGGGGTGATGTAATCTGAATGACAAGCATTTTAGCAGGTACATTTTGTATGGACCACAGGAAAATAATGTGGATGCTAGGAAGGGTAGAGAAGGGGAGGCTTTAGTAATGAAGGTTAGAGATAATGATGGTCCTACCTGGGATACTGTTTGTCTGAACAGAAAAAAAAGGATACATCTTTGAACTATTGTAAGGGAGTAATTTCATTAACCTTTGGGTGAGACTGATGCATGCATGAAGTCTAGCTATGTGAGACTTAAACATAAGGACAAGGTGATGCTGGTCATTTAGAAATAATCAGAGAATGTAGCCTCTATGATTATTTGGTTTCACAGTCTAAGGAAACTCCTGTCTATTACTATTACAGGGAACAGCAAAGACGAAGACAAATTGTGTAATATTAGAAAGTTATGACCATTACTTAAAAATGTAAAGTTTGTGCCTATCATATATGCCTTTCTTACCTAGGGTATGTCTAGACTGCAAGCCTCTTTCGAAAGAGGCTTTTTTGAAAGATACTTTCGAAAAAGCCTCTTTCGAAAAAGAGTGTCTAGACTGCAAGCGGAACTTTCGAAAAAGCAAGCCGCTTTTTCGAAATAAAGCAGCGAGTGAGTCTGGATGCTCTCTTTCTAAAAAGCCCTGTTGGCATTCAAGAACGCCTTTTTTCGAAAGAGCACTTTTGAAAAAAGGCGTTCTTCTTCATGAAATGAGGTTTACCGCTGTCGAAAGAAAAGCCACGTTCTTTTGATTTAATTTCGAAAGAACGCAGCTGCAGTCTAGACACAGGTGACGTTTTTTCGAAAAAAGGCTACTTTTTTTGAAAAAAAACCCTGAGTCTGCACACAGCCCTAGAGATTAGAGGACTGCAGTATGCTTACAACATTTTCAGATGATCACAAGCTGGGAGGCATTGTGTGCACTTTGGAGGACAGGATTAGAATGTAAAATGGTGGTTATAAATTGGGGAATTGGTCTAAAAGCAACGAAGTGAAATTCAATACAGAGAAGAGCAAAGTATTACACTTCGAAAGGAAAAATTAAATGCCTAGTCAGTAGTGCTGCAGAAAAGGGTTTTGGGGATTAAGATGGATCACAAAATGAATATGAGCGAATGGTGTGGTGGTGGTGTTGTTTCTGGGGTATATTAACAAACAGAGTCACCACTATAGGCATGCGGGGCCGAAGACAATCCACCCTCTGCTCCAGGCCCTGCCTGCATTCCGCCTCTTCCACAAGCCCTGCCTCTTCTTGACCTGCTCCACCCTGGCTCTCCCTCCTCCTCTCCCCCACCCCCAGCATTCCATCTCTTCCCCCAATTCCCTGTCCCCTCCTCTTCCAAGGAATGCCAGGAGCTGGCAAGGCAGAATGGGGCTGGTAGCACAGCTGCTGGCCCCTGTGCTGCTCAGGCCCCACATAACCCTGAAGCAGGGTGGTGTGGATTGGAGAAGAGCCAGTAACACTGCCGCTGGGCCCTGTGCTGTCCCGACTCTGTGTCTCCGCAGGACCAGTGGCGTAGCTGTCAGTCCTGCCCTGCCCCGTCCACATTCTGCATGTTAATCGTCAAATAAGGCAATTCATTTGCGTCATGATTTTCAAAGCTTGAGGAGTGTCTAAATTTTGGCTCATAAATGCATGCTTAGGCTCCTGAACTGAAGTGTCCTAATTTTCAGAGCTATACAGGACCCACAGACGGTGCTGAAGTCCATGGGAGCTGCAAATGCTCAGCATATTTGTAAATGATTTCAATGTGTGGACCATTGGTTTCTGATGTTTATTTTCTGCTAGATGTGTGATTCAAAGTACAGCTAAAAAAACAGTCATTCAGTAAACAGAACTGTTTCTTCTACTCCTTATATGAAGGCTTTTCAAATCATAAAGGCAGGTGTAACTCCAAGCTCAGAGGACCATGACTTTAAAATTTTATATCAGTTCAGCAGACACAATTAATCAATTTAATCTGGATCTGAGTACAGAGTGTATTTCTATTTTCACTCAGTGTCATCAAATCAATTTATCAACTTTTCCTTGATTAAAAAAATCCCCTCTGCCTTGATTATTTACATTCCTTCATGGCCTGATTTGTCAAAAGTTATGCAATATTTACCAAGTGTACTTCCTGGAATGTTATAACTGTACTCTGATTTTTTCCCTTCATGTGTTCTGGCTTCTTCCCTCCTTCCCCCACGTTCAGAGTAAAGTGCAGAACAAGCACAGAAATGGCTTGCTGCAAAGTTCATCTGTTTCTCTGCACTTTGAGGTATCATGGAAGCAAGCCAACATTATATAACCCAGAATCAGGAGAGGAAAAAGGAATCACTTTTCTAGTTCTATTAGTCACTTGTATATTTAGAATAAATTAAAGGAAATGCTTCTTCTTTGCAGAGGGTGAAATTCACCTGTGGAATTCACCACCACAGGAAGCTCCTCCAGTCAAATTTTGTGGCTATGTTTCAAAAAGGGCTGGATAATCATATTACCTAACAACAACAGCTGTAGAGATAAATGTTAAAATAAGAATAGTTAAATATCATGCTCCTGGGCATAAGCTGATTGCAGCTGGAATCATAAACAACATTGCACAACTTGCTAGGTGCTTTTTGGTTTTCTTTTGCTTGCTTACATTCCTAAGAGAAAACAATGGCCAGACCCAGATGTAGGAAACCAGATTTATTAGATGAGAGGTCTGACCCCAAATTCCATGTCCATATGTTCCTTTTCTAAAGCGAAAATGACCTTTCTAGATTAAAACAAAAACAAAAACCCAAACCTCTAGATATCAACCATGATTTGATAGGCCTAAACTGAGAGATTTGGGGAGAAAATAGAGACATACAATTTAAATAAATTATACTGTTATGTGACCATACAGCCTATTTATCTGTGGGTTAGAAAAAGTAGACCAAGTCCCTAGAATAATAAGACAGGCATATGTTCAGGAACCATATCTGATTAATTCTGCAAGGCACAAGGGCAGCATCCCGGCTGCTGCTGCTGTTTGAAAGCAGTGCCAGGTACATTTTCCCTAAAGACAGGAAGAGCACATTACTCCTGAACTTCCTCTGAGTGGCTTTCTCTGAAAGGGGTCCTCCCCTTTTAGGAGATGTCTGGGGTGTGCCAAAAATATCTTGTCAGCAAAGGCTGCGTTACGCTACTTTTGAACAGTACTTTTTGGAGCTCTTTGGAGCGTCCCATTTTTGAATACACACATTTGGCGAGTATTGAAAGATGAAGGCCCATGCTGCCTTTGTCATGTGACAATGGTAACACATCACAAGTTTCTTTTTTTCAAAACACTGACTAAGGAACTTTATTAGAACAAGTAAGATTCTCACTCTTTGCCAGGAGTGGCCTGAGGCCAGCTGCAGCAGCTGGCGCCCCAGGCGGAAGGCGCAATCTGAACCCCCCCCCCCCGGCATGGTCGTCAATGGCTGTGATGTAATCATCAGGCGCCCAGGTGCCCCGTGACGTCATCATCGGGCACCCTGGGCTGGCGGTGCCCTAGGCAACCGCCAAGTCTGCCTAGGCTCACGGGCCACCCCTGCACCTTGCTTCACTGTAGAACTTCCCCCTAGAATCTTCCCTATAGAGAAAACCAGATTAGGGGGCCAGAGAAGCAGCACTATTCAATAAGGTCCCACTTTAGGAGGTTTCTGTAAATCACCCCCTTGGATGGAATACCACGAAGTTTATAGAGGACAACCTACATCTCAGATCCTGGAGATTCCAGGTGTAGAGCCACTGAGATTTAAGGAGGCAAAAGACATCGTCATAAATGGTTGCCTCTCCACTCTGTGCTACTGGCCCCCGTTGCTCTTCACAGCAGAGTTCTCACACGTGCAGCCATTTGTTATGTCTATTGACCATCCCATGAGCAGCAGCCTTGCTGGAAGCAAATATCTCTCTCAGCTGCTTTAACTCTCAGCTAAATTTCTATGCTGAAATCCAGAGGATCTGCAGAGGACAGTATCACAGAGCTTGGCCAGCTCCATTCATGTGACCCCAGCCCTGCCCTCAACACCCTGTACCATACCAGGGAGGGAAAAAGTGCTGCAGATGAAGCACTCCTCACTTAGGGAAGACAAGAGTAGAGTAACGTGCAAAGGTGCTTCTTGCCAGCATGCCATCTGCCTCCCTTTGTTCTTGTATGAAAGAATGCTCAACCCCCTAGAGAATTATGCAGGGAAGTCAAACCTATAGAAGTTTGGAAAATGGTATAATTAATTTCAAGGAGGGGGAAATTAATGGGGTGTTGATAAGACTGGCGTGTGAAGATGACCCATTAAGTGTCTATCAGTTGAAGTTAAACTTAATATCTGTAGACAAATACTATGCATATTTATATGCAAACGGTGTATATATTTTGATGTTTCCCTCTCTCCTGCTTTTCTGTGTCTCATCTTTTGAGGCTGAAAAATCACCAAGAGAGAGACCTCTGAATGTGTGTGTGTGTGTGTACAGAGGCCAGCACAATGAAGCCTTGATTCTGATGGAGACATCTGGGTGTTGCTGTAGTATAAGTAATAAGTAATGACAATAATAACAGGTGTACACATAACAGCCAGCATACATGGAATTAATTTCCATACCGGTCTGTGACGGGGCGACACATCCTGCACAGGGAATCAGGCATAAAGCACGGGTGAGTGGGTTGGACTAGCAGAGCAAGGGGTTCATAGAATCATAGAACTGGAAGGGACCTCGAGAGGTCATTGAGTCCAGCCCCCTGCCCTCAAGGCAGGACCAAGCTCCATCTACACCATTCCTGACAGATGTCTATCCAACCTGTTCTTAAATATCTCCAGAGAGGGAGATTCCACCACCTCCCTTGGCAATTTATTCCAATATTTGACCACCCTGACAGTTAGGAATTTTGTCCTAATGTCCAATCTAAACCTCCCTTGCTGCACTTTAAGCCCATTACTCCTTGTCCTGTCCTCGGAAACCAAGAGGAACACATTTTCTCCTTCCTCCTTGTGACACCCTTTTAGATATATGAAAACCGCTATCATGTCCCCCCTTAATCTTCTTTTTTCCAAACTAAACAAGCCCAGTTCATGAAGCCTGGCTTCATAGGTCATGTTCTCTAGACCTTTAATCATTCTTGTCGCTCTTCTCTGTACCCTTTCCAATTTCTCCACATCTTTCTTGAAGTGTGGCACCCAGAACTGGACACAGTACTCCAGCTGAGGCCCAACTAGTGCAGAGTAGAGCGGCAGAATGACTTCACGAGTTTTGCTTACAACACACCTGTTGATACAACCTAGAATCATATTTGCTTTTTTTGCAACAGCAACACACTGTGATGAGAGGTTATGAGGGGGAAGCCCCTTACACAGTCCCTTCTGTTTCCTATATTGGGTCACATTGAAATGTTAGAGGAATGGCCACTGATTAAAGGGAGAAGTATCCAGGCCTGGGCTGAATTAAGATTTTCTAAGCCTTCTGCAAATACATTTGCTTTATAAAAATGCTCTTTGGTATCTTCCGGGGTGAAAAGAATGGAGATTAGCGGTAGTGCATTAATAACCTAGAATTTAAGTAAAGGCAGAATGCTTATAAAACATGGTCTTGTTTTAGTCTAGACTTTCTTTGATTTCTATTAAGCAGTTGGTTTGAAACCTCTTAAGTTTAAGCTTTCTGGCAGTAAAAGTTCTCCTTTTGCATGTTTGACTTCTCAAACTTTGGTTGGAACCACTGCCAGTTTACAGCGTTAAAAACACATGGTAGGCTTGAGTAACTTAGCAGTAGAAAAGCTTAGAAAGGAAAACAACCCAAGGAAGCTTCAAACCTGTCTTTGTTTTTAGAAGTTAGCAGTTATTTTTACTATGATTTCGTTGCATCTTCCAGTTTTTCCTGCATGTTGTCTAATTGCTGAAATGCAAAACAAAACAAACAAAAACCCCATTCTGCAGTTTCATTCATTATGAAGAGGTCTAAGATACTCCTCTCCCCTCTGCTGACAGTCACCTGTAGAAAATGGAGGTTGCACTTTCTTGTGAAAAGTTTCCCTATTTTTTTCATAAGTGGTATGAAGTCCAGGTTTTATTTGTAATGTGGCATTGTTCAAAGGGCATTTGCTGGAAAGCTGCAAGTCAAGTTAACCCTAACCACTCCCATGTTTGGGAAAAATGACTAACAAGATGCAGTTCAATTAGACCCCGTTGGCTGGAGGCACCTTCATAAACAGAGAAATTCTCTAAGACCATGAAAGTCCAAAAGGAGGGTTGAGCAGAAGTTCAATCAACCCCTTCCCCACTATCATACGAGCGTGTGCTTAAACCCCAAGGCTTTATTTGCCATAGAAACCACATATTATCCCAGATGAGGGTTTGCCTACAGCAAATGTTTTGTAAATGTTTAACTATCAAAGTGCAACCAAATAACTGACTAAATAACTCTGCCAAGCTCTCTAAGAATCACATTGATACACAAGAAGTCTAAGGGTTAGTGTGAACTCCATTAGGCAAGAGTTGTTCTGATCCATTCCCAAAACTTCAGATTGTTCAACAGACTAGACTCTTGCATTTGCCAGTCCTGGAACAGTTTGGATTGTGTGGGAATACTCTTGGAGCGAATACATGCATGGCCTCTACATGTTCTCCTTACAGTTTGTAAAACACCGAGGGAAGGCCATGTTGAAATATATGTTTCTGGAAAAGCACAGAAACATTATATCAAATTTGACAACAAGAACCTCTTGTATTATATTTAATGTCTTTCTGTTGTATTATTAATTTCCCAAAGGATTGTTCTCAAGATATTTTTATTGCCTTGGTTAAAATGTTTTTAGCAAATTCAATGAAAGCTCCAGGCTGCCATTTTAGGTGCCTTCAAATAGGCCTGAGTGCAAAACATGAATTCTGTTTCATGAAAAAAACCCCAACAACCTGAGATTTTGAAAATTTTATTTATCAGAACAAAAATGAGAACTTTCAAATTTATTCATGAAAAACCAGAAGCAATAGCCCATGGCCTAGTGGATATGGCACAGACCTGGAAATATACAGGAGTCCCAAGTTCAAATTCTTTATCCATCTGCTTTGGAGCATGGACTTAAACTGGGCATCCCAGGTGAGTTCCTAAAAACCAGGCCTTAAAGATGTCTTTTTTTCTCTATTTCAGTCTTTCCTGTAGTAGCTGTTCAACTTCATGTAAATGAAATGTGTTAGGTCAAAGAGACACTAGTTTGAAAGCCTGGAGGTTGGATACTCCAAATTGAGCAGAGACCTAGATCTACTTTCTAGCTGAAATCCCTAACTATTGGCTATTGGCTATTCAAGGGATTCTCACTGGTATTAACTAGAAATTTCATCCTGAACTAGAGAAACTGTCCCTACCAAAGTTTAGTTGTCACCAATACATTTCTATGAATAATGGAGCTGACAGCCTCGCTAGGTCCTGGTCAAGGTGTGTGTGGATCGGGAGGGGGGAAGGGTGGCTCCACACTGCTGGAAGGAACGTGGATTCGGGTAGAAGGGGTGGGTCTAGGGCAGCTCAGCTCTCAGCGCCACTCGGAGCACACTGCACCACATGCTGTCCCAGGCAGCTTTCATAGCCACTTGGAGCGTGTGTCCCAAGCCCTAGACCCCTTTTGAATTGCTGGGCCCCAGAACAATTGTTCCCTTTGCCCATCCCATCAGTGGGCCTGTCTATGAAAAGCTTCAGCTTTGGCAAATCAGTATTTTCTGATCAAAACAGAAATGGTCTAGAAACTCCCAAGGAGGGGCGGCCTGTCCATATAGGCGAACTAGGCAGTCACCTAGGGCTCCAAGTTAAATGGGGTGCCAAATGGTGGCGCAATATCATTGAGGGGTTTGGAGGTAGGGGGTGCTGATTGCAAGGTTCGCCTAGGGCTCCAGTTGCTGGCAGCTAGTCTAGGGCCGCCCCTGCGTCCCAAGTAGTTCTATCTTCAAGCATGATGTTACCTTCATGTCAACAAGTAATACAGCACCTTGACTGCCTGTTACTGCTACTCTTCAATTTTTAAAGTAAAACCTACGGCAATACATTCCTCTGTGCTATGGTGAGTTCCAGCATGACACAGGTATTGCCTCATTGGGTATGCATGTGCACACACTCTAGAATTATATTTAGTGAACAATCACCCAAAGTGCTTTTAAAAGCCCTACAGTCAACTACTGAACAGGTAGTTTAAATACCCATTATCCAGAGGTATCTTCAAACTCAAAAGGACTTGAATTGTTTTCAGTTGTCCCACAATAACAGATGTAAGCTCAGCTAGAAATACTGAACGTCAGGGGTGGACATAGGGCGGGGCGGCTGCCCCAGGCCCTGCGTTTCAAGAAGCCCTGTGCATGCACCGTGGCACCACCGCACATGTGCCAAAGGGGGGGCCCCGCGAAATTGTGCTGCCCTGGGCCCCGCAAAATCCTCATCTACCCCTGCTGAACCTGCACTCTTGCAAGAACTGGAGAATAAGGGACTGTTACACAGTTAGGCCAATGTTAGCTGCCTTGCATCAACCTAACTCCAGTGGGGTATGTCTACACTACCACCCTAGTTCGAACTAGGAGTTGCAAATGAAGCCTGGGATTTGAATTTCCCGGGCTTCATTTGCATATTGCTGGGTGCCGCCATTTTTAAATGTCCGCTAGTGCGGACTCCATGCCCCGCGGCTACATGCGGCACGGACTAGGTAGTTCGGATTAGGCTTCCTATTCCGAACTACCGTTACTCCTCGTGGAACTACCGTTACTCCTCCCGGGCTTCATTTGCAACTCCGGTTGCCTACATTACCACCCTAGTTGGAACTAGGGTGGTAGTGTAGACATACCCGTGTAGACCAGGTCTTAGTGTATCCAGATGTCTCAAATTCTGAGCAGTCAACTATGATTTGATTGTAAGTTAATTCTTTGTTGGGAATATTGGTAACAGGGTAAAGAGTTTGAGCACTTGAAAAGACTCATTTTTATACTCATGAAAAGACTTCATGAGGATAAAAAGCACTTTTTTTATACTCATTATCTTAGCCAGGTGGCTGGCTGTTTGGAGACCTAGCCAAATGAAGTCAGTGGAATTCAAAAGGCACTTCTTTGCAAAATAATAGGTCTCTGTGTGCAGTGAATGTAATTAAGTATTCCATCAAAAGTATTTTTGATGACTAAACTGCACAACTTCAGTAGCTAGCTTCATCCATTTCATATTTCACAGTAAAGTTTACATTTCAGCTATTTTGTTGAAATAAAATGTCAGCTCCATTTTTTAAAACACTTTTGCCATTACAATATTCTAGAAAACTGTCAGAATAGCTAATATATTTAGTCAGTTTCCGCTTTTATTTGTTCATGTTATGTCCTCAGATGAAATCAGATTTGACAGCTGTTAAGTCTTGTGTGGAAGAAAACTCCCTGGTATTTCTTACTTTTTATCTGTTCCAAAGAGCAGAGAGGATGTCTTGAGATAGTGCTCATAAAACCATACTTTTTATTAAGAACTTACCTTAAGACGGCTGTTTGCATGCAACTAGTGAACATATTTAATCCATTTGTATTCTTCCTCAACAACTCAGGAGGATCTCAGTATGAGCATCTGTGTTCTTGTTTATATCCTCAGGTGGCCAGAGAATATGTATATACTTATAGGGTGTACCCACACAGCAGGGATTAATTCAAAATAAGCTATGCAAATTGAGCTATATCAATTGCGCAGTTTATTTCAAATTAGCTTATTTCGAAATTGGGAGCATCTACACAGCACTTATTCTGAAATAGAGCACTCTTCCTCCGACTTCCCTTACTCCTTGTTCAATGATAGTTACAGGATTCAGAGTAAGAAGTGCTCCAGCTTGACAGTATTTTGACATTATTTCATGCAGACCAACATCTTGGATGTAACCAAATGTCTCTTCTTCTAATTTGTATTCCAAATAATGCAACATCTTTATACCCTCTTCTGGCACTTGCTCAGTGAACTACATGTAGTGAATTCTAATACATTCAAAGATATAACCCTGTGAGGTAATGCACATGCTGCAAATTTTCATTCTGTGTACTCTTAAAAAGACCAAAAGAGAAAGTCTTGGTTTTATTAGATTTTATTGATCATCATCTTAAAACAGATTTAAAATTCTAAGAATGAAACACATAGATGTGGAATAAAGAGTCATTTTATTTTATGAAAAAGTACATGGGAGCATTGAAAAAGTCCTGAAAGTTATATATCTCTTGTAGAGAAGTGCTTATGATTTATTATATTTGAGAAATTTGGAGAGAAGGACAAATCCAATAAAAAAGTAAGATAAGTAGATGTTCTTTTAGGAACAAAAAATTTAGTCTTAATCCTGGGTTCCCAGTCTGATATCTACTAGTAAAAATGATATTCATTTGCTTCCAAAACCTTGTAAATTGTACTACCTGAGTGCACCCATCTCTGGATCACAGCTGTCCTCTCAAACAAGCCATCAGTCAACAGAAGTTAGAACAAATAATGGGGTCTGGTGGAGTAGGGTGGGCCCATACCCCTGAGGTGGTAGCCTTCCCTCGCCAGATTAAGAGGCCTGTATTTATTATTTGCCGGATACTGGGTTTTCGCTTTGTCCCTGCCTGAAGGGCCCAGAGCTAATTGACTACTGGATTTGTTAGCTCTGAGTACTGTAGTCAGGGGCAGAGCAGACTTCTGTGTTTGCACTGCCCTTGCTTAAAGGACTAAGAGTTTACATATTGATGGGTTTATTTTGGCCCCTGCCTAATGGAAACAGAACCTACAGACTATGGTGTCTGCTTTGGCCCCAGACTATGGTGTCTCAAAGGGCCCAGAGACCATAGTTTATTGGCTGCTCTGCCCTAGCTCTAGTACCAGAGCAAATGGATGCCTACAAAGCCTTGTTCTGGCCTAAGGGCTGAAACCTATTGGTTATTTGGGGCTCAGCCCTGTTAGGGTGTGTCTACACTGGACCCAGAGCTCAAAATCAGCTATGCAATTTGAGCTACGCAAACTGCATAGTTTATTTTGAGTTAATTTCGAAATAGCTTATTTTGAAATGTGGTGCTGTCTACACAATGCCAGATTGGAATAGAGTGCTATCCCAAAACATCCCGTATTCCTTAAGGAATGAGGTTTACAGGGACATTAGAATAGTGAGCCCATTATATTTCAAAATAACAGGTTTCCCCAAATAACGGTATCCTGAAATAGCTCCACAGTGTAGATGTAGCCTTGAACTGCTTGGAACACTAACGTCTGTGTGCTAATTCGCCCTGACAGTAAGTCGGTGTGGCCTCCCTCTGATCCAGAGGGGCAGGGATGACCATCCCACTACTAAAGGCAGAGACTGTTTTTTTGTTCTGCTTTTGTTCAGTTTCAAGTCCAATGGGGTACCAATCTATCATGTGGGCTCCTAGGTGCTATGATGATACAAATAATCATGCAGTGATAGCATATGTTTGGTTCTAATCACATGCCTCACGAAACAGGGAAGCCACATGGCCACTTTTTGGTTTAACACAAAATGTCACATGTGCTATAAATCTAGGCTAATATGAGCCTTCATCTTTGGTTCATATGTATCAGGAGAATTAAAGCAAGCTAGCAGGAATTTATTTCTGTATAGTTCCCAAGCTGGTCTGCATCCCACTTTTTCATTTGTTGAAATTACTTCAAAAAGCTTTCCCACATATTAAGGAAAGGCAATTACAGGACAATTAAAGTGATGCATATCACTGCTGCAGCTTTATTGGCAGCAGCCTGTTTTATTATGTAATAGTCAGGGACTGTTGTCATACCAGTGGAGTGTTAATGTTTTTTATCTTTCCCATAACTGTGCATTAGTATACCCCTATTTGGGGTATGCTAACCACTCTTGATTGATTTATACTGGTGGTAGAAATTACAAATTACAAATTCCAACAATAAAAAGGAACTAATGAACTAAAGAAATTTAAAAAATGTACCTATTGCCAACACCAGATATTGTCCTATTAGACGTATGATTTACAGTACAGCTGAGTGAAAAAGAAGTGAAATTAGTCTAAATGAAATAATCAAGAAGTTATTTTTTTCCATTAACAAACAGTATGGCTAAATTATATAATAGCCTCATTTTGAAAGTTTCCTCTGCAGAATATATCTTCCTTTAGAGGCCTGCAAAGAATATAACTCTGGATGCCATATTACAAATGGTTTTTCCATTCAACCCCATTGTTGCTTTAGTGATCTGTAGAGGAGGTTGAAACAAAGAAACCATAAAACAAAGCTCTTTTTATTTTTTTCATATACCTCTATACCTGGGCAAAAATGCACGGGAAAATAAATAGATATATATTTGCCATTTTTCACTGAAAGTAAAAAATAAAATAAAAAATAAACTGGCGTGAGAGGTGAGAAAACGACAATCAACTCGTGCAAAACTAAACATATAGGACACAGGAAAGCTATACACATAAGGCTGGATTCATTTATTTGAGTGACTAGAGCAGAGGTGGGCAATAAAGCAGAGGCAGTTCACCAGGCCTCTAAAGGAAGATAGATTCTCCTGGTGGGCTGCTGCAACTATATTTATCTGCATCCCCACAGCTATGGGTGATCGCAGCTCCCATTGGCCAGGAATAGGAATGTTAAATTGCGAGTAATTGACTAATTGAATACTTGATGCATTTTGTATCAACTATTTGATTAGTCGATAGGGTGCCTCTGCCTTAGAAGTGTAGCAACAGTTCTAGGGCTGTTGCTACACTTCAAAGGCACAGCACCCCATGAAGCCCAGGGTCAGCGGGGGGAGTCCCCAGTTGATCCCGGGCTCCATGCAGTGCTGCCGCTTTGAAACACTGTGCAGAAAGAGGCAGCAAGGGGGGGGAGGGGGAAAGCGACTAGTCGGCTAGCCTGTTGATTATCTGATATGATTTTCTTATCAGGTAGTCCGACTAGTCCTTCACATCCCTAGCCAGGAATGGTGATCTGTGACCAATGGGAGCTGTGATCCCCTGTATGTGTGGAGGCATAGACAACTATGGTGGTATGGCGGTCCACTAAGGGCTAACCCTCGTGGACCGTATCTGGCCTGCAGGCTTGTATTTTCCCACCCCTGGACTGGAGCTAAAACACAAAATATTAGAGATTCCAAAATTAGTCTCAAGTAATTATTTAATTTCAAATTCCTTTTTCTATAAATTAATTACCTCATTTCTGTCACAGCAGGAGACAAGTTTTACAATGTCCATGCTGCTTTTGAAGTTCCTGAGGGTATGTCTACACTACAAAGTTAGTTCGAACTAACGGACGTTAGTTCGAACTAACTTTCATAGGCGCTACACTAGCGCTCCGTTAGTTCGAATTTAAATCGAACTAACGGAGCGCTTAGTTCGAACTAGGTAAACCTCATTTTACGAGGATTAAGCCTAGGTCGAACTTACTAGTTCGAATTAAGGGCTGTGTAGACCCTTAATTTGAACTAGTGGGAGGCTAGCCCTTCCCGGGTTCCCCCTGGGGGCCTCTCTGGGCACAACCAGGAAAACTCTTCTCCTCTCCCCCAGCCCCGGGCCCTTAAAGGGGTATACTCTGGCCAGACGGCACTGGAGTCAGCAGTGTCTACCCCTGAGCCAGTGGTCCCACCATGAGCCAGGCAGCCAGTGGCAGTGAGCCATCCCCTGCCCAGTCCCTGAGCACCCAGGGGCCAGCCAGGGGCCGTAGATGGTGCGCGGCCCTCTGGACTAGTGCGGAGGTCATGGACCTCATTGAGATTTGGGGGCAGGCCCCCAATCTCCAAGATCTCCGCACTAGGAGGAGGAATGTGGCCGTCTACGGCCGCATAGCAGCCGCCATGGCCCGCAAGGGACACAGCCGCACCCAAGAGCAGGTGCGAATTAAGCTGAAACAGCTGCGGCAGGGGTACGCCAGGGCCACAAGGGGTGGCGCCGCTGCAGGGGATGACACCTGCCCCTACTTCCCCGCCCTCCACCAACTCTTGGGGGGAGGGGCAGTCCGTGCCAGCCCGGGGGACAGCGAGCCGGGACCAGAGGGCCCTGACCTGGGCGCACCTGAGGGGCCACCGCCAGCTGTTCCAGCAGGGTCGTCCAGGGAGACCGTACCGGGTAAGTAGTTTGAATTAAGTAGTTCGGGGGGGAGGTGGGAGAGAGACCAGAGACCGCGCGCATGGGCCATGCCTTCCACGGATTACGCAGACACCTGTGCACATGCGAGCACGTGCCATGCCACCCTTGGGCAGGTGGCTCCAGCTGCGTGACACCCAGGGGCCATTGCCCAATAGGAACATGCTTGTGCAAAGAGACGTGACATGCTCCCGACCCCGGGGCAGGACCCAGCAGGATGCTTTCCCTTCACATGTCCCCTCTACACGGAGGCAGGGGACATCTCCCCCTCCCCCCCACTGCCCCGGCCACACTATACATGGCACAGGGACATGGGTGCGGTCTTGGGGCAGCGCCCAGTCCCGGGGAGAGCCAGACATCCTGACCATGGCCTCTGTACAAGCACAGTGGCTGTGACGGTGCAGGACATGGTCACCCTCACGTTGCGGGGTGGGGGAGGGGGCTGGGCATCATCCTCTGAGTCCCCAGGGAGAACTGACCACTTCTCTTCTTTCTCTACAGCTGCACCAGCTGCTCGTGCAGGGCGCACCACCCCGCCCGGGACATGCTCCCGCACCCGCGGCCTGCTCCGGACCGCCAGCACGGAGCAGGAGTACCGGGACCAGCACCTGGGGGCCCTGCGAGCCGTGCACCGCACACTGCAGGTCTGGATGCGGGAAGACCTGCAGGTCCACCACGAGCTGCTGGCTGAGGTCCGAGGGCTGAGCACCAACCTGCAGCTCCTGCTGCAGAGCATGGTGCCCCGTGCTGGTCCTGCGCCTGCTGCCCCCCCAACTGCTGTCCCTCCTCCCACTCCTGCCCCCCTCCCACCTCTTCCTCCTCAACCCCCACAACCTCTTCCTCAATGTCCACACCCCCCACCTCAACCTCTGCACCCTCCACCCCATCCCCCCGGGGACACCGAGGCCCCCTCCCTCGCCATGCTGGGAAGCGGTTGGCCCGGCGAGACCCCCCACCCCTGATCCTTGAGTTTCCCCACCCCCTCCTTTCCCTTGCTTCCCCCTTTCAGCTCCCTCCTCCCAGTTTTCCCCCTCCCCTCTCCCACCCTCTCTCTTCCCCTCTCCCACCTCCTTTTCCCAGTTTCCCCGAGTTTTGTTAAATAAAGACAGATTCCATTTTGGAAGACACGTTATCTTTATTTTGTACATCAAGAAGAGGGGCTAGGGAAGGGTAAGTGGAAGGAGGTGAGGGAGGAATGGGGTACGAGCCCCCAATGGGGAGGACTGGGCTGGCTCTGCGGGCTTCTGGGGGTGGAAGCGCTCCTGCAGCCCCCCGATTGCCCCCTCTCCCCAGATGGCAGCCTGCGGCAAGTGCAGCCGGGCTGATGGCCGAGTGGTGTGATGTGCCCAGTGTGGGTAGTCCGGGCACTCCAAGCCAGGACTGCTTTGCAAGCGGGGCACCCCTGAGAACTGTCTGTCCGGGGTAGGGGTCGGGTCCCTTTAAGCGCAGCCTTGGGCTAGCCTGAGGCAGCATCTCCACGCTCTAAGTCCTCCTCTGATGCCCTGCCGGCACTGCTTCCGGCCATCCTTAAGCCCGCTTCAGGGTCCACTTAATGTGGACATGCTAGTTCGAATTAGCAAAACGCTAACTCGAACTAGGTTTTTAGTCTGGATCCGTTAGTTCGAATTAGCTTAGTTCGAATTAACTAATTCGAATTAAGTTAGTTCGAATTAACGTTGTAGTGTAGATGTACCCTGAGTGATATTCAGCTATAACAGCAGTCATGCATACGTGACTTTATAAGCTTTTGAAGGCCTTAGGCAGATCAACCAATAAGTCTAACATCTCCCAGGAAACAAAGTCTCTCTCCTCATCTGGAAATTATCACATCTCACCAATCTCCTCTAATTCATTGATCCACTTGTCTAAAAATGCTGCCAACTATAGTTTTATATCACAAACTCTGCATGCCCTTACAAGCTGAACTGGTTGCCACTATAAAGTGGGTTTCTTAAGATTGTGAGATGACAGGACTCTGTGTCTGCCTCAAATATGCTCCAACCCCTCAGACAGAGACCTACACCTACAAGATCTTCAACAAGCATTCTGTAAACTGCGATACCCACACGAGGAAGTGAGGAGACAGATTGACAGAGCCAGACGTGTACCCAGAAGCCTCCTGCTACGGGACAAGCCCAAGAAAGAAACCAACAGAACACCACTGGCCATCACCTACAGTCCCCAGCTAAAACCTCTCCAATGCATCATTAGTGATCTTCAACCCATCCTGGACAATGATCCCTCGCTTTCACAGGCCTTGGGAGGTAGGCCGGTCCTTGCCCACAGACAACCCGCCAACCTGAAGCATATTCTCACCAGCAACTACACACCGCACCATAATAACTCGAACTCAGGAACCAATCCTTGCAACAAACCTCGGTGCCAACTCTGCCCACATATATACACCAGCAACACCATCACAGGACCTAACCAGATCAGCCATACTGTCACTGGTACATTCTCCTGCACATCCACCAACGTTATATATGTCATCATGTGCCAACAATGCCCCACTGCTATATACATCGGCCAAACAGGACAGTCCCTACGTAAAAGAATCAATGGACACAAATCTGATATTAGGAATGGCAACATACAAAAACCTGTAGGGGAACACTTCAATCTTCCTGGACACACAATTGCAGATCTAAAAGTAGCCATCCTGCAGCAAAAAAACTTCAGGACCAGACTTCAAAGAGAAACTGCTGAGCTACAGTTCATCTTTAAGTTTGACACAATCAACTCTGGATTAAACAAAGACTGTGAATGGCTTGCTAACTACAAAAGCAGCTTCTGCTCTCTTGGAATTCACACCTCCAGATCAGCTGCTAGAAGTGGGCCTCATCCTCCTTGATTGGATCCACCTCGTCATCTCCAGCCTGATCCTGGCCTGCATATTTATTCCTGCCTCTGGAAATTTCCACTACATGCATCTGACGAAGTGGGTCTTTGCCCACGAAAGCTTATGCTCCTACACTTCAGTTAGTCTATAAGGTGCCACAGGACTCCTCGTCACTTTTGCAGATTCAGACTAACACGGCTACCCCTCTGACAAAAGATAGAGACAGTGGAGAGATGAGGGATGAGGTACAGCTGAAGCAAAGTGACTGAAAGCATACTGTTTAATGAGTAACTTTGTGTGTTACCTGTTTTCTGATGGGATGATAAGACTGTTTTAAACATGTATTTGGCTAGGGTTTTCACAGGCAACATGCAAGAAGTGGTTTTTAATAAGGTAAAAATGAGCCAACATGGTAGGCTAGAGTATTAAGAGAGTTCCAGGCTGAAGGAGACAAGAAATCAGTTGGACAGGAAGAGAAGAAGGAATGAAGAACTTGGTAAATCACATCAGTTTGGTGGAACAGGATTTGCCAAGTTCTTGCCAAGGGTGGGAAGAGAATATGAAAAGATGAGAGAAAAAAAAAAAGCTGAAACTCAGATGATATCCTGTTCCCATTAAAGTCAAGGGGAGTTATGCTATGGACTTCCATGGGGCTCAGGTTCTCACCCGAATATCTTGTCTCTGAAGTGAGGGGAACCCAATGAAGGAGTTTGGATATGTTTGGACACAGTTGAAGTGGCAAGCAAGATAGGTGAGTTAATTAATAACCTTTTATTATTTGGCAGAATTTTTGGCAGTTCAGGCTATTTTCTTGCATAGTTATTGAAAGAGAAGACATCAAGTATACAGAATAAAAGAATACAGTAGGGTGGAGGTAGTAATAGAAAACAGAGATGATTTTTGGCATCATAGATGAAGGAGAGTGTTGAGACAAGAGTCAGGAAGGCCAGTGAATGGGAGTTTACAGTGTAGTTGAAACAAGATATGACCAGGGCTTATAGCATTGTGAATGAAGAGGCAGAGATGGATTTTGAACATATTCTGGAGGAGAAGCAGAGAAAGGTGATGAAATGACACAAAAAATTCCAGCTGGACAGGAACCGAGAGGATGTTTGGGTTGACAGGGATTCTCAGAGAAGGAAAGGAGAGGTGAGTTTGAAAGAGAAGATGAGGATTTCAGGTTTTGCAATGTTGGATTCAAGAGAACATAAGAACATAAGAACGGCCGTACTGGGTCAGACCAAAGGTCCATCTAGCCCAGTATCCTGTCTATCGACAGTGGCCAGCACCAGGTACCCCAGAGAGGGTTGACCGAAGACAATGATCAAGCGATTTGTCTCCTGCCATCCCTCTCCAGCCTCTGACAGAGGCCAAGGACACCATTTTATCCCCTGGCTAATAGCCTTTTATGGACCTAACCTCCATGAATTTATCCAGCTTCTCTTTAAACTCTATTATAGTCCTAGCCTTCACCGCCTCTTCTGGCAAGGAGTTCCACAGGTTGACAAGAGGAGGACTGGATAGTTGGAAGTGCCATCCAACAATCGGATAGATATATGACTGACCGGAGAGGTCAATCTGAGTCATCAGTATAGAACTAGTAGCTAAAGCCCTGTGGTTAGATGAGGTTGCCAAGAGATTAAGAGAGAGGAGACCAGGACTAAGGGCAAAGCATTCAGGGAGGGAGAAGGGTAGTTTGGTGTAGAGGGGAAGTTTCACTTACTAGACTTATGTTCTATTTTTCCCTCTTGGGGCCCTGAATCCTAGTTTAAGGGTTGATTTGATATTTTTTAAGTTGGTAAATGTGCCTGGACTCCATTTTTGGGGATTCTATCTTGGTCATAGGTACTGAAAAATATTCAGCTTCATGCTGGACAAGGAGCTATTTCATAGATTTAGCATGAGGCTGTCTTCCAGTGAGAGAGTATTTTATAGTCAGTGCTGGGACAGTTGGCAGGCGGAGTGACTGGCTTTGAGGGTTTGGGGGTTTTCTTAATTTTAGCAAAATGATGTCAACATCTGGAAAAGTTCTAAATCTAATGTTACAATATTAAAATGCAAAAATCTTTGGAGATTACCAGCTTGATTAATTACCAACTTGATTAATTGCTAACATTGACTTGCATGAGAACAAATAGAATTAAGTATTAAGTAATCTTCTGATTTATCTGCAGCATTTATTATAAGAGGCACTGGTAGTGATGCCTATAGTTGCCTAACACTTTCTGTTACACTCAGAGGGGTAGCAATGTTAGGGTATGTTTCCACTGCGGTGTTTTTTTGGAAAAATGGCCGTTTTTCTGAAAAACTTCAATTACATCCACACTGCAATTGTGCTCTTCCAAAAGAAAATCGAAAGAACAGAGGGGTTTTTCCAACATTGGTAATCCTCTTTCTATGAAGAAGAAGCCTTTTCCTGAAAGAGCTCTTTCGGAAAAAGGCATGTGTGGACGGGGAAGAGGGAGTTCTTTCGGAAGAAGAGGAGAATGGAAAAAGCACAGGTGCCCTGGTGGCCACTCCATCCATGCTAATCACAGTTTAAATGCGAGATAGTGTCCATTCAGTGTGGACACTATCTTTCGACAAAGCAGATCACTTTTTCGATGAGCTTTGACATTGTGGATCTCTTCTGGAAAAGCTTCTTCCGAAAGAAGACTGCAGTTTAACTATAGCCTCAGTCTGTAGCTAAGAGACATAAAAAACAACTTTCTAATAGAAGCCCTTGTTTTACTTGCTTATAACTGAGCTGGACTTTAACTATTCAGAGTGATAGTTTCCATGTTTGGTCTCTGCCTCAGATTGAATTTCTTTGGAAAATGTCAGCAAAGATGTGTCAGATATTTCTGAGGAGGAGATTAGGACATTGAAATTTGGTAGGCGGATGGTCCTTGAGTTCTAGTCTTGGCTGTTCCACTGATTAATAATTCTGTGCACATCTTCTCAACACTTCTTACTGAGCATGGCCTCACAGCCTAACCTGAGGAGACAGGTGGAGGCCATTCTATCTTGCAGGTGAAGTAACTGAGAGAATGCACAAGGTCACTTTTGGCAAAGCTAGGAATAGAAATCAAGGGCCACATTCTTGGTTGCACCAGTCAGGTTGTGCAAGACAAAAGGCAGACCTGAAGTGTGAGATGGAAGGCAAAAGTGGCCTTATGTCACTTTTTTTTCCTCCTAGAAACTGGTGATCCAGGAGCAGCATCCTTCTTCCCCAACATAATGGGAGGATCCTCCAGTTTTTCGGAACGTTACCTGTCTCCCAGTGGGTGATTCGGCAGCCTAGGCCTATCGGAGGATGCAAGGCTCCCAGCTGTTCTCTCACCTCCCCACAATATTCCCCCTTGCTCAAGGCTGTAGGAGGGAGTTAGTGTAGAGATGTATGTACTGGCACTGCAATGTCCCTATGCTAGAGGATTTCCCTTGGGAGACACTGTGCTGTCTCTATGGTCCCTGTGCATCATTGGATCAAGTATAGTAAATCCAAGATTCATTCTCTTAGCTACATCACCTTTCCAAATGAAAAAGCCAAATCTATGTTTTAGCTGTGCTGTCTGTAGCTAATAGACCACATTCCTTTAGAACCAGGAACTGAATCTAACATTCCCGCTATGTCACGCCTTCCTCAAGTATCTGAACCTTATAGTAGCTACTCCTTTAGGTCGAGTGGTAGAAGTTTGCACTGTAGTTTTAAAGATCTGGGATTCTAACCCTGATGATGATGAGTGAATTTGGTTTATATGCTGGAATTTACATTTTTCCAGTTTTTGACCAACTTTACTCCTTATCAAAGAATCATAGAATCATAGAATAATAGGACTGGAAGGGACCTCGAGAGGTCATCAAGTCCAGCCCCCCACCCTCAAGGCAGGATCAAGCTCCGTCTACACCATCCCTGACAGATGTCTATCTAACCTGTTCTTAAATATCTCCAGAGAGGGAGATTCCACCACCTCCCTTGGCAATTTATTCCAATATTTGACCACCCTGACAGTTAGGAATTTTTTCCTAATGTCCAATCTAAACCTCCCCTGCTGCACTTTAAGCCCATTACTCCTTGTCCTGTCCTCAGAAACCAAGAGGAACAAATTTTCTCCTTCCTCCTTGTGACAC
The DNA here is from genome assembly GCF_049634645.1 of Pelodiscus sinensis. Taxonomy (NCBI): domain Eukaryota; kingdom Metazoa; phylum Chordata; order Testudines; family Trionychidae; genus Pelodiscus; species Pelodiscus sinensis. The sequence continues at coordinate 87,158,137 of NC_134713.1, read as the reverse complement.
CCTTTTAGATATTTGAAAACCGCTATCATGTCCCCCCTTAATCTTCTTTTTTCCAAACTAAACAAGCCCAGTTCATGAAGCCTGGCTTCATAGGTCATGTTCTCTAAACCTTTAATCATTCTTGTCGCTCTTCTCTGTACCCTTTCCAATTTCTCCACATCTTTCTTGAAATGTGGCGCCCAGAACTGGACACAGTACTCCAGCTGAGGCCTAACTAGTGCAGAGTAGAGCGGCAGAATTACTTCACGAGTTTTGCTTACAACACACCTGTTGATACAACCTAGAATCATATTTGCTTTTTTTGCAACAGCATCACACTGTTGACTCATATTCAACTTGTGGTCCACTATGACCCCTAGATCCCTTTCCGCCATGCTCCTTCCTAGACAGTCGCTTCCCATCTTGTATGTATGGAACTGATTGTTCCTTCCTAAGTGGAGCACTTTGCATTTCTCTTTATTAAACCTCATCCTGTTTACCTCTGACCATTTCTCTAACTTGCTAAGGTCATTTTGAATTATGTCCCTATCCTCCAAAGTAGTTGCAACCCCACCCAGTTTGGTATCATCTGCAAACTTAATAAGCGTACTCTCTATCCCAATATCTACATCATTGATGAAGATATTGAACAGTACCGGTCCCAAAACAGACCCTTGACGCTTAGCACAACACCAAGAAAATTTCATTACCTTCTGCGTGGCTCATAACTCTACCCTTTGTTGTCATGTTGCTAATACAGTTGAGAGTGCACCAGCTAAATTGTAATTCAACACTTCTGCCCACCATTGTGGTTGGAGCTGGTCAGAAAATGTTAAAAATAAATTTTGTTTGTTCTTCATTGTGGTTTTGTCATTATATTCTGATCACTTGGTTGACCTTTGTGCTATTGCTATTGTTCTTGTTGTTTTATTGGCAGGTGTGTAAGGACTCCATTCAGTGATTAGGACCCTATGGGTGTGTCTAGACTACATGCCTCCGTCGACGGAGGCATGTAGATTAGACAGATCGGCAGAGGGAAATGAAGCCGCGATTAAAATAATCGCGGCTTCATTTAAATTTAAATGGCTGCCCCGCTCTGCCGATCAGCTGTTTGTCGGCAGATCGGGGCAGTCTGGACGTGCCATGTCGACAAAGAAGCCTTTCTTGATCGGCACAGGTATGCCTCGTGAAACCAGGTTTACCTGTGCCGATCAAGAAAGGCTTCTTTGTCGACGCGACGCATCCAGACGCCCCGATCTGCCGACAAACAGCTGATCGGCAGAGCGGGGCAGCCATTTAAATTTAAATGAAGCCGCGATTATTTTAATCGCAGCTTCATTTCCCTCTGCCGATCTAGCTAATCTACATGCCTCCGTCGACGGAGGCATGTAGTTTAGACGTACCCTATGTGTGACTGTCTAGTGCAAACAGCATGGTGACAGTTCCTGTCCCACGAAGGACACAATCTGGTATCTATACAACAAGCTAATGGAGATGGAAGTGGGAGGGAGGAAGATGGAAGCAGTGATCACGCATTCATTTTCCTAGTCTTTGCAATTATATGGATAAAAATGAAAGACAATGTGAAACTGAAGAAGGACCTCATCAATTAATGATGCTACCAAGATAAATCATCGAATTTTTATAGCTCTTCTCTGAACTTTAAAGGGATATATTAATCATTGTCATTGACTGTTGTTAAATCCCAAAAGTACTAAATTCTCATTCCAACCAGCTTCATTGCTGATGAGCAATAGAACTAGTTGACTTTATCTTTGCAAATAATGTTTGTTGCAAACACAGCTTTTTTTTCTCCTGAAAAACTCACCCTGATTTCTGTTAAATTGTTTGTTACTCTGTGAACATTCTCTGGATAGTTTCAACAATTTTCATTCTTTGGGTTATGCAGTCTGTTCAGTCTGACTTTTTGTTATTCATGGTGAACAGTTGGTCACCTAAATCTCATGTTATTGTTTCTGTTTCTGGCCCTTGGATTATGTTTCAAACAGAAGGGAATAGAGAAGTTGGTCAGTATCATTTGCATTTGCATTTGCTTTGGAAATTTCATGTGATGCTTTTTGCATTCACGCTCTAGGGTATGAAAGGCATTATTTTAATTTAAGAGCTTTGCTCTTAAGACTCACCATGTGGCTCACTAACTTTTCTATGGCCCCTAACATGCAAACACACATGTGCCTAACTTAAAGTAAATGGAACTCTGCATGTGCATAAGTGGTTGGGGTGGCGGTGCCTTTATTTGCAATGGAACCATGCCCACTAAGCATAGTAATGAACACCTGACAAGCATGACCATTTTATAAGTGTTTGAGAACAAAAGGTGTTTACCTAAGGGTCAAGCAGAAGCTTTACTGAAACAAATAATTTAACAATTCCACACTTGAGTTATGAGCATGTGCATGAAGTGTCCTTCCAGCCCAGGTGATGATGATTATATGGAAATTCCTCCAGGAAATGACAGCAAGTGTTGAAATACTTTTGAAAATGCAGAAAGTACGAGAATATTGTAATTAATTTATAAGAGCCATGCAAAGGGCTTGACAGAATTGCTAAGCCCTGAGCCAAAGGGGCCCCCAGCTCCATGTTCATGGAAGGGGCAAGGCCTTGGGAGGAAAGAGTGTAGTTGGGGGCTATTTCTCCCTTTCCCTTGCCAGCACCGTCCAGAGCACACCACATTGGGCTCCAGCTGCCATCGCTGCTACAGTAGTGGCAGTGCTGGCTGGGAGCCCAGGCCTTTTTGAATTGCTGGGCCCTGGGGCAGTCGCCCAATTTGCCCTCCGGTTGGTGGGCCTGAGAACAAGACTCCTGCTTGATATTTCTAAATCCTCTTTCTTCCAACTTTCTACTGTGGAGATCTGTTTAAATGCACAAATTCAACCTTGTGGCTACAATATTTTATCTAAAGAAGACTATTAAACTTACAGTTCCAACTCAAAAGAATGATGACCACATTCTTAATATAACCCTGTAGTAACCCCTTGATAGCAGAATACATGTAAAAATCAGCATTTGCTCTTTGTAAAAGGCACTAGCTAGAATGCTTTTTTGGTATTTTCTACATTTCTTCTGGTATCTGTGTCTAATGAAAAAGCCTTCATAACTTACATAGTGGATGGGCAGCATCTAAAGATGCTGACACAGCTTTCATCAGCTATGCTCCTTATGGCAGTAAAGCAAAGAATAGCATGATTCTCCAAGCTAGAATAAGGAAATATGTGGCAGAAGAGTAACTTGAAAAGGTGACTCAAGAGTATCTTTAAGCTTCAGAAACCAGAAGACAAACAAAAAGAACCCCTACCTTCCCAAAATATCTCATGATTATTAAGTCACTCACGTCATTCTTGAATGCTTGGATTGGTACCATTGTAATGTAATGAGATTTTGGTATTATTGAGTGCATAATTTGAAGAAAATGGAGATTTGTATGTATAACTGAGGCCTATTTTGACTTGCAGAATCTTTGTTACTGTGGATGATGCACAAGAAGGAAAGAATTCAGTCTTGATTCTCAGGGCGCAGGCCGAGTTAGCAAAGCTGGCAATTAGGAAAACAAAAACATATTTTTACTTGTAAATGGAGCACATTTGATCTGGAAGTCATTGAGACGCAATAAACATGGAAACTCGCATTGCCAGTTTTTGGCTGAGCTTGTGGGCTCTTACACTCAACTTGATGGAATTTCTGTTTGAATGTAATACAATAACTTTTGAATGCCACATCCGACAAATTCCAAAATTTCAGGGAATGTTGTTGTAGCCGTGTCAGTCCCAGGGAAGCTCTATGTAAGCTCAAAAATTTGTCTCTTTCACCAGTAGAAGTTGGGGAGACAAAAGGGGTGAGGCAATATTTTTTATGGGACCAACTTCTCTTGGTGAGAGACCTAAGCTTTTGAGTCATGAAGAACTCTTCTTGTGGTCTGAAACAAATACTGCCAGTCACAGCTAAATGCAAGATGAATAGATTGTTTAACATAAAGAGTTATCACATATTTTAAAAGACCATTCAAGATAGGGTGGCCCATAACACCTTTGCACTCATTGAACAAAAAGAGACTACTGGGTTACAGGTTATTGTAATAAACCATAAATCCAGTGTCTATGTGCAGGCCATGATTTTTAGTGGCTATCAGCATTATGAATGTAAGCTCCCAAACTCACCTTTTGAAAATATGGGCCAGATATGGAGTGATGGCTTTCTGAAAAGTGTTCAGCCATAAGTGAAAGAGTGTTTTTGTCTTTTATTATTTTCCTGTGTAAGGTTACTCAGAAGAAAGGTGACCGGCTAGTTTTTCACATAGTTGTTTTTGGGGCATTTAGTGCACTGAATGAAGTATATCAGCGGTTGTGGATGGGCATGTGTAAAACTCACGGATCTCAAAGTGTGTTGCCAGGTGGTGTTAATAATTGTAATGTAACCATTCTGCCAAGTGGAGCCAGCAGCAGCCAGGACTGAGTTCAATATCTAGGAGTTCCTTTCCATTGATTCAACACAGAACTAGCTTGAGTCCCTACCCAGTGAGCTGGGAAAATCACACACCACCCGTAGACACCTCTGAAAGGCAATATTTCTCCCTCCTTGCAAGCACAGAGTCTGAGCATAGAAAATAAACTTCTAATAAAAAGGAGGGAAGTAAGTTGGCATTAATTTGGGAAAACACCACAAACAGGGTTCATAAACATAATGCATGAGTAAAAGTCCGAGCCCAAGTAAGCTGGGCAGTGTCCTTTTCCTCTCAGGTTTTTAAATCCAGCAACGTAAATGTCTCCACCACATGCCCAACCCTTCTCTGCATCACACTCACAGTGGCTGCCTTTGGTCAATACAGACCTAGAGTTCAGGGAGGCATCTGCAGAGTTTACTTCCCATCCTGGGGGAGGGGAGTAAAGAGGGATCTTACTCTCTGTGACTGCCCGCTCGTCGTACCTCCACTGCCGCCCTTACTGGTCACTCATTGCACCTCTCCGCTGCCACCCTGATGGTCACTCCTCATGCCTCTCCACCACCAGCCTGCTGGCTGTCAGTTATCATCTTCTGCCATCCACCTCTTGACTTTTTGCCCATCAGTCTCAAGTGATTTCAGCTCTCAGTTACTTGCACTTTTAGCAGGAAGGGTAAAAGAAACACAACTCCACCACAGTTTACATAAGAAAGAGGCTTCTAATGATGCCTATGCTCAATGAGGGGGCGAACAGGACAGGTCAAACTAATCCAAGCAGTACTCACCTTTCTTAGGTCTGGTTTGCAATGGTGTGTTTTGTCACCAAAAACTGCCTTTTCTTGAAAAAACAGTGAGGGCATTTACACTATAATGTGACTTTTGTCAGGAAAAACACCCAGTTTTGGCAACAAAAAACAACTCATTCCCATGAGACATTTTTATCTTTTCCCCTCCCTTTATTGTTGACTAAGAGCCAGGGTAGACTCTCCTGTTTGTTTTGTTGAGAGAACTGGCTTCTGCCAGAATCCCACAATACCTGCCCTGATGTCTCTACAGTGTTCTGTGATCTCTGCTGCCCTGCAGCCATGCACCCCTCCTCTTTCAAAATTCTGGGAAGTATCTGACAGCTGAGTGAGCTGTTCTATTTGGGCAACAAAGAACAAATCATTGGAATGCTTCTGTTCAGCCCGACACTAGCAATTCAATTGCATGCAGACTCCTGCAGTAGGAGGAAGGCTGGAGAGATTGCTGTGATGCTTTGACATTCCTTAGCATGGAGAGCTCACAGAGCTACGAGGGTGTCCCAAGAAGCACAGGGATTAGCTCTGCCTTCCCACAACACTGTACCCTGGGCTGCTTATCCACATTGTTTTGCTCTTATTTGTCAACAGGATGCTTGCAATGTGGCCAAGAAATGTTGACAATGGGAGGCAGAAAAATTGGTTTGACTGGTTTTCACTTTTGGTAACTTTTGCATATTGACAGCACATTTGTTGTCAAACTTTCCCAGTGTAGATAAAGCCTTACTCTTATGGAGCTCTGAAGTCAAGTCCCTCCTTAGCAAGGTTCTTTCTATGAGCCCTTTAATTGGAACAGATTTAGCATTGTCCTGCTTTTTCTGTATTCCCACAAAAATTACAAATATTAATAATCATATTCCTGCTATCGCTGCATTTCATATAAATATAGCTGATGTAAGGTCACAAATTAAGTTGATTACAATGAGCAAAAGAGCACTCCATCTGCTGAATATCTAAAAAATCTAAGCAAACCAGGAGCAAACTCTGTTTACATAGACACATCCAGGGTCTCTCCCCCCCCCCCCCTTCTTGCTAGCTGTGAAGGAAGCAACCCTTCAGATCCTGCTTACAGCAGTAGTAGAGATGTGTCTTTGGGGGTTGCAGCTGTTGTTCTGGCAGGGCCCGGTGTAATTTTGAGCTCATGCGTCTCGGTCTTTGGCCATTTTGGAGAGTTGGGGGATTGTTTGAAGGCCAGAAGAAGGGGTTCAGAAAAGATTTCTTTCAGGTTGACTCCTCTAGTATGGATTGTAGTTGTTTGGTTTTATTCTAGGTTGATTGATTCAGACCTAACTCACCTTGTTTCTATAATATCCTGGGTCCAACATGGCGACAACTATACTACATACAACTAAAGCAGGTCCAGTAAATGATCTTACCTCCTCTGCCTTGTCTCTCAGGAAATATTCTAAAGCAGGGGTCAGCAACCTACGGCACAGGTACTGATTTTGAGTGGCACACGTGTGGCCTGTATAGGGGGCTCAGCCCTGCTGCTCCTCCCCCACATAGTGGGGAGCCCATGCTGCTGATGGAGCCTTGTGGCTGGTGCAGAGCCACGAGGCTGCAGCATGAGGTCCAGGGTGCAAGCTTCGCCTCCCTGCTCTTCTCCGCCCACCCACCTCTGTGGCCAAGCCACATAGCAGTGTGCCAGTGGAAGGTGAGCTGCTGCTGCTGGTGGAGCAGACACGTGGGAGCTCATCTAGGCAGCTCTTTGCTCTCCCCAGGGCTGCAGACAGAGCCATGTAGTAACTGCACAGCTGCTCTAGACTGGCGTCTTTTCCCGGGATACCGGAAAAACTCTGCCTTGTCCAGAGAACGCATTTGCTCTTCCGCTTTTTTTTGCGGAAGAGCAAACACACTCTTTTGGGGAGTCCTGTATACCTCGTTCTATGAGGAACAAGGGCTCCTCCAAAAGATGGGGCCAAATGGCAGAAAAGCCTCTTCCGGAAAAGTGATCGGAAAAAGCTACGCAAACTGTACTCTGCAATTTGCGTAGCTTTTTCCAACTAAGGACTGTAGTCTAGATCTAGCCTAGGTGTTTATCATAACACCCTCGTGTTTCTTTCATTAAGGGCTTGATCCAGAATCTGTAGAAGTCAATAAAATACTCTGACTGATTGGGTTTTGGATCAGCCCCTATGTGATTAAGAAATCTAAGTAGTAAATTCCTTACTTCCAGGGAGTATAATGGCTAGGACATGAAGCCCTGGAAACAAATGCAGACTAGCAACAAAAAATAAATTCCAATAGCACGGGGGAAAAGAAAGATGATGTGCTTTGGTTCTGAACACTGAAGTAGTCTTTCTTTTCCATTTAAATCCCTATTCTCCTTTCTCTCAGCTTGACATTGGACACCTTATTAGAACCAGCAGAGCTAAACTGCAGAGCAAAGGAGAACTTCATGAAAACATTCAGTATATATAAATGCCACTTCCAATAATATAAAACAAAAACCAATTTCCTTTTAAGATTCAAGTTTGTCAAACACAGCTGTGAATTATGTCCTGCTGCATTAAGAGCTAAGAACAGCAACTGGCTCACTCTAACCCTCTCTTACATGTATGCTAGAAAATAAGTCTGGATTGAAGTGAAAGCAACAAAATTCTGCAGACAAATTGAAGAAAAAACATTTCAGTTTCTTACTTTACCTACAATATAAACAGGACAGGATTAGAGTACAGTACAGGCACTCTAGGTTGATGGCTAGGGTTCCAGCACCTGATGTAATTGCATCAGAAGTCCAGCTTCCATTTAGGCCTCATGATTGTGAGGAAAAGCTTGAAAACTTGATTTGGGTATAACCAGTGCAGAAGTGTCTATGTGAGTTTGCAGACAGTTTGATACTATACCTGTGAGAGGAACAAAGGGCTTCTTGTATTCCAGCAAGGTGCCAAATTCAAGATCCACTGTCTAGGGAAGAGGAAGGAAGTACCAACACCAGCCCTGCAAAAAAACTAAATGGCCAGAGGGAAATAGTGCTGTATGTCAGCCCAGCCAAGCAGATGTACTTTAGCTATTGGGTAGTACTGGAGGACCATTGATGCAACTACTGAAGAGAAGAGGGGCTGCTTCTGACTATCTGGGATAGGGGAGAGGCACCTGTTTTAGACACTCCCTCATAGGGCAAAGCAGGACTGCAATAGGAGGGTGTGCTCATGGGCAGAGCCATGGAACTCTGTCTTGTGGTATGCTGAGGGTCTCACAGGTCTGACTACACTTAGAAAACTTTGCAGGTATAAATGTATCTGCTATAGCAGATATCCCTCCCTAGTAGAGATGCAGCTTTTGGTGGTATAGCTTAAGCCAGTTTTCCAGAGAGAATAAGCTATACCTGCAAAAGCATGGGGTTTTTTTGGCTAGTGTAAGTACATCTACATCATGGCTTTTCCTGGCATAGCTCTGTTGAATGGAGGTGTGCAATTTTTTCATACTCCATCCTAACCCACATATTTTCAGAGGGATAGCCGAGTTAGTCCGTAAGAGGAAAAACTTAAAAAACCCCCAAATAGTCTAGTAGAACCTTAAAGACTAACAAAACATATAGATGGTATCATGAGCTTTCATGGGCACAACCCACTTCTTCAGATGACAGGAGTGTTGGAAGTCCATAGTTATACTGGTAAAATATTCTAACAGAGACCAGGCCTTGTACCCTAACTAGGTAATTTAGGGTTTCCATTGTTACAAATATATATTCTCTCCATTTTGCTGAATTAAAAAGATACTGTGAAGTAATTAGTTCCAAAATTCATACTTTTCCCCCCCAAAAGCTGCATATATATTATGGACTTAGAAGAGTTTTTTATTGATTTTAAAAAATATATTGTAAAAAATACCATTTAAAAATGCAGTCTGCTTGGTATTGTTGGAAATACAAAGACAACAATCTTGTGCTAGTAATACAGAAGCAAATCATGAAGCCTATTTAATGTTACCATCCATGCTAAATGAAACACAAAAATTAAACCAGTATCGTAAGTGGAGAAAAAATTTGAATAGCAACAGTTTATGGAAGAACACACAATCACTAGTACCCAATGACCAGCATTTCACTGCATTATGGAGTCTCAGAAAAAAACAGTGTTGTAAAAAAACAGTGTTAATAAATATCTTAGGATTCTGGAGAAAAGGTAGTACTGACAAAAGCCCAAATATAAGTTAGGTATTCCTGGGAGACATGACCAAAGGGAATCTCCGAAGAATTAAAGAAATGGCTAGAAGTCCCCACCAAATATTTTGCCATTAAATGAGGAGTCTTTTAAAAATGCTGAAATCACAAGGAGTCTGGTGGCACATTAATGACTAACATGTAAGCCAAAAGGTTAACGGACTTCTTGAAGTATTAAGACAAATTATTTTTAAAAATAAATTAACATCCAAAAGACCTGGGGGGTTTTAAGACATCATTAAAGCAGTTGAACAAATCATCCAATGATAATTTATTTTAAACAGTCTCAAAAACAAGTTTTAAAATTATGTTCTGTTCTAAGTGGAATAGGAAATGAAAGTAGCTCTGATGAAAATGTACTAGGCCATACAATCCAGCTCAAATAAATGCCTTTTATTTTTCTTGCCTCTTCTAAACTAAACACTTCTGAACAGTTTATCTGTCTCCATTCAGAATTTGATTTGCTCAGTCTGCTACTCTAGAGGCAATGAATATTCAGTGTGCGTGCCTCAGCATAGGGGAACATAAGGCATTTATTATAAATGAATTCCAAATAATTAGTGTAGAAGATCATAAAATGTGCATAGAGAAAAAAATTGCCTGAGATGTATTGCAAACAGGATGGGGTCCAGGACATTAATGGGCAATCTGCACTACTGCTAATCCCTTAGGGCTCCTGCTACAGGTGGTTCATATTTCTGAGGCAGAAAAGTATGTGATATGAAATGAAAACTCTCTCTCAAAAATTTTCCACTACATCCTTTCAGCATTAGCCTCTCTGTACTATGTCATTCTTAAAAGCTTGGGCAATTGATGATTTATTTGTTTCTTGGTTTGTTTTGGTTTGTTTGTTTGGTTGGTTATTTCTTCCCTTTGGAAAAGCCATGACTTTTATAGACCCCCATTCCCACTGATTTAAGAACCATTTTCTTGGCTAGCTTAGACTGAAACACAAAGGAACAAAAGCCAGAGATAATAAAAATTGGAAGCAAGAACTAATGAATGGGAAACAAAAGGAGTTAAGGAAGGAATTTGTTAGCCCCCTAAATGGAATGTTCATGCTTTGTTGGTCTCTGGAACAAGTCTGGGTTTTTCTAGGAATTTGCCAGGTGTCAGTTTTCAACAGATACTTCAAAGTAAATTTTAGAAAATATTCTATTGAGGACAAAAAACAAACAAACAAAACTACCCCTCTATGTTATACACAACTGCCCCACTCCAGAACACACTTCCTTCAATGCTGATTACTGGGGTAATTTGCATAAGAACAAGTTTTTTGTTTCTAAAGTGTTTATCTCTTTTTGCTATTTGTTCCCCATCTGAAGTTAACTGCATGCTTTACTGAAGTATGACCATAGAGAAGAAGTAGTTCTGAGATATTGAAAAGGCTCAAAGAAAGAGACGTCACTATGGTATTGTGCTGAACAGTGATTGATTAAAAGGGACATGTCTTTGGCAGTCTCAGGGTATGTCTAGACTATGAAGATCTATTGGAAAAAGATATGCAAAACGCGCTTCACATTATGTGTATGTTTTTCCAATACTTTTGTTGGAAGAATTTTTTCCAAAATTTGGCCCATCTACATTGGGCCAGATTTCAGAAAAAAACCCTCTTTTGAAAGCCCCCTTCTTCCTTGTGGAAAAAGCAGAAGAGCAAACATGTTCCCTGGACACGGCGGAGTTTTTTCGGGATATATCAGATATCCCAAAAACTCCCTGCAGTCTAGCCATACCCTCAGAGGGGTAGTTGTGTTAGTCTGTAACTTTAAAAACAATGAGTAGTCCTGTGGCACCTTAGAGACTAACAAATATATATAGTATCATGAGCTTTCATGGACAAAACCCACTTCTTCAGATGAGATGATCTTGAGTGTTCCAAAATTCTGGCAAAACTCAAATGTTTTCATTTCTGTAAGGCTGATTTCCTCTATGAAAAAACAGCCCTGTTCTTAAATATATGGCATAATCAGGTTCCCCTGAATTATTGCCTGGGCATGTTATGCCATTATCTATTGCATGTGGCTTTAGAGAATAAAGAGCGGTAAAATGTTTAGTACTGAGAATTTTCAAATTATCCAGTAAATGAAGTTAACACAGAAAAGTTGATAAAAATTTATTGGGCCACAAAAAGGCAAAGTAAAGTTATGAAGCATTAACAGGCCATCTTAAAAAACTTTCCAGTGCTTTTAAAAGCTTAAACAGGACTCTGGTCATGAAGTGACCATTGAAATATGAGAACCAGGGTAGTATCATTAAACCAGATGTTGAATGGTGCCATGCCTTTATTTGTTCACAGGAAAACACCTCATAGAAAGTACATTGTAGTAACTTGCATCTTACAGCTTTTTGTTGAATGCTCGTTAAAATATTTGTATAAAATGCACTGGTATTTCTCTTTTGCTAATAGCCAATTTACAGCAGTTCTGCAGGAGCAGAACCTTGAGGCCGTTATACTAGAAATGTCACCAGTAAAATCACAGGCATGTAAGCTGCTTGCTCAGAGTTGCAGACTTTTTATCTTGAGCCTGATCCAGAGTTCACTTCTGTCAAAAGATGCCTTTCCATTGGTTTTAATATGCTTTTTGATCAGGCCCCATGTGGATCATGAATGCTACTGAGTTAATTGCATAAAGGACTTACTGACTTTTAAGAATACTCTCATCTATAAACAAGCTTCACTTTTTTTGGAAAGGCTACGTGAATATTTGAGAGCCACAGAGACAAATGCTGGAAAGTTAGTAACCAGGCACAACATACCATGGGCTGATTAGACCCATAAACCTTCAGTCTAGAAGGGACCAGTCTGACCTCCTACATAGTAGACCATAGAGCCCCATCCGTCTACACCCTAACCTCTAGCTGAGTTAGTGAAGTCCTCGATTCATTATTTAAAGACTTTTAAGTTACTGAGGATCTACCATTTGCTCTAGTTTAAACTTTCAAGTTATCTATTCCCCATGCTGCAGGGGGAGAGTCTCTGCCAGTTTCACATGAGGGAAAGTTTGTTTCTGATCCCAAACATGGTGATCAATTGGATCCTGAGCATGTCAGTAAACCCAACAGTCAAACACCCGGGAAAAAATTCTCTATAGCAGAGGTGGAGAATCAAAGTCCCAAGGACTGAATACGGGCCCCGGCTTATTAGAAGCTCAGGGCTCCCTTGCCAGCATTAGAGAACCCATGTTGGCACTCCAGCCCCCTGTTACCTCCCCACTGGGCTGGAGTACACAAAATCTAATAGCCACTAGGCTCTGGTGTTCGAGGGGAATGTGTGGAGTGTCTTTCTCCTTTTCACTCGGGGCCATATCAGTGAAGATTTGTTTTTGTTTTTTGCTTCTCACTTTTGTGTGGCCCCCAACTAATTTTTATGTGGGTCAGTGGCCCCCACCCCCAAAAAAGAAGTTCCCCACCCCTGCTCTGTAGCAACTCAGAGCCCTCTAATATCACATCTCTGGTCATTAGGGATATTTGTTACTAGTAATTGTAGGCAGTCTCATAATATTATCCCCACTATAAATTTAGCAAGCTCAATGCTGAAGTCAGTTAGCTTTTGTGTCTTCCCTCCTCTGCCCCTGTCCCCTCCCACCGGCTCCCTTTAGAAAGCTGCTCCAGAAGGTCACTTTGATGGTTAGAAACTTTCCTCTACTTTCAAGATTAAACTTCTTGATGGGCAGTTTATGTCCGTTTGTTCTTGTGTCAACGTTGGCACTTAACTTAAATAACACCCCTCCCTCCTGGTATTTATTCCTCTTACATCTTGATAGAGAGTAATCATATCTTCCCTCATTCTTTGAATCTCCTCTCATAAAGCAGGTTTTCCTGAGAAAGGAGTATTTCTCTGTATCTGTTCCAGTTTGAATTCATTTTTCTTTAAACAAAAGAGATCAAAATTGCACACAGTATCCCAGTGAAGGTCTCACCGATGCCTTGTATGATGGTACTTAGGCTTCCCTATTGCTATTATAAATATCTCACCTGATGCATCAGTGGTTTGCTTTGACCTTTTTCATGGCCACATCACATAGGCAGCTCATAGTCACCCTGTGATCAAGCAATACACCCAACTTTTTCTCCTCTTCTGTCACTTCCAATTGGTAAATTCTCAGCTTATAGCAACAAATCTTGTTGTTAGTCTCTAAGAGCATGTCCTTGTGTGGTGCTCTGTACTTGAATATCTCTGTTTATATAATTGATATTACTATGGTTATATAATTTTAAAAAAATCTTGTACATAGTATGTCATAGAAGGTGTCAGTGGGGAAGTTATGATTTGGTAAGTATGATAGCAAACAGAAGATTACATTTTTTTCTCTCTTTCAGGTTATTTCAATTATTTCAGTTATTGGATCAATTGGAATTGTGTCACCCTTGATCATCCTCGGTCAGCCTAGTGATCACCCTTCCCATCTGTGGTTAATGAGGGGGCAGGCCTGATGTAGGAGCAAAGCTCTTAATATCCAAAGGCTGAGTGACCAGAGGGAGCTAACGACCAGGAGAGCACAAATGGTAGTTTGAGAGCGAGAGAAAGAGATCTAGTTTGCTAAACAAACTAGATGTGAGTACTAACCTTGGGTAAATGAGTTTGCTTGATTATTTGTTTGTATTTTTCTGTCTCTCATGTTATTTTAGTTACTGGTTCAGTTGGGGTTCTGTGTCTGGGGACTGTTTGAGCCTTTATTTATGTGATCACCCTCCCCAGTGTGGCTAATGAGAAGGCAGAGCTGGCCCATGAGAAAAGTCCTTAAAATACAGTAAGATAACAACCAAGGGACAACAAATAGGGAAGTTTGTAGTGGGGAGTCCTCATATAGCATGGTTAGGCAAGGCCATGTTGCAGGTATCAACACTGCTCCTGTTTCCTCCACCTGTGCCTGCATCTTGACCATAGAATTATAGAATACTAGAATTGGACTGCACCTCATGAGTCATCAAGTGCAGTCCTCTGCCCTCCCGGCAGGGTCAAGTACCATCCAGAATAGATCACCCCTGATAGATGTTTATCCAACCTGCTCTCATAGCCAATGATGGAGTTTCCACAACCTCCCGAGGCAATGTATTCCATTGTTTAACCACCCTGACAATGAATGCTTCTAGGCTCTACCCAGATCCTGGTGTGATTTTTGCAGACTGTAGCCTGGTTTTCTATAAATGGGAAATGCAGGCCGGTGGGACCATCCAATGTCAAAGGTGCATGCTGATGGAATGTCTCAGGAAGCAGGTGAGAGAGCTATAGGAGGAGGTGTCTAGGCTGAGGAACCTCTGTGTCCACAGGGAATTTCATGACAGTATTCTTGTGGAGACATCCACAGCTGAGGAAGCTACCCAACTACAGAGGGCTGCTAGCACACCACTGAGGAAGGAGGAGATGACTCTGTCACAGGAAGGATGTTGGTAGCTGGTTACTACTGGGAGCAGGTAGTGCACCATCCCTGCAGCTTAGAATATTCAAAGAGCTGACTGAGGAGATACCTGAGTCATTAGCTACTATCTTTGAAAAATCATGGAATTCAGGAGAGATTCCAGAGGACTGGGAAAAGGAAAATATAGTATCCATCTATACAAATGGAAATAAGGATCATCCAGGGAATTATAGACAGTCATCTTACTTTCTGTAGAGCAAATAATTAAGGAATCCATTTGTAAACATCTGTAAGATAATAAGGTGATAAATGAAAGCCAACATAGATTATCAGGAACTAATTATGTAAAAAAAAAACCTAGTAGCTTTATTTGATAGGATAATAATCCTTATGGATAAGAGGGAAGTAGTAGATGTGATATATGTAGATCAGGGGTTAGCAATCTTTCAGAAGTGATGTGCCAAGATTTAATTTACTTCTTTTTACGAATCTGCGAGTCATTGATACTTTTTAAAGTCAATAATAATCCTACTTACATTTTAGCAGTTTCATTAATAAACAAATTAAGATGCAGATCTTACAGTGAATGTAAATAGCCACAATAGTTATTTCACCATCTAAACATCTTATCACATACCATTAATAGAGAAAAACCATGTAAATGTATTTGACAACACTTAGCATCTGCAATAGATAAGAACCGAGAGACAGCGTGGAAGCATTGATTTCTTTGTTTCTCTTTCTGGTTGTATCAGCTCAGTGCTCAGAGGAAACATAATCATGCTGCAACACTCAACAGGCAACCCTCAAATTGCACTATAAGGCTCACTTCCTTACATACAAACCCACTAGCTTCTAGAGGGTCTAGATGATTCTTAGGCCTGCCACGTGTGCAGGAAATGAGACTTGGTGACCTCATGAGGCTCCTTCTAGTTCTGTGATTATCCTGTTTATGGGCACATATTATCTTTGTAGCTGAAGTTGTGAATACTGGCTATGAACAGGTATCTTATACATGTGTAGCATTCCTGGGTATCATCCACCAAGTAAGATGTAGTTTGGTGCCAGACAGCTAATGTTGATGACCCATCAAGGACACTTCGCTCTTACACTAGGCCATTCCACTCAAACAGCTCTTCCTGCAAATGCCTCAGACTCCTAGGGTCCACTGGCCACTGTTTGAGTTATCAAAACTTTGAAGGACACATGTTCTTATGACCCTGGACTCTATCTTGGACCAGTAACTTTCCACAAACAAGCTGTGAGTTTAGTATGGGGCAGTAAAGTTCCATGCACATGGCAAAAGATATAAAAAGGCATCTGAGACATCTCCATTTTGTCTTCATTTCTCTGGAGTGGATTTCTTATAAAGTAGCTTTGGAGAAGTACTGAAGATTGCCAGTATGTTTGGATCATTCCAGAGAAACTTTTGCAAGTTAGTTATTTTTCAAGTTATATTTGTAAGTTAGTTATTGCTATGATCCTGATCTATGAACACTTTGAAGTCACTTTCATGTATATGATCTAGTAACTATTTATAACTTTTTCCTTTCTTTTATTATTAAACCTATTGTTTTTAGTTACTAAATGATTGGCATCAGCATGATTATTGAGTAAGATTGGAGTTATATATTGACCTGACTATGTAGCTGATCTCATGGGATTGGAAGGACTCAAATCTGATGAAATTGGTTTTCCATAGCCACTCATCATAAAATCCAGTGTTTGGCCAGTATGCCAAGGACTGCAGTACCTAAAGGGCTCGTCTACACTGGCCCCTTTTCCGGAAGGGGCATGTTAATTTCAGCTATCGTAGTAGGGAAATCCGCGGGGGATTTAAATATCCCCCGCGGCATTTAAATAAAAATGTCTGCCGCTTTTTTCCAGCTTTTAGAAAAGCCGGAAAAGAGCGTCTACACTGGCCCCGATCCTCCGGAAAAAGCGCCCTTTTCCGGAGGCTCTTATTCCTACTTCAAAGGACACATGTCGTAGGACACTTCAAAGTAGGAATAAGAGCCCCCGGAAAAGGGCGCTTTTTCCGGAGGATCAGGGCCAGTGTAGACGCTCTTTTCCGGCTTTTCTAAAAGCCGGAAAAAAGCGGCGGACATTTTTATTTAAATGCCACGGGGGATATTTAAATCCCCCGTGGATTTCCCTACTACGATAGCTGAAATTAACATGCCCCTTCCGGAAAAGGGGCCAGTGTAGACGTAGCGAAAGAAACAGCATTCTTTTTAACCAGTATGATGACCCAGAAGTTTATTTTTGTTATTGGCTTGGTATATCTAATAATAGAAGAAACACCGCTTTGGGTGAGTCTGTCCTGTTTCTCAGCAGTCTGTTCTTAATTATGTATTCTCAGTTAAGACCCACTGAGGCATGGTGACACTTTATACAGGTTAAACCTCTAAAACCTGTGGCTCTCTGGTCTGGCAACATTCGTGGTCCGAGTCCAGGCTGGGCTGATGATGGGGAGTGCATCAGTGTAGGGCTGTTGCGGTGAGGAGCATGGCCCTAGCCATGACAGGCTGGGCTGACAGCAAGAAGTGCAGTGGGGCCAGTGGCCAGAAACACAGCCCCGCCAAAGCTGGCATGGTGGGAAACACAGCCCCTGTCTGGGCTGGTGGCAGGGAGCACAGTCATGACTGTGGCTGGCAGTTCGCCATGCAGTCTGGGCTGGTGCTGTGGTGGGGCACTGCCTTGGCTAGGGCTGGCATGGTGGGGGGTTGAAGGCAGTGGCAGGGAGTGCAGTTCCAGCCAGGAGTGGAACCTACAGCCAAGTAGCGAGCCTTGACACCCCCTTGTTTGGTAAACTCTGTGGCTTGGGACCACTCAGATCCCAAGGGTGTAAACAAGGGAAGTTTGACCTGTATACTTTAAGGTATTAAATTTCATACCATGTCTATTATTCCAGTGTTCAAGATCATCCAGATCTTCTTGTCTGATAGTTTGGTTCTTCTCTGTATTGGCAATGACCCTCAAGAAAACATTTTATTTTGATTTAATATTTTTCTTCATATACATATTTGTTACACTTCTATATAAATCACAAGTCTTGATTTATGTATCCTGATGAAAAATTCCATGAGATTCTTAAGAAAACTTGATCTTTCATGTCACATGAAACAGAAAAATTAAATATATCAAAATATCACAGGAAAAAACAACCTGTTATTTACATATGTTATTTTGTAAATTAAATATAATGGAAAGGTATTGCTTAATAGTCTATTAAACATATAATACTATATGTTGTAAGAAAGCACAACTAGGTGAGTGCAAGACTGTTTTCCTTTGGGTCAACAGGGTGTAAGTCACAGAATGGCAGCTCTCCTTAAGATTATTGGGAGTCACTAGATAACACTACTACAGATGGTCTTGCTAATTTTGTGAATCTGAATATACAGGATTTAGAGACTGGAAAACCATATATTGTCACCTGTGATGTGCATCTTTTTACAAGCTGAGTATATCAACTCTAAAGGGCTATTCTATGGTGTTAGTCTGATGGATTTACTATTTAGATGTTGCTACTATCTGTAAATTATAGAAGAGCAAAGGAAAACATTTGGATTAAAAATTTCACGTTCCTGGACTGTAAAAACAACTACTTTAAAATGAGAAATTAGGATGATTCTAAATGGAAAGGGGTATGGTTTGTGGTTCCACAAGCTCCCCCCGCAAAAAAAATATTGTTTCTTTTATAATAGGAAAAAGATGAAATACTTGCTATCTCACTTCTACTTTTGGAAATATATACATACAAGCAGATGTACCCAGCTTTGCTCGGGTCTGTAATGGAAGGATTTTTTTTTTGAAAAATAAATGAAAAATATACATATATTATTTCGATTATTGTATTTATTGAAAATGAAGGCTGACGTGAGAGTTTGGAGTTGTGGAGGGGCAGGGGGTAGGTGGCTTAAGACAGAGTGTTGGAAGCTGTGGAGGGCTCAGGGCGGGGAGGCAGGTACTGAAGTCAAAGCAGGTAGGAGGTGTAAGATTTAGGGCAGTTGGCTTAGGACAGGGAGGTGGGGGGGCTTCTTGGAGCTGCTCATGGCAGTGAGGGTGACACTGCTCTGTGAGTGACTCCTCCTAGGGGACCAGGGCAGTGCTCCCCTTCCGGCTGGCCCCAGCTTGCCCTCTCCCACAGCCTGCAGGCTGTCTGGGGGGGACCAGGCTTTGGAGGCTGCTGCTTTCTTCAGAGCCCCCCCAAACAGCCTACAGGCTCTCTGGAGTTGCAAGGTTCTGCAGGCTGCTGCCCCCTTCAGCAGCCCCTCGAGGTCTGCAGGCTGTCTGGGGGAGTCTCTGAGGGCTGTCCTCCATCAATCCCTATCCTGGCAGCCTGCTGCCTTTCTTTGATGGGAAGTGAGGCTCCAGGGGCTGCCCCCCAGCAACTCCCCTTAAGGCTGTATGGAGGTGAGGCTCTGGGGATTGCTCCTGGCCTCCAGCATCCCTCCCCCACATGGCCTCCACATTGTCTGGGGAGGGGCCAGGCTCTGGAGGCTGCTCCCCTGGGCAGCTGCCCCTTCCTGGGGCCTGCAGGCTCTCTGGGGAGGGTGAGGCTCCAGGGTTTGCCCTCCTCCAGCTGCCCCGACACTATTGGCCCCTCTTCAATGCCCTCCCCCTGGCCTTCAGGCTGCTGGGGGTGGTGAGACTCTGGGGGATTCCCTCTTCCAGTGGTTTCCTTTCCAGCAGCCTTCAGAGCCTGCATGCTATCTGGGGAGGGGCCAGGTTGTGGGGGCCCTCCATAGCCTGCAGGCTCTCCACGGCAAGGGGCAGGCTCCCGGTTTAGGGCAGGGGATTCCTTATTGGTGTGCTGGCAGGCAAGATGGTGGAGCCCCAGTCCTGTTGGCCACTCTCTTGGTGCTGCAGCTGCCCTAGGTGATCACTCTTAGGATCGCATCCCTCTCCTCTCTGTGCCCCTCCCTTTTGTGTTCCTCCTCTCTCTGCCCCTCCCTTTCCATGTTATGGGAAATAGTCCTATTTCCAGCACTTCCTGTTTTCCAGGCACCAAATCCTGATCTTGGTTTAAGTTAGGGTAGGAGGAAGCGGCATACCAAATTTGGTGGTCATATATATATTTTTCATGCTACAAATTTAACCGAGTTACCTCAGCATGGAGCGCAACAATTTGTGTTTGACTCAAGCATCTCTTTCAGAAATAAGTGGGATTAGCATAGTTTACTTGTTTACACTGCACATTCCTTGCTTGAGCCAATGAATAGAGCACATATTACTTACATAATTCCTGGCAGATTTTTCCCTATATTCTCCATTAAAAACATGTAAAATCAAGGTCTATGAGAAAAGCAGTGAGCATACACAAATCTCCCTATACAGATGACATCTGCTCTATATTATAGTCACTATCAACTATAATAAAAACTAACAGATAAACCCTTGTGTATATATAAACCACCACTACACCTTCCTCATCTAGGATATTATATGAGATGTGATCTATAAGAATTCTGAGTCCAGTTTCATGGGATTTTTATTTGCACTGTATTTGAAAGAAACCAAAATGTGCTGTTAAAAATGAAGTATTCCTGCTTGACAGCTAACCCAAATATCAATGGTTGGATCAGGGACGGCTCTAGGTTTTTTGCTGCCCAAAGAAAAAAATTTTTTGACTGCTCCCTCCCCTTGGCCTGCTGCTGCAGGACAGGCACTGAGGAGGAAAGCGCCCCTTTCAAAAAAAAAGGAAAAAAAAGCTGTACGAACATTCTAGAGTAGATAAGTGACTAAGATATTAAAGTATCTGACAAAGTGGGTCTTTGCCCATGAAAGCTTATGCTCCAATAAATCTATTAGTCTATAAGGTGCCACAGGACTCCTCATTGCTTTTAAGATATTAAAATATTTTACAGTTTAGTAATAGAACATAGATATAAACTAGTGACAAAAACAAACTGGTCATTCCTATATTGTTTAAATCTTTATTGTGTGGGGGGAGGAGGAGAAGTAGTTTTTTCCTGTGTTATAACTGTACAAATATTCAACTATTTACACTGTACACACAATGAATTGTGAATAGGATGCAGTATAAAACAAAAGAAATGCTAAATAAAAAAAAGCCATGGTGTCAAGACTTAAGTAATTTGGTGATACCGTAAGCCTCTGTCATATTAGCTGGTGATGTTTTCACATATATTTTATGTTGCAATTTTAGAAGTATCCGAACATTGGCAAATATATACTTTAACTATTATATGGCTTGCGTCTTGAAAGATCTGATGCCTTAAAAACATTTAAGCCTTAAAAACAAATTTCCTGACATAACATTTAAAGATTGTGTAAGAAACATAGGAGAAGCATTTGTGTCATTCTGCAGTGTGATATTGTAGTGAAAAGGTTTTGCTGTTTATACAACATGTTCAAAAGGGTGTATAATTCTTTATACATGGTTAATCATCCATACATGTTTTTACATTTTGCCTGTAGGTAGGTTGAGCACCTGGTGATATGGTAATACATTTAAACCATTTCTTACCGAAAGCTTACTGGGTTACATAGATCTAATGCTTGCAGACCAAAGGAACCCTCAGTTCACAAAGTCATAAGGGTGATCCAAGTCCACAAAATAAAAACTGGCATTTCTTTTCCAAACCAAAGATGTGGGCAATATATTTACCATATGGAAATGAGCAGTGGTTAATGAAAGCTATACTCCAAGCTTTCCCAAGAACTATATAAATCATCTTGGATAGATGGTACTATGTACGGCAAGCTGTTCAGCACACTTGTAAAAGTTAATGTGAAAGCAAAGTACCGGTACTGTGTATGAAATCTCAAGGAAGGAAATGCTAAACAAGGAAAGTACACCGTGTACAAAGGAATATAGGCTAATCAGACATTAATTCCAAGTGCTGAGCTAGGTAAACTAGAATCCCAGCTCCTGTGAATTAGTGTCTTAGTAGCGGGTCTCTCTAGCACAGTGTAAGGATGATTCAGCCCATGCTCAGATCATCTTTAATTCCTGGCATACTTATTTATGTTAAAGTTCAAACACTATTTTAAGTCTTTAGCTTTGGGAGATGGAGGGTAAGAATAAGCGAAGGCGGAAGAAGGGAGGGGGGAAGAAAAGTAAGCGGGGGAAGTTAAAACACACCAAAAACTACCCGAATGAATCCTTCCTGCTCCCTTTGTGGCTCCTTGTGAATCTTACACCCACTTCACTAAGGGGATTCCTCCACAAAAGCACAGATTAATAATTCATTGATGGTCTCCAGCGCCCAAGCCCACATTGATTTACTTATGCTGCCTTTCCTTTCATTCACAAGCCTTTCCCTGCTCTGGTCTCTCGCAGAGCGCCTCACTGCAGTGCTCAGACAGGGAGGATGCTGCAGCCATGCTCAAGGGCATGCGACACTCGACTCGGGTCCATGCGCACACCTGACCTAAGCCTGGGGACAGGCTCTGCCAAGGCACCTCTGTGCCAGCCTAGCCTCCCATCCTAGTGCCCCACGCGCCGTCTCTATGGCTGGGATGCTCAGTGGCATTCAGCTCGAAGGGCTG
The DNA here is from genome assembly GCF_049634645.1 of Pelodiscus sinensis. Classification (NCBI taxonomy): domain Eukaryota; kingdom Metazoa; phylum Chordata; order Testudines; family Trionychidae; genus Pelodiscus; species Pelodiscus sinensis. Next base: position 87,135,856 of record NC_134713.1, on the reverse strand, counting down.
AGCTTCCGCCATCAATCTCCACTGCAGGGCGGGCAACAGATGCTTGTCATGCAGCAGTGCACTGCATGGATTAGCCGGGGCCCTGGCGGGTGTGCGCGGTCCCCTCCCACTCCTGCCAGCCCTGCCTAGCGGAGCCCCTCAGGCAAAGCGCGCTGCTCTTTCCAGCCACCCCCCAAAAGGCGTGGATCCCACTTTGAGCACCTCCAAACTTTGCCGGACTCAACACTTTGCCTTTGGTCCCTGCCTCTCCCACTCAAAGGCTGCTTCCCTTACACCGAGCTTTGGCTGGCTCGCCTGGAGCCGCAGACTTGAGCATGCCGGCGAGGAAGAAGAAGACCTCGAGACAGCTTCCCATCCATAAAGCGAGCAGTAATTGCAAGGAGGCAGCCTCCCCGCTCAGAATCAATAGTGGCTGCTCCTTCGCTGCTAAGGGTGCTATGGAGGAGTAGCAGGGCACTGAAGTAACTCTGGCTCACTGCGGAGTTGTAAAGAACTACACGCAAGTGGCTACAGCAGGGCTGGAAAACGCATCGCTGTTACCAAGGACACAATCGTTTTTCAAGTAGTTTGCGCTTTCCCCCTCTGGTCCTCTCCTTCCATTATCCAGAGCCCAGGCGCCTCTGCTTGAATCATCCTGGCGTGGGCAGGGCCTTCCCTCTGCCCAGCCCCACCAAGGCTGCAGCTCTCCCCTCCCTCCGTGCCCAGCACTGAGGCACTGACCCTTCTTCCCAGGCAGCTGCCTTGGGCAGCAAGAGCTGCGCTCCCACTGCAGGCAACCGAATTTGCTAATGAAGCTGGGATTTAAATATCTCGCGCTTCATTAGCATAATCTCACCTATGTACTATTCTGATTGCCAGCTGATTCAAACCAGTAAGTGTGCTCCGGGCTGCGTTAGTTTGAATCAAACCCCTTGGTTCGAACTAACGTTACTCCTCATTTTTTTTGAAGAGTACTAACGTTACTCCTCATTATGCTAATGAAGCATGGGATATTTAAATCCCGGCTTCATTAGCAATTTCAGTCGCCTACATTTGCATCCCTAGTTCGAAGTAGGGTGCAAGTGTAGACGTACCCATAGAATTTCTTAGAATGGCAATATTCCAAACGAAGGGGTAGATATTCTGTCTTTCTTGAATATATATTGTATCATTATTTGGCAAAAGATCCTAGACTGAGGGATGAGATAGATAGTGAAGGAAAAGGACTTTTGGATTAAACATAACCACTTCTGCAGTAGTAGTTTTTTCTGGCAAAAAGCAGTTATTGCACATTTATATATCTTGCTGTTATTTCACTTCGAGGCTACCAGAAGAACTGGGGAGTGTCATCTTAGGTGCTGCTATCATTCTGTTTGAGAGAGGGGGAGAGATGTCAAAATTTTATATAAAATTTTACTCTTAAGTATGTCATGAAGGGTGGTTTTGTGTGTGTGTGAATGTTTTTCTTTCTTTCTTTCTTTCCTTCTTTCTTTGCTAGAAAGTGAAAGTATGTGCTAAAAATTTCAGTTTCAGCAACAGAATCACTGCCTGGAATTTTCTTGCAACCTTACTACTAGTAGATTAAACAAAAAGATGCATTAACAGACTGCCCTTGTTTTGGACCTGCCTCTGAGGAATATTATTTAGAGCCTGGTCCAGAACCACTGCTATTGTTCATAGTAGCCTGGTTCTTTTGTGCCCTGAAAATTAGCATGTAGTAGCATATAGATCTCTGTGAAACTACATGCAGTCAGTTCTACACAGTCAGATCTCTATGGCCATTTCATGCTCATGCACATGGTCACTGCAGGGGACCCACACAACACATTTCATTTTAATTGAGTCTTAGATTCTCAGATTTTTAAAAACATTATTTGTGTAATTTAATTTAACCAGGAAAAAATTCAGCTCAGATGCAAACTTCATATGATCCTATTATATTTTTTGACCCAGTTCTCTGGGTAGATCAATGAGCAGGCTCAGGGTCAGGGAGTATTTTGTACATTTTGGATGCAATGTAGATTGCTACGATGTATGCTAAAAAGTATATCCCATGTATAACATGCATTTTAAAAGCTTAGTTATTTTTGTACAGGGATTGCACATATAAGATGAATCGAGGAAAAAGATGAAATGCAAATAATGGCTGTTTTGAAAAATAGTCTGATGGCATGCAAGTAATAAGGGTCCTATTTTATTAATCCAAGATATGCCAAGAAGGTTGTGTTATATGATTTTTGTTTTGTTTTAATCATTGGAGATGCTGGTAAAATAAATGAGTTACTTCGGTTCATGATATCAACTACATTATACCTGCTGGGTATGCATAGTGGCGAGGAGTAAGGAGGATGCAGGAGAAATGGGAGTTTGTTAATTATTTTTGAAACAGTGGAAGTTACAGACAGAGCATCTAAAATGCCTAAGTGTCTTGAAGTCTGGCACTTCTGGGAGACATTGATTATCTTTAATGCATAGGCAGGTGCTACTGGCTGTGCAATAAACTGTATAATGAAATGCTCAGCAAACCCCAGGTGTTTCAACTTGAATATCCAGGAAGTTTAATGATCAGCTACAACATCCCCAGAAAATGCATTAGCTTATGAATTTGAATGTGGGAACCATCTGCATTTTCATCACATGGACAAGGGGAGTGAATGAGTAAGCAGAGCAGTTTGCTTGCGAGGTAATTGAGAGTGAGAAGGCAGCTTCTCTGAGGTGATATTTTCCTTTTAAACTTGTTAATTCATAGCTTATTCTAAATTCTGAATGTTGGTTTATCTTGTAGCATATACACACCCACACACACTGTGAGGACACAATTTTGGTTATGGTTGGCACCAGTGGCAAGCAGCTAGAGGCAAAGTGTTGGAGGTATGCTGATACATATGGATTGCATCCAATGGAGATAGGAGAAATCACACTCAGAAACAACTCCTTTTGGGTATGTCTACACTAGACCTCTAGTTCGAACTAGGGAGGCTAATGTAGGCATTTGAAGTTGCAAATGAAGCCTGGGATTTAAATATCCCGGGCTTTAATTGCATGTTCCCGTCCGGTCGCCATTTTGAAATTCCACTAGCCCGAAGTAACTGCCCGCGGCTATACGCGGCAGTGAAACGGCAATTTGAACTAAGTTTCATGACAGTGATCATGTCTGCTATATTGTTGATCATAGTCATTTGTCCTTCACAGTAGTTTCCTGATGCTGCATTAATCCTGGTTTCTTCCTAAAGACATTTCATTCACTTCCATGATAATACATAAACATTTGCTGGTTTAATGCAATGGAATCCTAAAATACTTAACCTTAATTCAGTAAGGTTTGTCCAGGATATTGCACAAAATTGCTGTCTGTCACAATGTGCTCCTCCCAGTCTTGGACCACCTGCTCCCAGCCATGCCTCCTATGGCATATCCAGTGCTTTGGGCAGCACAACAACTCCTTTACACCTTATCTAAGAATACAAGCCACCAGACCAAGTCAGGCAACTTCCCATACACAGCAGCAACCAGAATGTGACCCATAGTGTCCCCACTTCCTGACATTGATGCTTTATGCCATTCCACGGGGAATAAACCTGTGCTGACTACTCTGAAGTAGTTGAGGAGTTAACTAAGGGCCAAATCTTATCTAGCTTTTATGTAGGTTCTGAGTAAATCCAGAGAGAATCTGGGGCAGAAAGAGCATTCCCTTTGCATCTTCTGTTAGTAACCAGGTGGAATTTTAGCCTCTGCATGACAGAGTCTAATGTAATTGTATCCAATTGTGAACTCCATTTTGTGTTCTGTGCTGAACACATGCTTAAACTTGCCCAAGGCAGGTCATTCTAATATATTTCAGACAGATGCCTTCCCAGAAAGATGCTTGAGACTTTGTTCAAGTTGAGTGAGGGAGGTCCGAGTTGGATATTAGGAAAAAAACTATTTTACTATGAGGGCGGTAAAGCACTGGAATGAATTTAGAGCCAGGGCTTTGTCAAGCCAGGACTTGGGATGATTTAGTAGTTATGGTTGGTCCTGCTTTGGGCAGAGGATTGGACTTGACAACCTCCTGAGGTCTCTTCCATCCTATGATTCTATGAAGGCCTATCCCTGGGAGCAATCAAGACAGCAATCTAGAGCCATTACTTTCAGTTGTCTTTCCACTGCAGTGTTGGTCCATCTTCAAATGAAGGGACTGCAGGCTGGGCAAAGCTGACTGAAGGAGGGGGCTAGGGCCATCCATCTGAAAACATGACAAAAGGAGACAGAAGCTCTATTTAAGAGAGGGGTGCTGCTGCTGCTTTGAGTGGAGAAACAACTGTTATTATATGGAAGCAGGACAGGCAGAGATGAGAAGGCAGAGGAGATTTTGCTCAGCCTGAAACACTGATAATACCTCATGCTTGTGGAAAAGACGATATCATTCTAGGGGAGGATGCATGTAAGGACTTTGTCACTTTTCCAAGATTTGTAACTATTTAGTGCTCTTAAGAGTGAGGTGACTGTTTTTATGACATTCTTTTGCTAAGCCTGTGTTGCTTACTGTTCGGCTATGTTGTCCCCATAGTAGAGTCTAACTAGAGGCTCAGAGCCTGTAAAAAATCAGTGAAACTTCAGAGGAGCATGTAGAAGTGGCTTGGGCGGCGCAGGAGGTCTTAAGCACTGGTTCTCAGGGTCACGAGTGGCTTAATTTGGAGTCTCAATTCTGAGAAGTTATAAGACAAGATGTTTGAGTCTTAGAATGTACCCTGAAGACTCAGCTAGAAACTGACTAGTCTCTGCCTGGACCCAGTTGTCTCAGAAGTATGTGGGATACAGCAATTGTGTATACTTGCAACAGTCTGGTGAATGTCCAGTGCTAGGCCAGATTGTATTGCCTTGTACTCCCAACAGCGTAGAGACTTCTCCCTCTCTCCTTCTAGGTAAAAAAAAGAAGGAACAACTATTGACTTTTGTTGTTCTGTTTTTCCCTGAAACAGCAGATGGCATAATTAATTATTGACTTTAGTGGGAGCAGGGTTGGATCCTAGACCGGTACAATGAATAGGGTGCCCCATTCTGCCTGTTGTGTGCAATGATGTTGCAAAAAATAGCTATGTTGGTGCCAGAATATTAGAGATACAAGGGAAGGGGGTGAGCTAATACCTTGTATTTGACCAACTTCTGCTGGTAAGAGAGGCAAGCTTTCGAGCTTACACAGAACTCGTCTGTGTAATCTCAAAAGCATGCCCCTCTTACAAACAGAAGGTGGTCCAATAAAAGATATTACATCACCTGCTTTCTTTCAGCAACACTATTCATGGTTATGTGGCAAACACAGATTTCTTGAACTCATATCTTGGCTGGTAAAACAATTTTTCATTTCACTTCTAATTACCGAATTGAAGCAGAAAATCTTCAATTAAGTATTCTGTTTGCTTTGTCTCTACACAATACAAATGGTCTTTATGGTTGGATGGCCATTATTACAGATGAATGAAACAGTTAAAGTAAATGGAGTGAATCTAATAAGTGAAATGAATCCATCACAGTTTCAGAAGGGTTTGATTTCATTAAATAAATAGTTATTTCTATGCCAGCACAAGTAGCATCACCCTCAAGAGCTTCCCTTACTTTACACAAGCCAAATGCCATCAATTTTCATGTTAATAACTATAATTGCTTTTGTCTAGACTGGGATACACAAGTTTTCTCTGACATTGCTTGCTGCTGCTAGTGTTCTCCTTTATGGTTATGTGATGCTTAAGTCTTTTTTCCTGTTAAACTGTGAGGGAGTAGGCAGAAGCAACCATTCCACAGTAAAATTCTGTGATTTGTGATTGTCGGACAATGGCTTTGAAGTCATCATTAGATAGAAGATTCAGATTTACAACTCACAGACAAGTTGAGTAAAACAGTGGCTTTCTGACTTAGATGTTTTGGAAGCTATGTGGTGTATAAGAAATAATCTGGAACGTAATACACATCAGGGGTTCATTTGTACTATTGTGCTTCAGTAGCACCTAGGACACCCCGTCAGGGACCAGAGCTCCACTGTGCTAGATATTGTATACCAGAGGTCCCAAACCTTTCGTGGCTGCTGGGCGCCCAGGGGCGGGGCTGCTCATGTGCCGGGCGTCTGGGGGCGGGGCTGCTCATGCGCTGCGCTTCCAGGGGTGGGGCCACACATGCGCCGTGCACCCGAGGTTGGGGGCTGCCCACGCGCCCTGCACCCAGGGCCGGCACCATGCATGTGCCGCGCGCCCAGGATAGAGGCCACACATGTGCCCTTTGCCCGGGGCCAGCACTGCGCATGTGCCTCATGCTGGGGGTAGGGGCCGCCCACGCGCCCTGAGCGCAGGGCCAGCACCACGAATGTGCCGCGTGCCTGGGGCAGGAACCGCCCATGTGCTACGTGCCCGGGGCTGGCACCACGCATGTGCCGCGCGCCAGGGGTGGGGCCAGCCCAGATGTTTCGGCAGGTGCACATAATGCCCCAGCGGGCGCCATGGCACCCGCGGGGACCTCGTTGGGGACCACTGTTGTATACACACAATAAAAAAGACAGAAATTGCCCTGAAGACCTTACAATGTAGCTGCAAGACAAGCGATAACGAAGAGATACAAATAGGTGGGAGAGCACCAGGAAACAATAAGACAGTGCAGGACTGCATATCATGTGCATTTGTCTAGCTCATAGTTTAGTGCTTTGAGAACACATGTTGAAAGATGATCTGAATTATTCTAAAAATTCAAACAATCCATCTCCTATCTAGACTGCGAGAAAAACCCTTGCTATGAAAGTATTAGTAAAGTTATATTGCTACACATGATAGAGGTAAACCCTTGTAATAAACGCCAGATTTGTATAAAAGGAGACTTAAGCTTTGACTTACCATTCAAATTCATTAATATATAAATCTCATTAAGTAGGTATTTGAGTAATGCAATTATTCATCACTACTTCAATCTTTGATCGACTCTAATGATCATTTTCTTATTTTTATAAAAATTTTAGTATTTATGAAAAATAATTAAAAATAATATCCATGTCAATATTTAAGTCAAGGGCTTAAATATTTAAGTAAGGCAGAATTAAAGTTGCCCATGCAATCTAATTAAATTCTTTGCGCATATGTATTATTAGTGAGTCTTTCACAACATTAGGAAGTCTGCAGTCCACCAAACTACAAAATTAACTCTTTCAGGTTCCAATCTAGTGTTTCTAATACAAGACAACATCTTTTCCATGTTGACAAACCTTTGCCTTATTCACCCTCTCTCCTGTTCACTGACAGAGGTAAGGTTCTTGCAGAACAAATGATATAGTAATCATCTAATTAAAGCTCATATTGTAATACATCTATTTAAAGAAGCCGATTTAAAGATTGCAAGAGGACTCTAAGTACTGATATTTCTGAATGGGGACCCCGTATTGCATTAAGGACAATTCAGTAATTGATAATAATAAAAAAGCAACTTGTAGGGATAACATATTAATGTATTGAAAATGATTCCTCCAAATGGAAGTGACTCCCCATAATTTGTTCCCCACAACTTAGTGTTTAGATTTATTATTAATTCTTCTTCTTCTTATTATTATTATTTGTTAAGATTGTTAAATGTTTAGATTTATTATTATTGCCCCTTTAGAATATAATGTATTAGGTCATGTAACTTAGAACTGTTAAGAATATAATCCTATGTAGCCAGAAACAGCCGCCCCCCCCCCCCACCTCTGTGCTCCAGGGCATGCTCAAGCTTGTGCAAGGGGCTGCTTGAAATTGACATTGCAGAGATACATTGTAACAATGCATTGTCAAGCCACTAACTCTGCTATGGGAGCCAAGCCCTGTAATTGACTAAGGGCATTGTTACATAATTGACGCCTGTTCTCTTTAAAACATTGTAACTTTACTCAGCACTCAGAGAATGTTTTAAGCAATACCACCCAGAAACTTTTGTAACTACAACTTTTATTATTATACAAAATACTGTACGAATGTATGAGAGAGTGCTTGGACGATGAATGAATGGTTCTGAGAGGTGCCAGCCTGAGAATACAGCAACAAAGGGCTGAAGAAGGCGTCAGGTGCCAGTGCAACCAAAAGGTGTCAAGTGGAGAAAACCAAGTACTGGAGGTCCACCCGATGAGATCACTGACGAGCACCTGGCAGCCACCCTGGAGACATCAGCATGATGCAGCAATTTCCATAGACTGGCATAGGAAGAAATTCCTATAAGAACTGGACTAAAAAACTATGGAATCAGAGTCCAAGGTTCTGCTGCCAGCCTACCAGGAGCTTCAGATGAGCATCTGATCAGGACTTCGCTCCCCACTACCATCACTTGTGTACAGAGTACCTGGCCAGTATTCTGTCACAAGCAACTTCCAGGCTGGTAACTATACACAGAACTTGAATGAATGGATGTATGAATGAATGGTTATATATATATATATATATATATATGTAAGTGTATAAGGGTTAAGTAGTGATAGGAATAAGTAGTTAAACAACGTTGTTTGCTTCTATCTTTTCTTTATTTTTTTTATTATTATCTTTACAATAAATGTGGCTTTTTGCCTTATCCCCCTCATAAGATCCTGCTTGCTTTTATTGGTATAACAAACTCAGTGAAATTGTGGTAACTGTCATAACAAAGCCAGCATTTACCAGGAAACAACTAAATATTGACATTTTATAAATACTTGTATACATATATCGGGAGTCTAAGTACTAACACAAGTGAATTTAATGAGGATATTGACATAAGAGGCATCACTGAAACTTTGTAGCATAAAGATAAGCAATGGAACATGGTAAAATCAGAGTACAAAACATATAGAAATGACAAAGTAGGTCACACTGGTGGTGAGGGATGGGGTCAGAGGGTGCCGGATTACATGTGAGAGAAAGCATAGAATCAAATACAATTGTAAATGAATCAAACAGTACCATAGAATCTCTATGGATAAAAATTCCATGTTTGAATAATGAGGCTAGTTATATGGAAATAAAGGAACAGTTGTAAAGGTGAAATGCCTGCTACTTGCATGGAAACTTTTTACAAACACCATAATAGAGGCTTAAACTACACATATAACTAAAATAATAATAAAAACAACATCAAGAGGACCAACAAATACCACCATGGCTAAACAGTATAGTAAAAGAGGCAGCTAAAATTGGAAGTTGAATCCTGGTGAGGAAAATAGAAAGGAACATAATCTCTAGCAAGTCAAATGTAAAAGTATAATTAGGCAAAAAAAAGTATTAGAAGAGCAACTAGCAAAAGATTAAAAAATGGAAGTTTTTATAAGTACATCAGAAGCAGGAGGCTTGCCGACCAGTCAGTGGGACCACTGGGGGTGCATCTACAAAGCACCCTAAACTTGAAATATGATACACAATTTGAGTATTACAAATTGCGTATCTTATTTCGATTGAATTTTGAAATAGATTATTTCAAAATTTGGTGCATTTACACAGCATCTAATTTCAAAACAAAGTGCTATTTTGAGACATCTCTTCACCCTCATGGAACGAGGGTTACTGGGATGCCACAATAGTGCGCCCATTATTTTGAAAAAGATTTCAAAATAAGGGCAGCTTGTTAAGATGTAGGGTACCTCTGGTATCCTGATGTAGCCGTGCAGTGTAGACGTCCCCTGGATAATTAGAGTGCTAAAGGAGCACTAAAGGAAGACAAGACTGTTGTGGGGAAGCTAACTGAATTATTTTCATCAATCTTCACTGCAGAGGATGTGAGGGAGGTGACAAACCTGAGGAAATCTCCCAGGGTAGTTTGAGGTATCAATAGAAGTGGTTTTGGAACGTACTGATAAATAACCAGAACCAAACTGGTTCAAAAAAGAATTAAATAAGATCATGAAGAATTCAATGAGATCAATGTCCTTCAATGGCTACCTGCCAAGTTGATTAGAGAGGCCACCCCATCCTCTGGGTTTTCCTAAGGCTCTGACTGCCAGAAGCTGGGAATGGATGACAGAAGGTGGATCACTTGATAAATTTCCCAGTCCTGTTCATTATCTCTGAAGCATCTGCTACCAACCACTGTCATAGAACAGATTTTGGACAAGGTGGTGAGACCAACTCTACTATCTTGAGGGACAGGAGCTGCCACTGTGGTGTGAGTGCAGGGTGGGCTCACTCTCCAAACACTCCGGTTTAGCCTCTCATCCCCAGGATAAGGAACCCTTCCTGTGTCACCCTCCTCCCACAACCCACTCCACTAAAGGGTTTTAATGGATCCTGTGGTCATCTGATAACTTTGTGCTGGCAACCTCTGGCCTGGCAGACAGAAGAGGTGACTGGAATTGAGGAACCCTGAGTTCATCTCCCATTTTTATTACTGGCTTGCAGGATGGCACTGGACAAATCATTTTTCCTCTTTCTGCCTCAATTTCCCCACCCATAAAATGGAGGGATAATGCTACTGATCTCTTTTGGATAAGGCTTTGAGATTTATAGATGAAAAGTGCTATGTAAGAGCTAGTTGGTATTATTCAGAGTAGGCTCGACATGACATGTAAAAAGGAGAAATGTGATCAGACAGAAAGCTGGGATTTAGGTGGGAGGCTTATATAATGAAACAATTTGAGGTGACTTCTTTACACATCCACCTATATAATTTTTCATACTGAGTAGAGGGTCTGTATGATATTTGTGGGTATGCAACATTTTAATCCGCTGCTTTTTTAAGGTAAGACAACAAAGTGCTAGGAAAACAGTGTGAAGGGAAAGATATAGGAAACTGCTTGTCATAACTCAGAGTTGAATGAGCTTGTGGCTAAGTTTCTCTTAAATTGCAAAACTCTATTCTGTACTGGCTTTTATATTTTCATTATTAGAATAAGCTGGGCCAACAACTTTTATTTTTAAACTATCCTTTCCATAACTAACAACAAAACCACACGTTTACTTTAGCGCCACTGAAACCGACCAAATTAGTGGTGTAGCTTTGAAGACTAAAAACATGGAAAACTTACGTTAGGGCCAGCCTGATGGTCGGTTTATGCTCTTCACTGCCAGGCAGGAATCCTGGGTTTGATTCCAGGTCTAGCCAAAACCAGAAGTGTTTCTGAGGCAGCATGTTCTGGCTTTATGGAAAGATAGTGATTCATTTCTGACACACAGCAATTCCTCTGATTAGCAGCATTCAATAGTTGGCAGTAGAAGGAGATCAGTCCACTCCTCCATAGCCATAGTGATCCTCAGCAGGCTGAAAGCTGAGGTGTGGAGCACTGTGAATATAAGCACAAGATAAAGCATAAACCTCTCAGGCCTGATTCCTACCAGTGGGCAGGAGTATCTCGGCAGCTCTGCAGCAGCCCTCTGATCCCTGCAGGACCCGGACTCCTTGAGCCTCCTGTCCTGCTCTTTGCTGTTACCTTTGTTTACAGATGCAGTACCAGACCTATGCAGTGCATGAGCATGCCTTTGGTGGGCCCTTGAAGATGGGCTATAACACAGCACAAAAGGGTGAGGGGCAGCCTCCGTATGATGCCATTCTTTGTCAATATTCAGCTTCAAAATCATTCCACACTTGAAACTGTTCATAAATCAGCCGACTTCTGTATTACATTTTCATTCATAGTACGTCTTGCTTTACTCATTTACAATACTGCTATCATACAGATCAGCTCTGGTCAGTATTATATAATACCCTGTCCGCTGTAAAGGATCAGCTCCTCAAAGTGCAGGGCATTTTTGGTGCTACTAAGGAAAAGCACATGAGCATGTGCTTAAAATTAAATACCGGGTCTGAGTTCAGTAGCCTGTAGAACTGCATCCTAACATGGGAACATATGAGCTCCAGCAATGGTATGCAGATGACATCTCTGAGGGAAACTTGCTCTAATTTGTTTTCTTTTTTTCTTTTCCCTGTTTCTAATGTTATGCTAATTCACCTTTGAGTCTTTTCTCTGCTTTCTGCTTGCCATTGAATATCTGACAGACATTACATTATATTATATTTGTCTAGACTATTGCTGTTGGTATTCTTTGGCTATGTAAGCATGAATTTTCTCTCCTTTTACATCAAGGCCAGTGAAGCTGATCATCCACCCTAATGAACTTCACTGGACATCCTGCTTTTTTGGGAACCACCAAATCAATCTTTCATATGAATGTAACCATTCTGTTTAAACTTCTAGCTATGCCATTTTATATTGCAAGAGACATTATTCCTGTACCCAGGCCATTTAAGCAGCACAAGAGACAAGCTTCTGGGCCTAACTCCTGTCATCAAAGTGTATTTTATTATTATTATTATTTATTTATTAATTTAAACTACTCTCTCTCCAAATCCAAGCTTCTCTTACTTTGTATGAAAATCAATCAACACTTTACTGCAGACCTGAGAGCAAGCTGGTTGCTGATTTATTTTGTGGAATATCATAGCAGAAGCCAATAAATAAAGAAAAAACACAACGTGTTCGTGTTAAATTAGCTTCAGTGGTATTTTTTATATTCTCCAATCTGAAGTCAGTACAGTAAAACAAAACAAAAACAGCATATTAAACTTGCCACTTTAATTAATCGTTTTTTCTCCTCAAATGCTTGAGATTAAGACTGATAAAAGAAACATTTCCAGGCTGAGGCACAAGAAGAATGAACAAATCGAAGAGATCAGCCCCATGATCTCCAGTCGTTTCATTCTCTATTTATATTCTTTATATTTTTCCTATATTCATATTCAGTTCATATTATTTTTTAATTATTTGAATTAATCCAAACCTGGAATATATTGTCTGCCAGCTCCTCTTCTTAGCAGTGAATTATGCATAAAAATTTAATAGGCACAATGGATCTAATTAAACTAATAATACCAGTCTCAGGAACACAGGCTAGCATAAATACCAAATGTCTTGGATACATAATGTATTCAGTTAGAGGGGGCCCCAAATCAAGAACCTTTCTGATCCAAGCATTCTCTGAATTTTGGGGAAGTTCAGATCAGGATCTAAATTTGAGGTTTGCAGTTGGCTCCTGTATCTATAATGGATCAGTTAACATACTTGGCTCAAACCCCTCTGAATTCTGAGTCTTTGACCCAGCCAAGCATGAAACGTGTATGCTTCACTTTAAGTCAGTGAGCATTCCCAATTATCTCAGCTTTGCTCGTTCAGTGCCTGCATGTGAAACACAACTTTGTGGCTCCATTTTGAATCAAAGAGATTTCAATGTCATTGCCTCCTTTTGTTCCTGGATGGTATTCCAGAGCCCCTACCCTTTATCTAGTATATATATGTGAGCTGCAGGACTTTCCTAATGATATAATCCAGAGGAAGCAGTTAAAGACTATAAGAGGGAGTTCAAGCATTAGCCTCAAGAGGCCTGTTAGGTGTATCTGAGTAGGTTGCGTTATTTGGGAGAAGTCCATATGAAAAGAATATAGAATTTGCAGAAAATAAAATGTCCGAACTTTTATTTACTTTCCTAGAGTTCCGACCTTCCATATGACACACTCTACCTCCCATGTATCCCCCCTCATGGATGATGTCCTAGGATTGTGTTCAGTTATATGTATTCATTTCTCCTTGAGTAGGTAACAGCTTGTTTGATCTGGCAAAATTACATCCCAAATATTTCTGCATTAGCATGAGATCATTGGAGCCAAGACCTTCCAGTGCAGACTGAGAATCCTGGTTTCCTTGCTGCTTGGGAAGCCTCTAGTGTTCCCTGTTTCCGACGCAGAACAATTTGCTGAAAGTGACTGAGCCAGCTTCTCACAGTGCTGCTGGCTTTCTGCTCCCAAAACTACAAGATTGTGTGCTTGATTCCAAGCCCTTTGAAGTCAATGGAAAATCACCCATTGAACATGGGATTGTACTAGATTTGAATGGTTCCATTAAAAAATAAATAACTTATTCTCTAAAGTACCTTTTTGACTAAAAGCGACCCACAGCCCTGAACATTGGTAAAAAATATTGTGTCCAATCATGATGATCTCATTGAAGCTCAAGACAAGTTTTTCTAGTGCAAATCCAGATAAAGATAAAATTCATCTGAAAATCTCAAGTTAAAAACAAATTTAATCTCCCTTCCGAAGTTCTAAAAAGTAGGTTAACCTAACTTTCTCCCATTGTTTTTCATTTTTGCATGTCTCTGCATGTCTGTGTTCCAGCTGGGCATAGAAACAGAAAGCACTTGAAATCTGGCAAGAGAAAGTGATTCCGCAAATCTTCCAGACCAATGCTGGAGATCCAAGAAAAATGGATCCCTTTCCAAACCTTTGATGGTGTATCTGAACCAAATTGTAATAGGCTTACCCATTGCTCTAAAAGCATTAGGTTTCCCTTCCCCCATCTCTTATCTATTTAATGAAGTGTTGACAATTGCATATGTGTTTTAATGATTTTCCCTTTGTTCTCAAGTCAGATAATGAGCACATCCATTCTAACTTGTTCCCTCTTTTCTTTGCATTTTTGTCTCACTGATTATAACAACAGCAAATGCTCCCAGGTATTATTTCCATAGATTTACATAGATTAACCTGACCACTACCAACCAGGTCAAGACCAACATTGTATTTCATATTAGGCACCAGCTCATAATGACTTTTGATCACTATTGATCTGGACTAGAATTGAATGAGTTGATCTAATGTTGGAAGATTCTAAATTCCGTTACCAAGATTCTGAAGCATCCAGTCACTATATTACAGTATCCTTTTAAGAGCTTCAAAATCTGCATACCAATTTTGTATTTCCCTACTGCAAATCTTTGTTTTCTTGAGTTTAAAATGAATTTGAAATGTAACAGTCTTTTTTCCCTAACGCAGAATTTCAAGAAATGTGACAGATGTGCTTTCCTGCAAGAACTCATGCAGAGTTTTGGCTGACACAGCTGTAGAAATGGTGTTTACATTAGTTAAAGTATAGTTTTCCTCTGAAAAGTTATTCTTTAACAGTGCATTGTTGGTGTATTTTCTCTAAATGAATCCATGTTAAATCAATGCATCCTAAATGTCTATTTCCAGCTGCAAGCTCATCCTACAATCTAAAGTCAAGTTGAGTTCTTTCTGGCTTTCTGCCACCATCAGGAAAAAAAATGACAAATGGATTTTAGTGAGCAATTCTGCCGAGGATGCTAAGACAAAAATGAATCCAGTTTGAACTCCCACAGCTGTGTTGGCTCTCTACTGGAGTAATCTAGTATTCATTGTGCTAGAAATACCCTTTGTGCCTATTCACAGAGCACTGGAGGTTGCCACAAGCAGTTTGAATATTTTGTTTTTGGATTTACTGTGTTTGGATTCTACATGGAGGAAGTCAGACTAGTGCTGGTAAAAAAAATATATGGTTTTCTGTCCCTTGACAAATTTTGAGATTAAAAAAATCCCAAAACGGGATGAGAAGCCAAAATTTTGAATTTTGTACACAATGAAATTTTCAGGACATTTAAAAAACATTGTGTTTGCTGGTACACAAAATATGTAGGAAAAATTTCAATTTCAGCTATTAGCTACATATACTTGTAATGCAATATAGTGTGAACTGTGAAGCAAAGTAATTTGAAACGAAAAAAAACCTCTCAGAAATTTTTGTTGGTAATTTCATTTAAATCAATATAATTTTTTGAAAAACGTAGTTTGTCAAAATAACTTTTCCTGATGCAAAACTATTTCAGTTAAAAGCATTTACCTAGCTCTAGTTCTGTCCAGTTCTGATTTAACATGTAGGAGAAATGGATGTTTATAGAGAATGACAGTTTACGTAATGCAGTGTGTCACATGTTCGAACTAAGGCCCAATGAAAAAATCTGTCATAAAAATTAAGCAGTGTATAAGATGGGATCAGAAGGCAAAAGAGATATAAGATGGAAGCTTTTCATGAACCATAAGTGAACATTTGTGGGACATAATGGAGCAAAGACTATTGTTTGCAGATGTGACTGTTGCAACAAAAGAAGAATGTGATTACTTGACAAACATACTGACCAACCTTATGTAAAATTACTCCAGAATTCCTCAGTAATTATCTAAAGGAATGCATCTTACAATAGTTGTTTTGGAACAGTAGTTGTCACAAACACCATAACAGAACATTGTAAGCAGTTATGCAGAATGCATTAGTACATTTTTAAAGAGCGAACCAAAATAGATCAAAGAATAAGTTGTATGGATGGAATGGAAAAGCAAACTAGTACACTAGAAAACAAATGCAAAAATGCTAGAGGACAATCATAAATTAAGTATTTCTAAAAGCTATCTGGAGAAGAAGAAATATTTCATGGCATTCAAGTGAAATGTGTAATTCTGAAGAAAGAATAAAGTGCTCCAAGAGATAGTTAAGCCAGTATTGGGGATCTTTACTTTGACTGGCATTCAAGCCCTAGGGTGTCTCTAGATTACAGTTTTTTTTTTCAAAAAAAGTGTCCTTTTTTCGAAAAAACTTCACCTGTGTCTAGACTGCAGCTGCGTTCTTTTGAAAGTAAATCAATCATGGTAAACCTCATTTTACGAGGAATCACGCCTTTTTTTGAAAGTGCTCTTTCAAAAAAAGGCGCTATTGAATGAAAACTGTGCTTTTTCAAAAGAGAGCATCTAGACTCGCTTTTGAAAAAGCAGCTCACTTTTTTGAAAAATCTGCTTGTAATCTAGATGCTCTCTTTCGAAAGAGGCTTTTTCAAAAGATTCTTCTGAAAAAGCCTCTTTTGAAAGAGGCTTGTAGAGTAGATGTAGCCTTAGTGGCTTGAAGGATGACAATCTATTGTAACATGTCTTGTCTAGCTGATAATACAAGCACTGTACTTCTAGTGTCACTTTCTCAGTCACTAGACTCCAACAGAAGGCATAGAAATGCATATTAAAAGGCTTTACATTGAAAATGACATTTTACAGGAGATGAGTAATTATGTTCAGTCAGACACACTGAGCCAAACAGTGTTCTAAATAGCACCATTGAAGTCACTGGTGCAATTGCAAGTAGAATTTAATTCTGTGTTCTCTTCTTTTGGTGTTCTTGACAGTTATGTAGAGTTGCTGTGACCTGTTCAATAGCAACCATATTGCTCCTGAATGAGAGCTGAATATCCATGGTGACTGAAGTAGTATCTGTAGATTGAATGTGTAGAGGGTATAAGTATGCTGGGAATTTTGTGTGAACTGTGAGTCTGAGACTGGGGTGAACTGCAGAATCTAACCTGACCACCTTCCATTCCAAGTGCATTGACCTTGAATCCTCTAATAAAAACACATGTGCAGTTAACATAATACATAAAATAATGATTTAACATAAAATCCACCTGCAGTTTTCCCATTAAGGAAAAGAAGATGGAAGACCCATTCATAAGAGATGCTGTCATCCTGCCTAATGCACTACTGACTAGAGGTCAGATGCCTAGTAGTGAGTATTGCAAGAGAATTCAGAAAAGAAAGGGTACAAATAATTTTTTTATAAAACTAGTAAAAAACTTATGCACCACTAAAGGTATATGTTCATGTATATTGGTGGTTTAAAGTGATGTTCAAGCCTTCTCCTGGTCCTGTGAACAAAAATACATTTCACTGTTCTACAATAATTTATTCATGCTCTTACCTTGCATCCCCAGATGACCTCTAAATACCTTCCAGCAGTTCAGTAACTGATCTGATGAGTGTGATTTATATGTAGTCCCCTTACTATAGGGGCCTCTGTTTTATTCTAAAAAGACCCTGTGTCCTACAATCCAGATTACAATACCCATGAGCCCTTGGAACAAAAGAGGTAGGGGGGACTCTTGTGAGAGAGAGGAGTCTCTCTCCATGTGCTTGCAGAAAGAGGCCTAGCAGTCTGGGACTCTGCCTTGCAGTTTGGAACCAAAGGGGGAGCCAGGCTGCTGCCAAGGACATTGACCCAGTGCAGGGGCTGTTGGAGTGCAGCTACTACATGCCTGTTGGAACTGGGAGCTAGCAGGCTGCTTCCTATATGCACAGCATGAGGCAGTAAGTTTGGGCCTTGCTGGAAGAGTGCTGCCTGGGACAGAGCTGCTGTTTAGCCTGGACCAAATCCTCACTACAGCTGCAACATCAGCGCGCCAACGCAAGCAAGTGTCTGGGACTGAGTCTAAGGGTGTGCACACTCTGGGGTGGAGTAACTGTTGTCTAGCTATATAAACTTCAGTTACTGTTATGTGTTTTGTTAATGCTATTCCTTTGCTAATCTGTTAATCCCTGTTTAGTTAAGTAAAGATGGTTTATTTTAAAGTATTCTATTAGATGTATATGATTTATAGTTTTTCTGGAATTAGATCCAGCTTTATGTTTGAATGAGTATATTCCTGGAGGCTCTCAAGGCACCAGTGTGTGTACAAGGCCAGCCAGGTGGAGGCACCGCCACTTTACATTCATTGCCAGCAAGGGACTGCAGCAAGGGGGTGGATAGCGCTTTTCCCAACTAAACACCATCACCACTGGGGTACTCAGGATCTCTTTTGGGTTGAAACACCAGGCGCCCAGGCACACCTGTGAGTGTGACCTGCTCCCCAATAACCCGGGGAGGAAAAAGGGGGTTACATATAATATGAGCATTCTGAAAATGTATCTGAGAGAAACCAGGCCTGTTTTCTATTGACACTAAAGTGTGTGTGGGGGGGGGGGGAGGGGTGTATACTTGCATGTGGGTGCAATCACAACAAATCCTAGCCATTTGCAGGATTGTTTTCTTTAATATTTATTATAATTACATGAATCCAGTGTATTAGTCCAGTATTCCTGCCTTGTTGGATGATTACCCATATTATTAATGGAAGTGTGTGTGGTCCTTTGGATATACTAGATATACTGTTCCTCAAGAATACTTTAGTAAAACACAACTCAGTATAGAGTATTGCATGCCACTCAGTGTAACATTTATTTGTCTATATTTTGACACTATAAAAAGAGCCCATTCAATGATCTTGGCACTGTTAACAATCCTTCAAAATAACAAACAGCACTCAGTAATAACGTTAACAGTTTCTGTCTTCTGTGTTACCATGTTTGCAAGAAACAAGTGGATGGACAAGCATGGAGCCAAATTCTACCCTGTTTTACAACTGCCGCAATCCAGCTAACCTCAGTCAAGGCAGCCTTTGGGATACAGCAGCTATGGTTATTATTTATTACTGTTGTTACATTATGGTAATGTCTACAGGTCTCAATGCACTAGACAGTAGTAAAAGCTGTGCCTGTCCCAAAGAGCTTACAGTCTAACTAGACAAGACAGACGGAAGGTGGGGAAAACAAACGTAATGGGTATACCCATTCTGTCCTGGGGGTTTGTAGGTGGGTGTAGATTGAGTGAGAAATTGAGGGACTAGACTGAAACAAAGTACAGTATTATTGTGTTGAGTGAAGCACCTTGATGCTAGCTCTAGGGAGAGTAGAAGCTGTTGTGTGAGGACCCTGACTGAAATTAACATTTGCTGGATTTTAGATATTTCTTCAGTGCCCCCTGAAGTCACAGTGTTATTATCCCCATTTCATAGAGCAAAGAGATTAAATGTTCTGCCACAAGAACACATGAAGTTGCTGTCATAGCCAGGAACTGAACTTATACCTCTTGAAATGCTCGCTAGTCACTCAGTCACAGGACCATCTTTTTACTCTGTACATAAATAGTAAAATGAACTGTATATACCACAGGGCACATTTACTTTAGTATTTAAAAAAACCCATACCTTTAAACACATGGGAAAAGCATTATCATACCAAAAGTATTTAGATGAAACCACACTTCACTTCACTATATTAATCCAACTTCTTATGCATTATAGTATATATTTATACGTGTGTGTGTGTGTGTGTGTGTGTGTTAGGAATATTATTTTAACAAGAAGGAAACTCATTAAAACAAAATCATTTTTGGTTGGCTCAAATCAAAACTATTGGCACCAAATGAAGAAATCTCAAATGTATCCCATGTGTTACAAATGCTTCAGTAGAGGCTGAAGATGAGCTTTCATCTCACCGAACTATGCATCTGCATAAAAAAAAATCTCCGTTAAACAACCCCAGTATTTATATTTTAATTTCATTTTCCAGTTTTTATGGAAGACTTTAGTTTCCACAATGATGTCAAAGAAAGAAGGGAAAAGTAAAGAAACTCTTAATAACTCTAACAACAGAATATGGTGACAAGAAAATTTTCCATGACTGAAAACTTTTTTGTTAACAAGTATCATTTTTTCTTAAAATAGCTGAATTATCATTATTGTTTTCTTTGTTTTAAAATATTTGCTTGCCAAAAATGTACAATCCATCCATCAACTAAAAACAGAACACATCTTCAAACTGCTGGCTTCTCTTTATTAACTAATTTACTTTTCTCTTCTTTGCCACCTCTATTGTATTGGGTGACTGCAATTTTCTGGGATGAGGCTAGGAAAGCTCATAAAGCACTAATACCTCCATCTTTTTGCCACCCAGCTGTATGGGACAAATATGACCACACTTAATTTAGCACAACAGAGGTGAAGTTCCTTTTTACCCTTTATGACCCAGTTCCACTCCTTCACTCAGTAATTTTTAATATTTTGATTTCCTTTAGGCCTCTTACAACTTTGTCTTCTTTGTTACCATATATTCGTTATCTAGTTCCTCCTGATTCATATATTATATTGAGATAATGCTATTTGGTACATTAAAAACTTAAAAAAAGGAATGATGAAGTTAGAAAAATGGCTCAATTGAGGTCTCAATCGCAAATAATTTGTAAGAGAATGAATGAATCATAACTGGCTACTGAATATGGCTTTCATTTGGAAGCCAGAAAATCTGACAAGAAAGAGGGATAGATCTAGGATGACTTGGAAGCATACGATTATTAATGACATAGAAAAAATCATTTAAAATGGGAGGATATAGATCACATCACAGCTGATAAGCAACTATGGAGGATGTGGGTAGCCCAGTGCTGAAAAACATGGGATGGACTGAAGTCTAAGGATATGGGTTTGGTGATCAGACCAGAAAATCAGGAGTCAGAACTTTTACATCTTCTTTCATTAACTCACTTTGTGACTTGTCAATTCATAACCTCTCCATATCCTGGATAATGAATAAAACTGCTCACTTCTCAGTGGTAGTGTAAAATTTAATTAATATTTGTCAAGTACTTTGAGGTCCCCAGCTGTACACTATTTACATGAAAACAATGTGTGTTAATAGGATGGACTTCATCAGAGACTCGGTGGTGGTATTACTAGAGTTTATAGCCAGCCTTACTCTGTTATTCTGTACATCTATATGGTGCCCATCAACATGTGATCTCTGCTATAATGTATCATACTATTATATATGACAATCACTCTAGCCCAAACTTTCAGTTTGCTTAGTTTGTGAGCCCAATGCACTAAATGCTGACGAAAATTCTGAATTTGCAACTGAGAATTCCCATCTGAGCATGTACACCACATGTTGAGTGTACACAAAGGAACATTTGAACCGCAGTGCCCTGTTTTTACATTTCTGAGGTTGATCCATCTCCCACTGAAGTAGATGGAAAGTGTCATATACAGCAACTGGAAGTTAGCTTGAGATTCTGATGTTTCCTGTATCTTTCTGGCTATTGTACACATTTTCAGACCTTCCAGTAGTCTCCTGAGCCTGTGCTGTTATAAACATTGTTGAACTGCCATTCTTTAATCTGTTTTTACATTTTATGCATACTTTTTAGCTCATTTTAATTGTTAATATGTAATTTCCTAAGTGTCTCCAGAACAGGTCAATATACTTCTTTAGTTACCAGCAATGAACAGCAGTAACAGTACTGTCAGAAAGAAGGTGAAGTGCCACTCCATCCCACCATACAGCTTAGGAACTGTTCAATATGTGCATCATTTTTTAAAGTAATCAGTAGCCTACTGGTAAATCTCCACTCAAATGAGCTATGTGAAGCCACACCCTTACCTGCTCCCCTCACCCACAAATTGGCCAGGGAAGGAACTAGAAACCCTTCCCTATATGTATGCCAATCCTGTCTTACACGGCCTGCACTGTGGGGGTTCTTTTAGCTTTTTTCTTTACTTCCTGGAATAAACCTGGTCTCTGACCACCGCTGCAGACCAACCAAAATCTTGAAAGGTGTGGAAAACATTCTATAGATTGCTCACATTTCCTTTCACTAAGGGGTGCTGTTATAATTTGTATAGTGGGGCGCTGAAAGCCATTGAAGCACTGTAAAACCTATATATATGCAAGCCACTTCAAGCCAGGGGTGTGACTGCACATCTAGTTCCAGCACCTATGCCTTCACTATCAGTCTTGATCTATAACGAGGAATGTGAGCCAATCAGGGCTTGTGCGGGGACTCAGGCCTCTAATGCTCTGACTGAGGACAATGGGTAGATTGGCCAGAAATCTGTCATCTTAACCACTAGTTGCTTACTAGTGCCTCCTTGGAAGCCATCATGTTATGAAAGAGGCCATCTTATCTGAATACCACACTTCTGAAATTGGGGGGGAAGACACAGAGGAAGCCTGGATTCCTATATCTCTTTCCATGAGCAATATGGAATTTACTTAACTTCGGCACAGAAAATGGTACAAAGTAACAGCTCAGAAGACAGGCTCAAGGACAATCCATTGTCTCAGACTTTGTTTGGGAGTCCAGAACCTGATTAGGAGACCTTGGCAAGGATAAGGCACTTTATGAGTACAGTGCTCAGGATCTGGAGTGGACATTAACACACAGGAGAAGGACACCCACCAATTATGCTAACCAGTGTTGAAGCATGCCATGTATGAGGATACAGAGACTCTGTTGATCAATTAGAACCATGATGCTGAGACATACATAAATAGGGCATAAAAATGCTGAAGGACATTGATGTAAAAAAGGGGTACTGGTGAACCAGCCATAGCAATTTAAATATAACCTAGTGACTATGTACATTTCTTTGTTGTTTAAAATCTCTCATCAGTGGCATGATTGTCTTCAGATTCCCTTGATAATCTGAGCAGTGATATTCCTGCAGACGTAAATGAATCAGGCCCTTGATGCTTTTGCCCATACCCTAGGCAGCATGCTCAAGAGGACACAGGAAATGAAGGGGTTGGTAATTCTGTTAGAGAGGGGCAAGGGATTTTAGGGAGCGAGCTAATTGTAAAAGTGTTATTCAAGTAATTCTATTAGTTTCTGCTCATTGCATCCTTAATCATTGCCTTATTACAAAAATGAAGACTATAAACGCTGTGGCATAGCTGCAGCTGGACAACACCATTATGACTTTGAAAACTGGACTTTGAAGGATGTGAACCGTAAAATCAGAAGCCTTTGTGTTGAACTGTGCATGGAAAATATATTAAATGCCATTGGGGTATACATTGCAATGTCTGTGCTGAATCCAAGAAAATGGAACTCAAGGGCAGTTGGTAAATAATGTGAGAAACACTAAAGACTGACATCTAGACCTGAGGATTAATGCTTAATGTTGTATGTTGACTATGCATTCTGCACAAGACATTACACAGTCTTGCTCTTAAAAAGCATTACTTGTAAAAACTGTACAAGAATTAAGTCAGAGGATGGTAATGGGACAAGTAACTGATGCAATAACAAAAATGGTAGCTGTGTAGAAAATGTTAATTGACTATGACTCTGTGCCTAGATTGACTTTTTATTGACTTACGGGCTAAAAAGAGCATGTTAGTGCAAGAGTGAGTCATGGTGCATCATGTTCTTATATTTGCCACAACCATGTATAAACCGTGGGCACCCTTTCTCAAACACAAAGAGTTAGTGTAGAGTTCAAATAGAGAGCTAAAATGACACTCTCCATATGCATCATGTAAATGGGTCAATGGGAATTAAGAGAAAGGTTTAAGAGTAGGGACATTGGGGGAAAGGTGACATGCAGTGGTAACAGAAATTTGTGTTTGTCTTTCTTGCACAATACCCATTAAATAAAAGTGTAGGGAGGACACTTACATGGTCAAGGCCTTTATGACTTTAAAATTAAACAGCACTTGAAGGAACTCATCTCCTATTGACTTTGATGTGTCTTAGCCATCCCCAGTGAAGAAATGCAGCTTTTGTTGATATCTACAGTCCTGGGTATGGTGATACAGATATATTCATTGAATGTCTCCTCAGTGATAAAGTTATTAAAATAAAAGAGCATAAGAATGTCCATAATGGGTTAGACCAATGGTTCATTTAGCCTAGTATCTTGTTTTCCAACAGTAACCTGTGCCAGATGCTTTAGAGTTAATGTGCTGAACAGGAAAGTTACAGAGTGAGTCAGCCTGTTGTCCACTCACAGCTTCTGGCTATTAAAGGCATAAGACATCCACAGCAAAGGGTTGCACCTCTAATCATATTGGCTGAAAGCTATTGATGGAACTATCTGTCATGAACATATGTAGTTCTCTTTTGGCCTTCACAACATCTGCTGGCCACAAGTTCCACAGGCTGACTTTGCATTGGGTGAAGTAATACAGCTGAACCCTGTTTATCTGACCCTCACGTTATCCAGTATTTCACATTGACCAGAACTCTAGGACAAGAAGCAGGTAGTGCCTCTTGTGGCCACTAGATGGCACTTCATCACCATATTTTTCCATTGTCTGGCTTGTCTTGATTTTGTATCTGATTTGTTCCCAGTCCTAATTAGATTAAATAAAACGCTCTGCTGTACTTCCTCTTGTTTGCTTTAAAACTGTTGTCTATTAATTTCATTGTGTGACCCCTGGTTCTTGTGTTAAGTGAAAGGGTAAATAACACTTCTTTATTCACTTTCTCCACACCTGTCTCCACACCTCTGTTATATCCCCACTTAGTGGTACATGCCTCTCTATAATGAAGAGCATTATAAGTTTGAATGTTCATGCATCTGCCCCTTAGTAACTGTATTATTATTTATATTAGTGTTATATGAAATGAGATAGACTAGAATTCTTTCCAGTTGACAGACAAATGTGAAAAACTAAAATAGCTTTCTTAGACAGTGATTTAACTGATTTCACTATAGAGTCCCCAGCAAAAACTCCGTTAAGATGGAGCTGAATCTGAAAGTACATAGTTATTTAAGGGTAAAATGTATTCTAAGCATCTTGTAATTTTCACTGAAATAAACATTATATATACAGAACATTTAGAGTTAAGGTTAGAAATCCAAACATGTTAAGATATGGAAATGTGCATGGAAACCTTAACAAGTTCCTGAAGAGACACCACAAATGGAAAAAAAATGAACATGTCCTTAAAAATAAGTGTAATAGAATTTGGCTACTTTCATGGACTATCACTGAGTTGAATTAACTACATCTCATACTTTTTCCTCACTCATTGACTCATGATTCCTTGATTGATTTAACTAAAAATAGATTCGGAATTATTGAATGTGGCTAATTTTTATGTATTTTTTTCCTCAGTGGCTGTAAACTGACATAGCACCTTTGGCATCAATTAATTTACATCCAGTGATGTTGCAGTCCATGATGTCTGGTAGCAGAATTGTTTCTTTACAAGATATTTCTTCAAAGTTTCCATAAAGCCTGTGCTAGTCTATAAGAGTATGTCTACCCAGCAGGGTTAAAGCTGAATTAAGCTACGCAATTGTGTAAATTAAGTCAAAATAGTTTAATCGGGATTTTGGCGCTGTCTACACAGCAGGAAGTCGAAGGAAGAACACTCTTCCTTCAACTTCCCTTACTCCTCATGAAATTAGGGTTACCAGGAGTTGGAGTAAGAAGTCCTCCAGCTTGACATTATTTCAAAATAAAGGCTTGTAGTATAAGATGCCCAATTTGTTATTTTGGAATAACATCAGTTATAGACGTACCCTTAGTAAAAAAAAAATAGGGAGAGCCCCTTGGAAGAGCTGTCTGTTAATACTGAGACACAAAGGAGAAATGGAGATGTCTGGAACATTTGGCTGAACTGTCAGTTTTAAAAGGCTCTTGTGGATTTGTGCACAGTATACATCATGTTATTTAGTAACTCATAACTTCACTGTTAAAACTAAATTCCTCCATTAAACCAACTAACCAATGGGTGCATTAATCAGGGCTGGAAAGGAGAGAGAAAAACAGCTTCTTGAACTGCCAGCATGGAGTTTTCTATGGCTTTGGTCAGCCACAATAATCTATGCAATCCTTCTAAATGTTAGTTACTTTTAAAAACTCAGGATGTGCAAACCACAAAAACGTGACCACTCTTTAAACATTTTAACTTTTCGCTCAGCTTATTGCCAAGTATCTCTTCTACAGTAGGCATTATGCTAGATAGTTATAAAGGAGGGCAGGTTCTCTTGGGAAAGAAGTTGCCTGCTATAAAAACCATCTGAGTTGGGACATCAGGGTACCATTGTACTGTCTGGAGGTGATATCCCACATGGTTCAACTCAGAAGGGTTTTACTGAAGATCTAAAGGAAACACCACAATATCAATGGGTTTAGTTAGCTAATCTTCAGATGAACACAATGAATTATTGTCCTAACATTTTCTGATCAAGACAAATATTTCAAATAGGAAAGTGTAATAAATAGATTGGCCAGTCAGCAGGAGTGTTTACTCAGTAAGACATAAACAATGTTTGAGCACTGACAGGTTTTCTTCTCCATACAGTTAGAGTGTCGCTCAAGAAAAGGCGAGAGGGCCATGCATTTATTCCATGTAGCATATTGAAGTTGCTATTTTTCAGAGGCAGTTGAGACAGTACAACATGCCAGAGAGAGGGAAGTAAACTGAGAATTTGTATTTGTTTTTTGTTATTGTTTTTGCTAGTGTTGCCTAGTAATTAGAGCAGAGGAGGGAAGTCAGGCCTTCTTTCTGAGCATCTGATTGAAAAAAATATACCGGTAACTTTATTTCTACAAGAAATTCAAATGAAATGAAAAATTTTCATCTTGGTGAAACTGCAAATTTGCATGTTTTTTGTTTTGATGAAAAATTGAAACAAGTCACTTTTATCTCATGTGGTTTCCAACTTCTTGTTTTCAATTTTGGTTCATGAAAGTTGGTTTTCAGTTTGTTTTTTAGAAGGAAAAAAAAGACTTGGTAGAAAAAATTTCAGTCTGCCACTGACATATTGAGACACCTTGAATACAGAGCTAGATGTGGAAGGTCCTACTGAGTGCATGTGAAGCTTTGCATAAGAAAAGTGAAATTCATATCACTGTTATCACTGTTCCACAATTTCCATAGGTCTTATGCAAAATGTATGCTGCCAATGGAAAAGTTGCAATCTGTCAAATATGATTAACCTGGTTAAGTCCATCACTCTATCTGGAAGTTATGAATATTGGCTATGTATTTGTGTATCAGATGTTTTTGTTCTCACTGTGACACACTCCAAATAGCCTTGAGGAAAATTCTAGATAGGTTTATGTTGATGCCCAATTAAGGACTCTCCAGTCTCAAAATGGAGCATAGAAGAAACTCATCCTACCCAGATAACCCTTCCTGAACAATATCTTGTACAGCAAGGGGCCAGTGGCCACCACCTGTGAATCAGCACACCATATAAGGACACGTGATACGTTCATGTGACCCTAGACTCTATCTTGGGCCAATAAATTTCCACAAATAGGGGCTATGGGCTTTGCTTGGGACAATAAAATTCCATTCACACAGCAAAGGCTATTAAAAGGCACCTGAGACATCTCCATTTTGTCCTCTTTCCTGCCCTAAATCTCTGGACTGTGTATTTACAATTAAAAACAGCATCTTGATCTATGGACTGAGGACCTGCAATCTTTTGGAAGATACCAGGAAGATCTGACAAGCCAACAAGTGTATTCCATACCTCCTACAAACCTGATATAAGGACTTTGCAATCATTTGTTTGTGTATAATTTATTAATCATTTATAACTTTTGTCTTTTCTTTTTATTAATGATCTGAAATATATATTGCCCTGAGGGTACATGTCTGATCCTCTGGGATGGGTATGAGCCTCATATATGGTGAGCTAAGTTTTCAAGAATCATCATCACCATTATTAGGTCTATTTATCTATGTGAGAGCCAAGGGCTGGAATGCCTAAGGGAGACTGTGTTTGACTTCTGGTAAACCAGTGTGCTGCTACAGTAGCCATTTTTTTTTTTTACTGATGAGGTGAATGTATAGAATAAACCACCAATCTGGGAGATTTTCTTCCCTGTTTCTTGAAATTTACCCTGAGCATGACATTCTAAGTGAATCCCATTTCAGGCACTTTGTTGCAGTGCACAACAGTTATGGAGAGAGCACAATGACTCTTAACATCTGCCCAGGCAGGGGCCAATCACAGGTGCAGTCTCTGTGTTATCTTGACTACAGAACCTGCTGTGTCTTACTGCCTCCACAGATGCAAGCCACCCTCACTGGAGGCCTTCTCCCACTTCTATGCTGTTTTATGGAGCTATTCAGATACAGAGAGATTTCACTACTTTGGGGGATGCCTTCTCAGTGTTTTGTGTTTGTTATTGTTTACAATTTGTCCTGAGAGCTTTCCAAAATGGTTGCTTCTACTCTGTGTGGCAATGCAGCACCTGTATTAGGAAGTCATACATAGGGCTCTTTGGTTTCTAGCATCAGTCACAGGATGTCAGCATTACCAAAAGATAACACCCTTGTCACATAGCAGGAGTCAATATCCAAGTAGTCCACTTGGCGCTGTTGCAATGGCCAAATTCTTCTATCAAGACACAGGCCTGTTTTGGGAGCAGTGGGAAGAGGGGAAACTATGGACCTTACCTCTTCCTCATTCCTCCGAATTGCCTTTCCAGTGGTTTGAGCCTCAGGTGAACCTAGCAGTAAGCAAGGATTACTTAGGACAACTAAAATAGTGATAGAGATGCAGCCGTATTAGTCTGGTCTAGCTGAAACAAAAGACAGAACTATATAGCACTTTAAAGACTAACAAGATGGTTTATTAGGTGGGTCTGGCTCACGAAAGCTCATTGGCTAATAAACCATCGTGTTAGTCTTTAAAGTGCTACATACTTCTGTCTTTTGCTAGGACAACTAAGGCACAGCAGTTACACATAGACCATGCATTGGGGTACACCTGATGACAAAAATTCCCTGAGCCCTCTCCAGTTTTACATGTGCACAAAGGCCAAGCCCAAATTAGCCCTGAGTGAACAGACTACATGCCTTAGAAGAAGTTTGCATGCATTTTCTCCAGTTCAGTAGCTTCAGAGTAAATTGGGGGGGGGGGGCAAATAAAAGCATTGGAATTTAGTTAATATTTACTATGTCCTCAGTTCACCTCATTGCATCTAGTCCTTGATGTTGAAGAGATCTCAGGACATTGCAAATGCATGCTGCAATATCTTGGCACAAGGAAAAGTTAATTCTTTGACACTGGGAGTCAGATTTTCCTGGCTTCACGCTTGTTGCTGGCATTTGACGCACTGGACTCACCCGCTCCAAGCACTAAGCAACCTTAACTGTGAAGTTTCTTGGTGTGTCAGTTTCAGCCAGGCTGTGAACACATTCTGGTGTAAGGTTTTAGATTCTGTGTTCTCACTCATGTTACTGCATAATTGATAAGTCTGGCAATTAATTAATCAGTCCCATGAGAATACCTGGTTAGTTAGGTTTGATTGCATACACCGCCCTTTCCTGTTTTGATCTGCTTTTGCTTTTCTGTCATTGTCAGGTTCCAGCTTACACCACTATGCACCGAGTTGCAACTTTTAGCTATTCATGTGATATCCTGTGATGCAGAAATCTTTCCAAAGAAATGTCAAAAGTAGCATCTCTTTATCCAGGCCTCTACAGGGGAATGTGAGCTACTAAAAAATAATGCTACTTAGTCCATAGATGGCGCTAGTTGTTTTAATACAGATACCTTTGTTGTGCTTTAACAAGAAAGTGACTGAAGTACAGAGTAACTTCAACTCGTAGCTATGGCAGCATTCCTGGCAGACAGAGAATAAAAAGCAATCCTAGCTTCTTCCTTAACCAATGAACTGAACAGCATGTGTCACATATATGAAAACAAGATGTAAAGTTTAAGTAAATCCTCTTGAATTTCAGATGAAGAATTGCTCTGTTAGACATGTCAAGCTAAGTTCATCCCTTGTGTCATTCCACTGACTACAAAGGAACTTACACGAGGAGGAATCTGGCCTATTATCCAAGATAAAGCAACAGATTTAACTATGAAAGTTTAAAAAAATGGATATGATGATACAGAAAAATATATAATCTATGCTTACTCTTGGTCAACTCCACTGACTTGGACTTTGCATCATAGATTTTAGTTGTTTATCTTATTATATAGACCCAATTTCTCCCCAGATTACCTGGATGTGCATTATATAACCTCACTGAATAAAGCTAGTGTGATTTCATTGCAGTGATAAACTGGTCTATAGTTAATTATTTAAAACAAAATAAAACCCCAGACCAAGAGAATTCTGATACAATTACAGAGGAATGAGGAAGAGGTAAGATCCGTAGCCTCCCATCTTCCCACTGCTCCCCAGACAGAAGTGACAGTCAAATACATATTTAATATTATTGCGCTACTTTGTGATTTCACTTGTTGTTATTGTTTTCTTTTGTATTAAAACAGCACCTAGGGTGAAGTCAGGATCAAAGCTTTATCTTTTTAGGCACTGTATAAACACAAAAGATAGATCCCTTCCTTGAAGCATTTGCAATATAAGATAAAGTCTAAGGCTATGTCTTCACAACAGGGTTATTTTGGAATACCTGACGTTATTCCAAAATAACATAGTGTGAGTCTACACACAAGCAGTTATTTCAACATAATGTTGAAATAGTGTCAAGCTGGAGGACTTCTTATTCTGACTCCTGTAACCCTCATTGTACGAGGAGGAAGGGAAGTTGGAGGAAAACAATAACATTTGTTTAGACAGCACCAAAAGTCGAAATAAGCTATTTTGACTTAAGGTACGCAATTAGCATAGCTCAAGTTGCGTAGCTTATTTCGAGTTTAGTCCTGCTGTGTAGATGTACCCTAAGTAAAATATCAGTGATATCACAAGTAATGACTGCAAACATGATCCTTCAAACTGCTCTGTGTTATAACTGGGAACAGGCTGCAGGAGTAGGACAAAAGATGAATAGTTATATCTTGGATATATTCATAGAGTGCATAGGGGAGCCTCGGCATTCAGGTTTCAAAAGCAAATTTGTCTTTTTTTTGAAACCTCTGAACACCATTATCTTTGCCATATTTGATGTTCTGTTCAGTTCTCCCCAATGAGTTTCCTCAAAGGGGAGAGGATATTGTGGTCTTCAAAATGTGTTGCTAATTTACTTCAAGATGTTGCTAGATAGCTTTCAAATGGTCTCTGGTCTACACTAGGGAGTTGTTTAAAATAACCCCCCTTATTTTGAAATAATAAGTAAAGCATCCAATTTTGAAGCGTGTTATTTTGAAATAATTTATTTGAAATAGCGCTAGTGTGGACACTCCGCTGCTGCTATATCGGAATAACTAATCCCCAGAGTCATTCAAAATAATTACTCCCCAGTGCTTCCTGGGGCTCTAAGTCAAGAGAGCATGTCCTCAATAAAGGAGCCTGCCTCAGACTAATTTCGAGGTTCCCCTGTAATAGAGACATGCTATTTCAATTTTGTTATTTCAAGAGTTATTTAAAAATAATATCCTAGTATAGACATGCCCTAGCAGAAGACATGCATCTTTTGACAAAACTTATAAACTGAGTTTCTCACATAGGCTATGTCTAGACTGCAAGCCTCTTTCGAAAAAGCCTCTTTCAAAAAAGAGCGTCTAGACTGCAAGCAGTACTTTCGAAAAAGCAAGCCGCTTTTTCGAAAGAGAGCACCCAGGCAGCCTGGACGCTCTCTTTCGAAAAAGCCCTGTTTGCATTCAAGAACGCCTTTTTTTGAAAAAGCACTTTCGAAAAAAGGCGTTCTTCCTCGTGAAATTAGGTTTTCCGCCGTCGAAAGAAAAGCCGCGTTCTTTTGATTTAATTTCGAAAGAACGCGGCTGTAGTCTAGATGCAGGAGACGTTTTTTCAAAAAAAGGCTACTTTTTTTCGAAAAAACCCTCGAGTCTGGACACAGCCATAGAGTGGCTGATGGTCAATGTGTGTGTACGCACATGTGTGCATGCGTGTGTGTGACACATACTAAGTATTCTCAGAAGAATTCTCAGCAAAATTTTGGTTGTAAGTAAAAGTCTGTATTTGTTGTTGCCCTTGTGCGTTGGCCTGTTGGGAACTAGTTGTTCTTATGCTAAAAATTAAGAAGTATTTTTCTTTTAATTGCTTGTTTCAATAAAATGTACAGTCACAGCCACATTAATAGGGCTGGGCACAAGGACCATTGTAATGGCATAAATGTGCCATGGCAGCCCAATTTTCTGGAAACTAGAAAGAAATTTGTCCTACCCAGCTCTTTTGTATTAACTGACTCTGTAAATATGGTGCTTTTTTTGGATAACGAATTAACAGAGCTATTGGCCTTGACAGGTCTTTGGCACTTTTTCTGGGCAATTGCATTAAGAAAGGAAAATATTTCCAGCTTCCTTCCGACCTATAGCATATAAAAGTGAAAGCCGCAATAACTGTTAGTTGTAGCAAGCCAAAGGAAGTAGCATAGAATTCTGTTCCCATTAATTGGTGATCACTACATTTGCAGCCCCTTACCAATGTTGTCTGTTGTCCTAGTCTTTTTTAGAAGCATGTTGAAAAGTGCTGTTTCTGAGAGTTTTATCTTTAGGGCCAAACAATATTCATTCTTGGAAATGCTCAATCCCCATAAATTGCATAAGTGTCACCACAAGTAATTAATACCTAGTGAAAACTCTGTGGTTTCAGAGGTTGTTATCCATATAGCAATGGACTGTGATTTTCAGCTTTCTATAGACTTAGGAGTTATTTGTCACTTCTTGAGGACAATAGACAGGAAAAGGGATCAGGAAGAGGTTTCCATTTGTTTGTTTACATTGGGTTATTGATAGTGTATGCTTGCAATGGTTTTTCATTGATATGGCAGAGAGGCTATAGTAGCCCCAAAACTCTGTTTTAGTTGGCAAATTTTGTAATGCCTGCTAAAAACCTGCCTCCCTCACATCTGACTGATTAATCCATGTGAGACTTCTTGAGAGCTTCCTATCCCAATAAATAGGAAATTAAGGTTTTATACATTCCTCATCATACCTCCTAGCAAAGAATATCATAAAGGGAGTATTAGCATAGTAGTTAGGGAAGAGGATTTTGGAAGCTCTCTTCCCAACACTGATACTGATTTTCGGGGTGAGCTTGTGTAGGTCAATTAACTTATCCGTGTGTCAATAACGTACCAGTGGCTATAATCATATACAGTTAACTCAAAAGGATGTTTTTGGGGGCTTACTTAAATAATGTTTGTGAAGTGATTTTGGTAATTGGAAGAAAGGCCCTATGGAAGTATCACTATTCTTACTGTAAAAGCTTAGTGCATATGATAAATATTAGAAAAGCCCATTATATATTTATAGCTTAGTTTTAACTCTTCTTCAGCTTAAAGAAAAACAAATGTGTATAAACTACATACTATTTGTGGCACAGTTTATATGCATTTGTTTTTCTTTAAGATAAAGAAGAGTTAATACCAAGCTTCTGAAAACATCAGACAACATTCTGTTGCAATCAGAAATTACAGTCCAGATGCTAGTGAGTTGGATGGAATGGTGGATTCTTGACTCTTGAAACTTGAAATATGCATCTTAATAGGATGCTTTCATGTTAGCAGAGAATGAGCTAGTTGGAAATAAATCTTCAGTTAAATCTTCTCCAGATTCATTTTAAGATTCATTCTTACGATCAAGGTGTTGAAATGCATCACATTTTCATTTGGTGCGCAGATGTGGTTGGAACAAATCTGGCTTGTGCTTCAGAGTGTCTATAATAAATGAATCTCTCTCACTCACTCTCTGAGGTACTAAAGCTGTGGGTTTTAACTATTAGCTCTGATAGTAAATAATCACTTAAGACCAGTATTCTAAAGAGAAGGGTTTTTTTTTAACCCAGAGTGATCTGAAATGGAATAATTTCATTAATAGCTTATGGGCATTTAGTAACACTACAAGATTTTAGATATGCTTTAAACCATGAAATGTGCATTCATTTGTGAGCATTAATGGGCCAGATGGTATAAGTTGGCAGAGCTATGTTGAGGTCAGTGGAGTTATGCCAATTTACACCATCTCAGAAATCTGTTAGATCATTCCTCAGTCACATCCTGTGTTGTCTTAAATTACCAAGATGATCACCTTCTGAAAACAAGAAAACTGGAATAAACAGTTCCTTGCCAAATTCTCATAGGATACCACCAGGCTTATTAAAAAAAGAAATGATACAAGTCATCCTTTTTATAGAAATAAAAAATTTCTCTCATAAGAAAATATGGTTTAGCAGGGAGCTATAGGGGTGTCTTCCTGTTAAGGGTATAATGTAGTAAATACGTGTGAAAACCCAGTGACCAGAAGCTCAGAAGCACAAGGAGGTCTTTCTTATAATCTTTTGGCAAACCAGGGATAAGAAGGACCACAGAGTTGCTTTGTAACCAGTTGTGACTCACTGGCAGGGAAGCTCCTGCTGGTCACTCAGGAAATCAGCTCTTCAATCTCAGAGTGCCTTCTGCTGGCTGGCATTTAACCCTCAATTACTTGTCCTATGAATTATTGCAGACCCCATGTCCCTCCTGGCCTACTGTGCCCTTTCCACCCAGTATCACCCTAGAGCAATGCCACTGCATTCTGGGGTCCTTCCCTCCCAGGGAAACCGGCCCTTATACAAACCTTGCCTCACTGCCAGTTATCGTCTAGCACCTGCCTCGGGCAAACTACTGTCTGAAATGGCCATTCATTATTGCCAAAGAGGTGGCCCTACTGCTTTCTACATCCCTGATTACCTCCCTACAGCCCTAGTGTCCTCAGGCCTCATCTCAGGCCCTGCAGTCTGGGTACAGTGTCAGGCCAGAGCTCCCAAGCTCTGTTTGTCCCTTCACAGCACTGCTCTGCCTCAGGAAACCTCTAGGGCTACCCTGGCAGTCAGGTCTCTTCTTCCGGTAGCTGAAGCAAGAGCAAACTCTTCTCCACTCCCGGAGCCCCTATTTATACTATCCCAGCTGGGCCTTAAATGGCTGCTGCCTCCCACACCTGATAGCTCCACAGCCCCAGCCCCCTCCCTTAACCTTTGTTAGGCCAGCGTGGGGCAAAAAAAGTGGAAGAGCAGATGCGTTCCTGGAAAACCCCGCAGTCTAGACATAGCCTCAGTAGGTAGCCTTATTTCTGATAATAGCAGGTTCTGATTCACTCAGGGGCTACGTCTACACTGGCCCCTTTTCCGAAAGGGGCATGCTAATTTTCAACTTCAGAATTGGGAAATCCGCGTGGGATTTAAATATCCCCCACGGGATATAAATAAAGATGTCTGCCACTTTTTTCCGGCTTGGGGAAAAGCCGGAAAAAAGCGTCTAGACTGGCCCGATCCTCCGGAATAAAGCCCTATTCCGAAGGATCTCTTATTCCTACTTCCCCAAGCCGGAAAAAAGTGGCGGACATCTTTATTTATATCCCGCGGGGGATATTTAAATCCCCCGCGGATTTCCCTATTCTGAAGTTGAAAATTAGCATGCCCCTTTAGGAGAAGGGGCCAGTGTAGACCTAGCCCAGGTGTTTAACAGTTTTTTTGATAACGTGGTCAAAGAAGGCTAAGAAACTATTACAAACATTTGAGGACTCCCGCTGAAAAGGAAAAATGAGAGAGATTTTTAACTTGAAGGTACAAAAAGAAAATGCGACTATAAATACTAATACGAAAACAGAATGTGATGTGAATCCAGAACAAAAAACTCAGGGAGAGACCACGGGGCGACCCAGCATTCATCCCTGACTAGGCAATTGGAATTTGCCAAGCAAAGGAAGTCATGCTGTAGAGAATGAAGTTTGTGGACGGTGGGCAGTGCATTGGCACTTTGAACATGATTGAACATGATAGAAAAGATACTTGAAGCAGCAAGGCAAATGCAACTCAAAACTGGTGTCCTGTAAAAACAGCATGGCTACGTCTAGACTGGCATGATTTCCCACAAATGCTTTTAACGGAAAAGTTTTTCCATTAAAAGCATTTGCGGAAAAGAGCATCTAGATTGGCACGGACGCTTTTCCGCAAAAGCACTTTTTGGGAAAAGCATCCATGCCAATCTAGACGCGGTTTTGTGCAAGAAAGCCCCAATCG
This sequence comes from Pelodiscus sinensis, assembly GCF_049634645.1. Classification (NCBI taxonomy): domain Eukaryota; kingdom Metazoa; phylum Chordata; order Testudines; family Trionychidae; genus Pelodiscus; species Pelodiscus sinensis. Next base: position 87,099,772 of record NC_134713.1, on the reverse strand, counting down.
CCATTTTCGCCATCGGGGCTTTTTTGCGCCAAACAGTTTTTAGCTGTCTACACTGGCCCGCTTGCACAAAAACATTTCTGGAAAAGGGGTTTTGCTCAAACGGGAATGTCAAAGCATTTGCGCAAGAAGCACTGATTTCGGACAGTAGAACGTCAGTGCTTTTGTGCAAAATCAAGCGGCCAGTGTAAACAGCTGGCAAGTTTTTGCGCGAAAGGCATGACAACCAGCACAAGTCAGGACAATGCCTGGCATATGAGAACAAATGCAATGGATTACATCACTCTGCAATAGCTCAGAAGAACCACCAGAGTGTGGACCAGAAAGACAATGATAGCACCACTAACTCAGATGAATTCCTCAACGGTGCAATGGACAATGTAGCAGCAAAAGATGAATGGACTATTTCCCTGAAAGCAAATGAGATATTTATTTATTTTAATTGGATATGAGTGCATAAGCCAACATGGTGCTAGAAACCGTTAGCAGTATTAGAAGAACAGTCCTGATAGAGGAAGGTAAACAGGCAAAACTAAGGGGGAGGGATAGTTCAGTGGTTTGAGCATTGGCCTGCTAAACCCAGTGTTGGGAGTTCAATCCTTGCAGAGGCCATTTAGGGATTTGGTGCAAAAATTTGTCAGGAATGGTACTTGGTCCTGCTATGAAGGCAGCAGGCTGGACTTGATGATCTTTCAAGGTCCCTTCCAGTTCTAGGAGATAGGCAATCTCCATTAATTTTAATTTAAGGGCTTAGTGTGGTGAGTTTACTTGCATGGCATATGCAAACTTGCTGTACTGATAAACAAAAAATTGGAAAAAAAAACAGTTTCTATTAATGCCAGGGGAAAGAGTACCTACTAGTGAGTTAAAAGTATTCCAAACCCTTGGTCTTATTAAGAGGAAACGCTCTTTAGAGTAGCAAGAGACTAAAACAGTTGGGCTACATCTACATTGCAGGCTTTTTGCACAAGAACAACCATTCTTGCGCAAAAACTTGCAGAGCGTCTACACTGTACACGTATTCTTGCACAAGTAAATTTACAGTAAAGTATCAGAAAAGAGGGCTTCTTGTACGAGAATGATTCCTATCCCCATGAGGAATAAGCCCTCTTGCGCAAGAGCTCTTGTGCAAGAAGGCACTGTGAATGGGCAACAGTGGTTCCTTGCGCAGGAACCCCTATGGCTAAAATGGCCAACAGAGCTTTCTTGCGCAAGAGAGCATCCACACTGACATGGACACTTTTGTGCAAAAGCACATCTCTTGTGCAAAAGCACAAGGCAGCGTGGACGTGCTCTTACGCAAGACTTTTTGCGCAAGAACTCTTGAGCAAAACAGTTATGCAAGAAGCCTGCAGTAGAGACATAGCCTTGAGGAAGAGACTGAAGACATCTTCTAGGGGATAGAAAAGCTCGCAATGGAATATAGAATAGAGCTGAATTCATGACACAATTCATTGCCCTTAAGATAGTTCCCCTTATCCAAAGGCAGATGCTAAAAAAAAAGAGCTGGATAGGGTTGTTTGTTGAGAATTAAAGAGTAAGTAAAAGAACTAGCAGAGTGGGTACATCCATTGGTCATAATGAAAAAGGAAGACAAAACTGTTCTGTGATGGGGCGTCTTGCCCTGCACTGCCATTTCAGAGTTAAAACTCAGCCTGGGAGAAGACTGGAGTGGTGCAGCTGTAGAGCCAGCAGCTGAGGCAGATATTAGCCAATTAGGGCCCAGCTGAGATCAGTATAAATAAAGCCTCCAGGCACAAAGGAAAGACTCAGACTCACTCTGAGAAGGAGGGACCTGGCTGCCAGGGAGGCTAGAGGCTTCCTGACTTAAAGTAGGGTTGGGGAAAAAGCAGGCAGAGCTGGGGAAACTATAGTCAGGCAAGCTCCCAGACTGCAAGGCCTGAAACTATTGGACTGCAGCAAGGCAGCCAGGGAAGGCAAAGGCAGCAGGTCCACACCCCCTTGCCAATGATGAGTGGCCATTTCATAGTGCAATTTGCTCCTGTGGCAGGGTCTAAATGAAGACTGGTAGTGGGTCACTGAGGCAAAGTGGGCACTCCAGAGATGGAAAGTGAATTCCCAGAGTGTTAATCAGGAGGTGCCCATGGTGGTGAGTTGCACCCTATTACACCTTAGCTTATGCACAGACCCAAAAGGGTTAAATAAATATGTAGAAAGAGAACATTTTCCAACTTCCTGAAAAAAATGGGAGAGATGGATGATGCCAAATATTTTTCTAGATTTGATGCATTAGTAGCGTTCTGGCAAGTGCCCTTAGAAAAGCAAAGCATACATTTCTACATGTTGAATACTTCTTTTAGGAGATCCTGTTTTGACAGGCTGCCATTTGGTACCCAAGGTGTTTCACTGAAAAGCTCAACAAATATTTGATAATACATAGAATACTCAGTTTTGTATAGGTGAAGCAGAAGAGCATGACCAGACACTTTGAGAAACTTTAGAAAAAACCAGAACTGCTAGACTAAAGCTAAACAAAAATGTAAATGGTGTGCAATGGAAATAACATAAATGGGAGGAAAGCCAGCACAGCAAGGGGTACTGGTATACCCTACTAATGTTGAGGCCACCATCAATATGCCTGCACCAACAGAAAGGAAGGGGAACAAAGATTCCTTGGGATGGTGAACTAGGTAGGGAAATTTGTACTTAATCTAGTAGCCCATACTAGCAACTTGAGAGTGCTACTAAACACAGATGTCCAATGCACATTGGGTGCAAATTGCAGTAAAGGGTTTGGGAAGCTGAATGAGTTAAACAGAGATACCACAGTCCTGAGGTACCATGACAATACATAAAAAAATAAACTTATCCAAGGACATTTCCAAGGAGGGGTGGGTGAAGTACTTTTACAAAAGCATGGTCAAAACTGGGGTGCAGGGACTTGTGTCACAGGTGCTACCAAAAACTAAGTGTCAACAGGGTCAAATAGAAAAGAAGTTTTGGCCTTTATCTATAGACAAAAAACATGTCAGGTCTTTATTTATGGGATGCCAGTGTTGGCTGAACCTGATAATAAATCACTTATTCCATTGCCAAAAGGGGCCTGGAAAACACCCCCACAGATAGAGAGATTATTTCTTCAGCAACAAATGTCTGACTTACAACTAGAATATAAACCTTGGAGAGATCTGGTGGTTACACAAACTCTCTTGGGCATGTGACAACAATGCAATACAGCAGAGTCCAGAGCTAGACTTTGGACATGTCAATCTGATTAATTAAACAAACAAACCAACCACCTTGTCTAGTTACAGATGAAACATGGATTGTATCTGCCAGAGCTACTGCTCAGAAGGAGGCTCTGCAGAAAGTGATCAAGGCTGAAGAATGGCTGGGACAGCGTATTCCCGCTCCTATAACTAACGGAAGGGGGAGCACTCAGTCCCTAAATGGGATTTTATTTCAATCCTTAAGGTGTTACAGAAAAATGTATTACAGTGGATACATAATGATCATTTAGGGGCTGAAAAAAAATAAGCAAAAGGGCTACAGATATTTTATACTGGTCTCAAACACATAAGGACATTAAGGAAGCAGCTGACGCTTGTCAGATAGCCCAATAATACAGGCCACATTAAGCCAAAGAGCTAAGTTACTATCATTCCCTTAGTTGTTGGGATTTTGTACATACTATGAAACTAGGCAGCAATTATATAGTGCAGAAATATTCCACTTCCCTCAGGGTATGTCTACACTACAGTGTTAATTCGAGTGAACTTAATTCAAAATAGTTAATTTGAATTAGCTTAATTTTATTTAACGCATCTACACACAAAACCTATTTCGAAATAGCGTGTCCACACTGAGTGGACCCTGAAACGATGTTAAGGCTGGCCAGAACCAGTGCCAACAGGGCATCAGGTTAGGATTCAGTGTGTGGGGCTGCTGCCTCAGGCTAACTGAGCTCCGTGCTTAAAGGGACTCTACCTCCACCCCGGACAGACAGTTCTCAGGGTTCCCCGTTTGCTTGTCTACCTTGATGAGGGACAGCAAAGCAGTCCTGTCTTGGAGTGCCCTGAGTGCCTGCACTTGGGACACCACAGCACTTGGCCACATGGAGCCAGAGCTGCCCCTGGGCATGCCAGTGAGTCTCGTGGGGTCGCTGCCATCAGCCTGGCTGCACTTGCTGCAGGCTGCCATCCGGGGGAGGGAGAGGGGAGTCCATCGGGGCACTGTCAGGATCCAGGAGGCCCTGAGGGATAGCGTCCACCCTGAGGAGCCCTCAGAGCCACCCCGGTCCTCCCCACCAGGGACTTGTGCCCCATTCCTCCCTCACATCCTTCCACTTACCCCTCCCTAGCCCCCCTTCCTGATGTTAAGCAAAAGACACGTATGTTCAAAATAGAAACTGGGTTTATTGAACAAAACGGGGGAGGAGGGAATGAACCTCTGGGGAGACTGGAAAAAGGAGGTGAGAGGGGGAAGAGAGAGTGTGGGAGAGGAGAGGGGGAAACCTGGGAGGATGGAGCTGGAAGGGGGAAGCAAGGGGAAGAAGGGGGAGGGGAAGCTCAGGGTCCAGGGTTGGGGGTCTCGCTGGACCAACTTGATTTTCATGGAAACCTGTTCCTGGGTTCTCATGTGGTCTTTGGTAGCCAGGCTGGCAGCTATCCTGATGTAGACGGCCACATTCCTCTGTCTAGTGCGGAGATCATGGACGTTGGGGGCATCCCTCCCAAACCTGAATAAGATCCATGATCTCCACCCTGGACCAGGAAGGTGCCTGCCTTCTCCAGCCCCTGTCAGGCTTCTGGGAGTGGTAGAAGGATGGCTGCCAGTGGCTTGCTGGCTCATGTTTTGGGGCCACTAGGTCAGGGGCCCCGGTGGCCACTGCTGGCTCTGGGCTGGCAGGCATGGAGCTGGCACAGGCACTGTGGCCAGAGTCTACCCTTTAATGGCTTCGGGGTTGGGGGAGAGGAGAGTAAGTTTTCCTGGTTGTGCCTGTCATGTAAGCTTAGCAGCTCTTTAAAATTAATTCTATAGCAAAAGCACAGACAGCTATGTTTAAGAGGAAGTAGCCTAACCACAGACTTCATGAATTATCTTTTTGCTGTTAAGAAGGAGTGTATTAGGAAATGTGTTAGGAAACATGATAATTTAGGATAAGTAGTAAAATCTGTAAGAGTAAAAATCCTCATCTGAGTCTCTAGCTCTTCAACAACACACCAAATTTGGTGTAAGTAGAAAAAATTTCTTGCATCTAATTACAAGAGCTTCATCTCATTCGCTAGCTCTTGAGTAACACACCGAATTTGGTGTAAGAGAAAAAAAATTCCTTGCATCTAATTACAAGATCCTCAGATAATTCACTAGCCCTTAAGAGAAAAAATTGTTTTGCATCTCAAATTAACCACAGAACTGAATAGACAATGAGAGATCAGGCCATAAATACCCTGCAGTAATGACTACAACTCATTCTGGAAACTGAACTCACGTGCTGCTCTCTGACGACAAGAGGCAGAAGGTCCTTACCGAGGCAGGCATCGTAACAGCATTCGTCGTCCTCTACCTGGCCAGTAGAGAGATGCTGCTACACCTGATCAGGTGAGTCAAAAAACTTAACAAAAGAGTCAAAAAATCTAACCAAAAGAGTCAAAAAACCTAACAAAAAGATTCTAAAAAAATCAAGAAAAACAAAATAATATTGATAAGCTATAAGATCAAGGATCCTCATAGTTGCAGTTCTTTTACAAAATTAATCAAGAATAAATTAAAAAACTAGAAACAAATTAGCTGACGTCGCTAAGTATCCTTGTAATCACGCTAGCAGAAACAATTTGGCTACGTCTACACTGGCCCCTTCTTCGGAAGGGGCATGCTAATTTTGAAAGTGGGAATAGGGAAATCCACGGGGGATTTAAATAAGTAGGAATAAGAGATCCTCCGGAATAGGGCTTTATTCCAGAGGATCGGACCAGTCTAGACGCTTTTTTCCGGCTTTTCCCCAAGCCGGAAAAAATGCGGCGGCCATGTTTATTTAAATCCTGCGGGGGATATTTAAATCCCCCGCGGATTTCCCTATTCCCACTTTCAAAATTAGCATGCCCCTTCCGAAGAAGGGGCCAGTGTAGACGTAGCCTTTGCTTTTTGTATTTTTCTTTTTTTATTCATTTTCTTAGCTGTTAGCTTTTAACTTTGTTATTCATTAAGTGGCAACATCAATATAGTTATGCTCAAATTGGTACTTGGTCTAAATTTATTGACGACTTCCCAAGTAAGCAAGGGGACAGACCAGAGTTCTGCCCAGTCCTAGTGAACCCAAGGGAAGGGGGCGGTTTGCTTAATCACGACCACTCACAGTAGTGCCCAGAATGGCCACCGGGGCTCCCTGGGAAAGGCTGGAGGCCCCTATTTCAAATTAAGTGTTTATACAGCACTTAATTCAAAATAGCTCTTTCGAATTTGGCGTTAGTTCTCATAGGATGAGGTTTACCAAATTCAAATTAAGCATTCCGCTATTTCAAATTAATTTCAAAATAGCGGTTTGCATGTATAGAGTCTATTAAAGTTAATTCGAAATAACGGCTGTTATTTTGAATTAACTTTGCAGTGTAGACATACCCTGAGAGAGTCTTATTAGAAGATAAGAGAGACAAACAAATAATTGTCAAGGTCAAATCTATTTTTGCTCGACATGGAATACCTTGACACAGAAAAGGCTAAAAATGGGCATGAGTTGAAGCAGCTCACAATGAAATTTGGGTATAGACATGTAACCACTAGTTCCCAGTCTAATGAGATGATGGGAAATGGTATTAAAATAATAAAGTAGCCACTGAAAAAGGATTTGGACTCTAAACTGCATTTAACACTATTAAATTATACGATGGAATCAATGAAACATTGTCACCTGTAGACATTTGTTTAACAGAAAATTGATAACTAGAATGGAATCTGAGCTAGAGGGATTGGGGATTTGTAGATGAGTCCTGGGAGTTACCACTTTATTAACATAATGCAGGGTACACTGATGATTGAAATCAGTGGTCACAAACAACAATGCTGTCATATGAGGTTCCTCCATGTTCATGTGATATTGTCAAGTACTTATACTAAATAACAGGTTCTCTAGCTACATCTACTTATTTACTCTGGGTGAAGTTTATTCTATGCAGAAAAGCTACCACCAGTCCTATCTCCCATCTAAATCTCATATAAAGGCTCTTTTGTGAATATCTTAGACACATAGGTAAATTTCAGTTTTTTCATTTTTCCTTTCTTCCTGTTTCTCTCATTCATTCTTCCGCTTTCCTATTCTCTCTCTTTCTTTAAATAAGTGGCTGGTACAGGTCTTTTATACCGTCTCCTAATTATCTTTTGTTACCAGACTATTTGTTAAGGGAAAAATGTTTGACTAAATAAAAATAATGTTGTAACAAGGGTGGAGTTCAATTATTGTTTTAAAAAATCCTTCCAAAATTCTCCTCTGCAATTTTAGTCCGACTGTTTAGCCATAGAAAAATAAGTAAAACAAGTAAGACGAAAATCCCAAAGGGTATGCTAATATGAAACAGAAAAAAATATTGTTCATCTCCTTTTTTAGCTACAGGTTGGTACATAATTGAATCGAAAAACAGGCCTCTGCAACTTTCACAATTAATAATGCTCTCTTGATATTTCAGTAAAGATTTAAGAGCAAAAGGAAAGACTGTTTGACCATGTAACTGATTTTGGAAAGATAATAAGCGAGTTGCTCTAGCATGCTGCATCTGCTTTGCACCACACACTGTCAACATAATCTGATCTCACATCCTGATTGACTGCCTGAGGGAGGATCACTCTTCTGCAAGAAAAAAAATGTCTAGAGTCATGGAGCTGCTGTAGGGGCTCTTATAGTATTAATCTCCCTGGTCCTGGTGTAGCAGAGGAAAGAGTGTGTAGCTAGATGAAATGGGAGCCTAGCTGAGTCATCGCTGCACAATGCTATTCCAGTACTGCAATTCTGTGCCTTAGACAGCCACTTTTTTTAGATGTAAGTGTCTTAACCCAGGGATCTTGAACCCATGCCTGCAATTAGTATAGATCGGCCACACTCCAACTCTACATCTTGCTGCCTATTAGCAATAGTTTAGTTGAGACCCATGAAGCCCAGTCTCAGAATGAGGCTCCAGTTGGCAGAGTTCCAGAGAGGCTGATTGGTCCTTTGGGCCTACTTAAGCCAGCAGCAGGAACCAGGGCCAGATTAGTTCTTCTGGAGAGGAGAGGAATGTGGTGTTTTAGATGCTGCTTGTAATTATTAGAATTGGGAGCACTGGCTGTTGGGAGATGAGCTAGGGCTGAGTGAGAGCTACAGAGGGATGCAGCAGCAGCTTTGAAAAGAGGTTTTACCTTTGTTAAATAAAGGCCTGTTGAAGTTTGTTAGTACCTTGCTTGCATGATACAACAAGGAGGCAGGTGGCTCTGCATGTTGCCCTGTGCTCACCTGCAGTCACCGCCCCCTCACCTCCCATTGGCTGCAATTCCCAGCTAGTGGGAGCTGCAGGGGCAGAGCCTGGAGGTGAAGGAAGTGTGTGGATGGAGCTTCCTGGTACTTGCAGCTCCAGATCAGCGAGGTGGGAGATGACAGCACACGCAGCTGTGTCCCCTGCTTTCTTCTGCTGCCAGATAGGGCCAGAATGCAGGGGTGTTCAGGGCTGCAGCCTAGGGCTTTGGGATAAGGCAGCCTCACAAAATGATCAGAACTTTTGGGGGCCTGAAGATTTTTTTTGTAGCCCCCCCCTTAGCCCATGATCTTGAGCTGCAGCAGCTACAGCCCTTTTATTAATCCAGCCCTCGCAGGCACAGTCTGAATAATTGGGGTCCACCCTGTTCTGGACTGTGTGCCTTGTGCTTCTTGCTACCACACTCCTGCTTCCCCAGCTTAGATCCTACCAGTGCTACCCAACTTGACTCCTGGCAGCAGATGAGTGTTTTCCAACCTCTAGTTTGTCTCCTGACTCTGATCCCTGGTATCTTAATCTGGCCTGACTCTGGTTGCTGCCTCATAGTTCTGCTCTCCTGTTTGTCTCCTGCTTCTGATCTCACTGTACACAACCCAGACAACTAATGACTGAGGAGTCTGGCTCATGCTACTAGATTTGGCCACCTAAAACTCAGCTGTGACTGTAATTAGAATTCTGTAAATAAATGAAAAGTTGGGAAAAATTACTTTAGCTCAAACAAAAAGCAAATGTTTTCCAAATGTTTGGTAAATTAAAAGGTTGAAAAAAATCTGTTTGGGTAGAATGAAATGTTCTGTTTTGATTCCAGTTATTTTTAATACTTTAAATTTTTTTAAATAAAACTGAAGAACATCTATAAATAAAAATATTTTCAATTGAAAAATCAAAAACTTTCCTTTCAAAGTGTTAAAATGAAATCAATGGGGTTTTTTTCTGAAATTTTGTTTCTTTTTCATGGAACTAACATGAATTTGTGGAAAGTGCTAGTGTTAGAATACGTATTCTTTCCTGAAAAGCTCTCATTAAAAAATTGTATGTAAGCCTGAAAAATCTACATGGCAATGAAACAACCCATCAGCTTGAGCCCCACAAGCCCAAATCAACTGGCATGGAGCAGCTGCAGGTTTTGATTGATTGATTTTTGCTGTGTTGAGGACAGCCCATTCAAGGCTTTTTCCCCATTGTATACAGCGGTGAGATTCCTTTGTGATTATCACAGCTAAAATATGCTTCCCTTCATTTTGTGTAGATTGGTTATGAACATATACGTCTATTCCTGGGGCATGATGGTGTCCTGTTATTGTAGAGCCTTGAAATGGCTGGTGAGTTTCCTCACCAACTAGGTACCTCAACATTTGTACACTTCAGAAGGAATGCTGTTAGGACCTGGAGACTTGCAGAAGATGGTAGCTACTTAAAATTACTTGTTACAAATTATTTTTCCAGTTTTAGATGGCTACGTGACCTATTTTTTGACATTGTCATCTTAAAATACAATAAAAAGTTCAACATCCACACCCCCTACATTGACTTTGGGAGTATCACAATTTGGCCCTCTATAGGCTATATACATTGTATATTCTACACAGATATTATTACTGAATTAAAGGGCTACTACCCACTATATCCGGAAAAATTCTTTCTTAAAGAGAGGATACACAGTTTAAGGGCTAGGATAGATTATTTGTAGAATTAGTGCAATAAATGTATTGCATATACTGTACTGGACCATATGTCACAAAATTAGTAGATAAAAATAGATGATCTGATTTTTAAAAAAAAAGCCTTTTTCTGGAGTGCTGCAGGAAAACAGAACTTTGAAATATTTGACTAACTTCCCCATAATTTTTCTATTGATGGTTAATGTAATTATTAAACCAGTAATTTACTCAAATTTAACCTTTATTTTTAATCTTCTAAAATGCCTATGAGCAAGATGTAATTATCATTAATCTCTTATTTAGACTCACTTGCTGAATTCTTTACCTAATTCATTTTTACTCTGTGTATTGATCTCTGTGCATGTTTGGTATATAATAGTCAAACTGTGATAATGCTGGCTGCTGTTGGTCACCTATGTCAAATGATATTGTTTTTGTTCTGTTCGCTGATTGAATGAGCAGAACTCATGACCAGGTCACCTTGAATAAGCCACTGGTCCTTTGAATTTCTCAGTACATGGCGTCAGTTCAGGGAGAAGTAACAAGCACAAACAGGATTAGGGGATTTTCACAGAAGAAACCTTTTTCTTTCTGGGCCACTGATCTTCCTAAGGAATAATTATTAGAAAAAGTAGACCACTGACTGGATGACTGGAGAGCTTAAATTTAATGTACTATCACATTTTCACAAAGCAAGTGCCTGTCCAGTCTTAGCTGTGAAGTGCTGACAGATTTGCACTCAATAACCCCCTTACCAACCTACAGCCAGCAAGAATAAAAAGGTGGAATCAAAAACAAAACCTCTACTTCAGTTTTTCTACTCCTGTAAGTGAAAAGTGGCAGAGACTTCAAGAAATCCATTAGGGACTTCAGTATTGATTCTACCTGGAAGGCATCCAGATACTCTGGTGATGGGCACAATATGATATCCTATATAACATAAGGTAATTATTTCTGTGCAAGAGCTCCTACCAGGTATTTTGGGAACTTGGCTTCCTGGTGGGTCGATTAATGTCCCATCCTCCATAGTATACCATTCTGGTATTAATTCTCATGTGCCGGGAATAATTCTTGAACACTCAAACTTTTTCCAGCAATGGCCTTCTTGGGAGATTCTTATTTAAAACACATGGTCCCTCTTTCCTTTTTCATCATATTTATCACACCTTGGAATGCCTGGTTCCAGTGTGTTTTTGTGTGGTTGACATGTAGTAGCTTGACACATCAAGCCAAGCTAGTGAGGGGGGCTTCAGACTAGGTTTAAAAGGGGACAAGTGACAAAAGCTGAGTGTTAAGTGTTAAAAGGAGACCTTAACAGAGTGCTAGATGTGGGGGGGATGGGAAATGGGAAGGAGGAAAAATTACAGTAAAGTCATAGGAGTAGCAAGAGGAAAATCAATGTGGGAATAGGTTCAGTATCTTAGAGGACTATACACAAATGCAAGGTGTATGGGGAATAAGCAGGAAGAACTGAAGCATTCGTTCATAAACTAAATAATTACTTAATGGAAACCACAGATTTGGTGGGATAGGTCTCATGACTAGAATATTGATATATTGCTCCTGCCCAGCTTGCAGTGTCTGTACCTGCCCTATTTCCATTCTGCTCCAGCCTTGTTTCCAAACCTGCTCCTGCTCCAGCTACTGTCTGCTCAGGCACTGGGCTCTGTTCTACCCCGGCTTCTGGCTTTGATTCTTACCTCATCCTTTCACTTAGGACCAACTCAGAGTTGCCTCCAAGTGCTGGCATTCAATTTCTGCCTTCCAGTACTGATCCTCAGCTCATTCCTAGACTTGTAACTGATAGACTGAACTCTTGTTTCAATCACGAGACCTGACCATCCCAAACACAGTAGGCTACAGTTTTAACAGCCCACATACAAAAGCTTGGGGCCCACCTCACTGGAATGGATCCTGCCCACTCCAGTTTTTCACTGGTGGAGTGGGTGCAGGCCATAGAAAGCCTACAGGCACAGGTATTGAGCCTGCAGATGCAGAATGTGGCCCTACGAGACCAGGAAGTTTTATCCGCAACCATACCTCTAGCCTCCCAGGAGCTGAAGATCTAAATCTGATTCCTAGATATATTTTATGGTGATTGTGCTCAGTTCTAAGATTTCCTAAGCTAATGCTAGCTTCTCTTTTGGCTATGCCCCAATCATACCACATAGGCCATGCCCAAGTAGACCCTTCTCCCCCTTGGAACAGTCCCGCCCTGTTCTGGACCAGTTGGAGCCATTAAATCAGGTCATGTTGATTCTCTTTCATGACCCTGACTAAACCTGAACCACTGAGCCATGATATAAGTGCTACAGCAAAAAGTGCTACAGCTGCCTAATATGCTGCCAAATTCTGTTGTCTCTCCTTTGACATCAAGTTGAATGAGGCTGTTTAGCAACATTAGTTTTGACTTGGGCTGAATGATGTCATAAAAGATGAACTGGTATAGGCTGAACCACCATCCTTTCTTGATAGTCTGATCTACCTGTATATATTAAAATTGACAACTGCGTTACCAAATTTTCCCAGGAACATGGCCCAGCCCTGTAAGTCTGGATGATATCCTGGCCTCTAACATCTCAGTTGTGTACTCTGCTCCGAGACCTGGATCACATGCACATCAGTGAGACCTGCACCCACTTGTCTGAAGTTGAAAGACATAAATGCCAAATGTCAGGGCTGTGTCTCCTTTTTTATTGTCATACCCTCCTTTCACTTTGTGTAATGGTGGAATTGTGTGGATTACATACATTAGCCCAAATCCTCTAACTCCTTTTTGACACCACATTGCCTTTAAATGCCCTGCCAAGGTCAGATGAACTTCAGGATCAGAAAATACTAAAGTCCTGCCCCAATAAGCCAGTCTGGGCTGGGCTGATTCATTTCCTCCTCCAGAAACCCTTGAACTACATGAATCTCCGTTGAGATGGCAGCAATAATGAATCCATCTTTAATGCATTTCCAACTATCATCATAGGTCATACTCCTGATAAGTCCAAGTCAACTCAGGGCTTTCAGGTAATTTCACGGACTAAGATATGGCTAAAACCCACAGATTCGTACTGTGAAAAAGAATTTGACATATCTGGTGGAAATCAGTGATGGGTCACTTCTGGCCTCAGGACAACCACCAGAGCCATTTCCTTCCAGAAACATTGGATCGTCCTGGGAATGCTCTGGTTCACTGTCCATGACCCCTGTATCCATTGGCAAAAAAGGGATAATACACTTTTGCTCCCAGTATTACCAATGGTTCTGCCTTTCCAATACCAGAGAGAACCTGTATGCTCTATAATTTGTATCATTTTCCAGGCAACCACTGTGTTGCAGAATGGGTTCTTGGGAGCTTGGTGCACCTCCAACTGTCTTGCCTGCCACTGCTGGCATATCCAACTCTGCAGAGATATATGAAGTGGGAAATGAAGTCACTCTGCCCTCAATGTTTTCCACTCACCCTCATTTACGAGCTCGTAGGCCATTTATGCTCTACCTGAATTTTTTAAAAGTTAGAATATTTCATGGCCTGTAACCGGGTGTGGGTGCAGGAAGGAGGTGAGTGTAAAACTATCTTCTGCACCTGGTATAGTCATTTGGAATACCTGGTCATGACATTCAGTCCTGCAGCCTTCCATCATTTTATCAAAAAATTGCTGGATCAGTGTTATCTAATTATATCCTTCTCTTTTCAAGCAACCAAGCATATCATGACCAGCATGTAAGGAGTGTTTTAGAAAAAAAGGCTTCACCAACACTGCCTGAATGCCAAGCCAGAGAAATGCCAGTTTGACTGGCACGCTGTATAACAGAGGTTCTCAAAGTTGGTATTGTGGCCCCTCTGGGGTTTTATGGAGGTTGCGAGCTGTCAGCTCTATGGAGCTGACAGCCCTGCACTTACAATACATTACATTTAGCTTATAAGGGAAGGAGTTATGCTCAGAAGCTTACTTTATGACAGGGGTTGTCAATATAAAAAGTTTGAAAACTACTGCAATTGAATTTCTCAGCTACATCATCTCCCCTGAAGGACTGATTGTGGACCTTGGATAACACACATGGAGTTATTGCTATCACTGACTGGTTGGCACTCAGGGATGTCCATAGGGTGCAATTTTTTTTATTTCACCAGTTTCCAGTAATAATTCATCAAGGGTTTCTCAAAGTTGAGCGCTCCAATTAGAGTTCCTTTTTTCTCAGAGGCACAAGTGGCTTTTGAGTGTCTAAAAAAGAAATGCACCACAGCCCCATTTTGATTTACTCCAGTCTAGGCTGTCCATTTACAGTAGAAGATGCTATGTCGATGGACACGTCAGCTGATCCACAGCCTTGCAGTAGAGAATAGTTGTTTTTTGTCCACCCAAAATCCTGTGATCCAGTGGTCCATCCATAAAGCTGGATCACAAGTACTTAGCGCCATTTGTGATCACGGGAAACTTAACTCTATAACCATTTGATTGGAGCTGCCAGAGTGTAGGTGGTCTGGTCTAGCAGCCATGGCTGGTCTGAGGTCTGCCCACTAGGGTGCTGAAGTTACCAGTCAAGAGCTGGAGGAATCACCAGAGCCAGGTTCTGTAAGTCAGAGTCAGAATCAAGCTGGGGTTGAAGAACAGAGATTAGAGACAATTACTGCTTAGAACTGAGAGGCTGGAGTCAGGCTCAGAATCAGGCTGAAATCAGAGGCTAGGGATCAGGAGATCAAACAGGGTCTGGTGCTGCCCAGACAACTCCCTGTGGCAATCCATAGAGTTAAAAGGGGGGCTTGAACCATCAGAGGGCCATGGAATATTATAATTCTAAATCTCTTGAAAAGGCTGATGAGTTTCATGAGCAGTTGGGCACCTCAACATTTGCACACTTCAGGAGGAATACTGTCAGGGTCTGGAGACTTGCAGTAAAATGCATCTATTGAATTATTTGTTACAAATATTTGCTCTGTTTCAATATTTTTCTGTGGCACCTACTGTCCAAACAGCTCCCTGGTTGTGTCTCTACTTGGCTTCTTGGTGGCACTGTGGGACTACCAGCCAGCCCAGGCTCAGCATACCCAGGTTGTAGTCCTGGAGTCCTTACTTAAAATCCAGCCATGTAGTATAGACATACCCACAGTGTAGCCACAGCACCTGATTGGCTACTGCTTTAGTGGCCCTGCTTTTCTGCCTGACACCCACAGCAGATCAGTGGCTTCTCAACATGTACCAAGGCCACAGCTGATCTTGCCTGCTTCTCATTCCAGTCCTTGCTGTTGCCCTGTTCCTGTCTGCTTCCAATGCCCGCTCCGTCCTTGTTTCACATCTACTCCTGCTCCAACTCCTGCCAGTCCTGGCTCCAGCCCTGTTCTCTTCTGACTTCCTCAAAAAATGAGGAGTAACATTAGTTCGGACTAAGGGCTTTAGTCCGAACTAACGCGTCCCGGCGCGCACTTCCTGGTTCGAATCAGCTGTGATTCGAACTTGCGCGCCGGCGAGATCATGTTAATGGAGCGCGGGATATTTAAATCCCCGCTTCATTAACTACTTCGGTTGTCTCCATTTGCATCCCTAGTTCGAACTAGGGATGCAGTGTAGACGTACCCTCTGGTACTTCTGTCTTTCTCCTTGTTCCTGGTTCCAACTCTAGCCATCAAGTTGAATTCTCATTTCAGCCAATAGACTGGGTCATCAGGCTGATTTCAACTCCTAACTGGGGGTATGTCTACACTACAAACTTTCAAAGGCACTACACATACAAACCGCTAGTTCGAACTTAATTCAAACTAGCAGAGCGCTTAATTTGAACTATGTAAACCTCATTCTACGAGGTCTAATGCCTAGTTCAAATTAAGTAGTTAGAATTAAGGGCTGTGTAGCCACTTAATTCGAACTAGTTGGAGGCTAGCCCTTCCCAGCTTGCCCTGGTGGCCACTCTGGGCCAAACCAGGGAAACTCTTCTGCCCCCCTCCCGGCCCCGGAACCCTTAAAGGGCCATGGTCTGGCTACAGTGCTTGTGCCAGGTGCAAGCCTGCCAGCACCCAGCCAGCAGACCCTGCACCTGGCACGGCACGAGCCAGCCACCCGCTTCCACCCAGCCCTCCGCCTCTTCCCGGGACCAGGCTGGCAGCTCCCGGGAGCCTGCCTGGGGCCACAAGAGGTGGGCTCCATCCTGGTCTAGTGCGGAGATCGTGGACCTCATCCAGGTTTGGGGGGAGGCCTCCAACGTCCATGACCTCTGCACCAGGCACAGAAAAGTGGCCTTCTAGGGCAGGATAGCTGCCAGCCTGGGCACCAAAGGCCACATGCAAACCCAGGAGCAGGTTTGCATGAAAATCAAGGTGGTCCAGTGAGACCCCCGACCCTAAGCCCTGAGCTTAGAACATAAGAATATAAGAACGGCCATACTTGGTCAGACCAAAGGTCCATCTAGCCAAGTAGCCTGTCTCCCGACAGCGGCCAACACCAGCTACCCCGGAGGGGATGGACCGAACACAATGACCAAGCCATTTGTCTCGTGCCATCCATCTCCAGCCTTCCACAAACAGAGGCCAGGAATACCGTTCCTACCCCGGGGCTAATAGCACTCCATGGACCCAACCTCCATGACTTTATCTAACTTCTCTTTAAACTCTGTTAGGGTATGTCTACACTACCACCTTAGTTCGAACTAGGGTGGTTAATGTAGGCAACCGGAGTTGCAAATGAAGCCCGGGATTTGAATTTTCCGGGCTTCATTTGCATATTGCCGGGCGCTGCCATTTTTAAATGTCCGCTACTTCGGACTCCGTGCCTGCGGCTACACGCGGCACGAACTAGGTAGTTCGGATTAGGCTTCCTATTCCGAACTACCGTTACTCCTCGTGGAACGAGGTGTACCGGTAGTTCAGAATAGGAAGCCTAATCCGAACTACCTAGTTCATGCTGCGTGTAGCCGCGGGCACGGAGTCCGAAGTAGCGGACATTTAAAAATGGCGGCACCCAGCAATATGCAAATGAAGCCCGGGAAATTCAAATCCTGGGCTTCATTTGCAACTCCGGTTGCCTACATTAACCACCCTAGTTTGAACTAGGGTGGTAGTGTAGACATACCCTTATAGTTCTAGCCTTCACAGCCTCCTCTAGCAAGGAGTTCCACAGGTTGACTACACGCTGTGTGAAGAAGAACTTTCTTTTATTAATTTGAAGCCTGTTACCCATTCATTTCATTTGGTGTCCTCTAGTCCTTCTATTATGGGAACTAATGAAGAACTTTTCTTTATGCACCCTCTCCACACCACTCATGATTTTATAGACCTCTATCATATCCCCCCTCAGTCTCTCCCTTTCTAAGCTGAAAAGTCCCAGTCTTTTTAGCCTCTCTTCATATGGGACCTGTTCCAAACCCCTAATCATTGTAGTTGCCCTTTTCTGAACCCTTTCCAAGACCAAAACATCTCTTTTGAGGTGAGGAGACGACATCTGTACACAGTACTGAAGATATGGTGTTTTGTTCTTCCCCTCCTCCTTCTTCCCCTGGCTTCCCCCTTCTAGCTCCCTCCTCTCAGGTTTCCCCCTCCCCTCTCCTACTCTTTCTCTTCCCCTCTCCCACCTCCTTTTCCCAGTCTCCCCAGAGGTTAATCTCCTCCCACCCCCGCAGTTTTGTTAAATAAAGAGAGTTTCTATTTTTGAACACGTGTCCTTTATTCTTTACATCAGAAAGGGGGTCTAGGGAGGGGTAAATGGAAGGAGGTGAGGGAGGAATGGGGCATGAGCCCCCGATGGGGAGGACTGGGGGGGCTTTGCAGGCTCCTCGGGGTGGAAGCTCTCCTGTAGGGTCTCCTGGATCCTGACAGTCCCCTGATTGACCCCCCCTGGAAGGCAGCCTGCAGCAAGTGCAGCCGGGCTGATGTCCGAGTGCTGTGATGTGCCGAGTGTGGGCACTCAGGGCACTCTAAGGCTGTGTCCAGACTCCATGCCTCCTTCGACGGAGGCATGTAGATTAGCCACATCGGAAGAGGGAAATGAAGCCGCGATTAAAATAATCGCGGCTTCATTTAAATTTAAATGGCTGCCCCGATCTGCCGATCAGCTGTTTGTCGGCAGATCGGGAGAGTCTGGACGCGATGCCCCGACAAAGAAGCCTTTCTTCATCGACACAGGTAAGCCTCGTGAAACCAGGTTTACCTGTGTCGATGAAGAAAGGCTTCTTTGTCGGGGCATCGCGTCCAGACTCTCCCGATCTGCCGACAAACAGCTGATCGGCAGATCGGGGCAGCCATTTAAATTTAAATGAAGCCGCGATTATTTTAATCGCGGCTTCATTTCCCTCTTCCGATGTGGCTAATCTACATGCCTCCGTCGAAGGAGGCATGGAGTCTGGACACAGCCTAAGACAGGACTGCTTTGCTGTCCCTCATCGAGGTAGAAAAGCAAGCAGGGAATCATGAGAACTGCCTGTCCAGGGTGGGGGTCAGATCCCTTTAAGTACAGCCCTCAGCTAGCCTGAGGCAGCAGCTCCACGCTCTAAGTCCTAACCTGATGCCCTGCCGGCACCTGTTCTGGCCAGCCTTAACTTTGGTTCAGGGTCCACTCAATGTGGACATGCTAGTTCGAATTAGCAAAATGCTAATTCGAATTAGTTTTTAGATCTAGATGCACTAGTTCCAATTAGCTTAGTTTGAATTAACTATTTCAAATTAAGTTAGTTCGAATTAGTGCTGTAGTGTAGACATACCCTGGGATAGACTCAGAGTGAGGGGTAAGACTTGATGTCATCTTGTAGTCCCTTTCAGCACTATATTTCTATGATTCTTTGATCATTGTCTCCTAGTACTATGCAGTTTGAGAATGATGTACTTCTGCTGTGGACTTGTAAGGAGCTTTTGGCTCCTTATTGAAACTTAGTTGTTCTCTTCCAATCCTAAAGAAAGGGGAAGGGCTGAAGAGAAATCAAGACCCGGAGACTGACATTCCCAGGGCCAATGGGGACAGATCAGTGCTCCAGGTCAGCTATACTGGCAGGGCAGGAAGATCAGTGAATCAGAAGCCCGAGAGCTCATCCTCTGTGAGAGCTGCCTGAGCCATAGTAGGGCAGAGCTAAGGAGAGCCACAGCCTGAGCTATGCTGGAGGCAGAGCAGCAGCTCAGAGCCAAAAGGGCCATAGAAGCTGCTCAGAAGGCAGAGCTGGATTGGAGGCAGAGGAACAGCGCTGAGTCTGAGGAGGCAGAGTTGAAAGGTGGCACTGGAACAGTCCAAAGCTAGGAGCTGAAGCAGCACAGACCAGCTGCATCGGTGGTGAGTCAGAGCTGGGACAGCATCTACCCACAGTGCTGCAAGTAACGCTACAGCGGTGGAGAGTGGCTGGAGGGAATAAGGTGGGGATTGTGGGCATAAAGGGCCTATACAGGGACACCTTACCAGACAAGAAGGCTTTGTAGGTCGGACTCAGGGAGGGGGACATGAACCTGACACAGGAAGGACAATATACATTCTTAAAGGAGGAACAATATTCACTTTACACATGTGAGTGGGGGTCAGTGTGTTTCAGGCAGAAACACTGTCACTGCACATCAGAAAACATAAGATAAATGGACAGACTCCATGCTTGTGTGAGTGAGAGCTCTTTCCTTCTGCCTAGTGTTTGGAGGCAGAATACATATACCCAATGTGTCCAATGACACTGGCTGATATAAGTATTGTACAGTTTGGTTATGCACACGACTTGGGTTTTGCAACAACCTGTATAGATTCCAACTTTCCTGGCCAATTGGACATATCATAAAGGTAGTCCCTGGGGCAGACTATTTTTGAATATCTACTCTGTTCTCTAATTGACAACAGTCATGCTTTCATCTCACCCAGCTTGCTTATTAGCATACAAGAGTCAAGAGGCTATTTGGTGGGGAACAGGCTTCCCAGAAGGAGGAGGTTTTCAAAGCTTTGAGTGATTATACACTGTGGGAAAGGGGAAGGGATGCTATAATATGTAAAATGCAAAATCAGTAGCAAGCAGCAGCAAAATCCTCTTTAAAGACCTAGCCCACTCTTTGCTGTTGTTTTACTCCTCGGTTGGGCAACATAAGACTAGGTCTCATTCTTTTCACGTTACAGTGATAAGAATTCTTTCAGTTCTGTTTCTTTATTTTGGGTTCCTCAGCACTGAGTTGCTGAGACACCTCCCCTGGGGAACAAACATTTGCATGCTAGCATAACTACAGCCACAGTGAAGCTCCCCACACAAGCATACAGAATGTGCCTTCAGAACTGCAGAGCTTGCCTTTGCTACATAGTAAAGGGATTAGAAAGCAAGTTGGCTGATGCATATGTGTGTGACCTTAATTTGGAACTGTCCTCTGCTATTGCTGGCAGCACTGGCTGAAGTGTCACTATATCAGCCTCCTCCTCATTTGCTTGCAGCACATGGCCCATGGTCATGTCTGGTCATACGCAGGATATGCGTGGCAGCTAAACCATCAACCTCTGGGATGAACTTTGGCAGCAGCAGCACATGGGCTTGCTGCTAGGTCTCTTGTTGGCCTCTCATATAGCGTGGTGCCTGGTTCCGCTAGCGAGTGTTGTCTACAGCTGCCTTATGCAGAATTAGGCTGCAGAGCCTCTCCATGTCTGACTGGATGACATTTTGCTTGATTGGAAAGAATCTTCATCTATGGTTTGGTTTTGTAGTTGTTGGAATAAAAGAACCAGGCCACTCCAGCCAAATTACACTCAGATAAGGAGGTGGTTTCCTATGTATTGTCATGGATTTGGTGCTGATATGCTTTGGCCTACTCACTCAGAGCCCCTTATATTGTTCACTATGACTCAATGCTGAGATTTCACTCTCCAAAATTTATTAGCATTTGTTTCTTGAAATTCAAGAGTCCTATTCTTAAATTAGCTCTAAGTCATTTGAGGACAATGAACCTATTTACACTGAGGATCTGCCCCAGGATTTCCATGCCATGTCCACATGCTTCTTGGACAGAATGACCGTGAGATAATGACCGGCACCTAGACAAGTACAACCTGATTCAAAGCCATAGGTAGAAATACTCACATGAAGTCAATGAATTTTGCATTAGGCTTCTAATGCAAGGGGTTGTGGGGCACTCCCACCCCTATGCCCCTGAGCTTGGAAGAGTTTTTCCTGCACCCTGAATCAGAGTTATCTGATTGACCTGATGCTCATGGTAGGTACTTAAGCCGCAGACCATCCAGCTGTAAATGAATCACATCACAGTCTCTGTGGTTGTATTTAAAGGCCTTTATAAATAATAGCGCAGATTTGTAACGGATCATATGGTCACTGGCCTAATGGTAGTTAAAAACTCCCATTTAAAAATCTGTAAATGTAGGAGAAATTTAAGTTCCCTATTTATGGACATTTAGACTTTTTTTTCCTTTTAAAAATTATAAGAAGGCCAAGTAAATTAAATAAAAAAATATAAAAAACTTTTAAAAACGACAATCTTTCTAAAAGCGCACCAAAAGACTAAAAATTTAAATAAAAGTGCACATAAAAGTCAAAAATAAAGTAGTAAGCTAGCCATGTAGGAGAAAGATTGGATGGCTTCATACAATTCAAGGTAGTTGCTAACTGTTAGACATCCAATCTTTCTCCTACGTGGCTAGCTTAAAACTTTATTTTTGACTTTTTGGTGCTCTTTTTATTATTTTTAGTCTTTTGGTGTGCTTTTAGAAAGACTGTCTTTTTAAAAAAGGTTTATTTATTTATTTATTTTTATTTTTGTCTTTTGGGGCTTAGATCTAGTGTGTTTCAACTAATAAAAACTCCAAAGTTCATTCTGATTTGCTTACATATTTTGAGCTAGACTGTTTTACAAAATGTTTTTTGTACTAGGTACTTACATTTTTAATTAAAATCAGTTGTTGTGTTTAAAGCAAGAATAAAGTAATTGAGGTGATCGATCAATTGTTTTGTTGGTTAAAATGAGGAAGGCTTCGAAGATGATGTAATTCTTTTAAGGAGTCTTTATGACAAACATTGTCGCCCATTAATTGGTTTGGATCGATTTTGTCTATTTCTATGCCTTCCAAAGAATGGACTCAACTGAGCACAACAAATGGTTGAGCTGGTGCAAAGTATTGAGAGCCAAGGTTCACAACTTCTCTATCCACCATAGTCCCTTGTAGTTTGTGGATGGTGACTGCATAAACATGGATGATTGGAAGCATTCGCAGCTCCACCATGCCGTATCCAAAATTTGCTTGAAATTGACATGTGATTGGCTCGATGATGTGCTTTGCGACATCGCTTTCTAATTCAATTTCAACTTTAGGGATATCAGTTTCATGAATTTGGTAGCGGTGGAAGTAGGGCCATATTATATTGGCGATGGTGCCAGTTTTGCCATTGACCAAGCCTTTTTCTTGGTTAACATTGTACCGAAGCATAACTTTAGCACCCAGATGTATTACAATTCTCTTTGGAATGCCTGTCGTTCGATTGATCTTTGTTGGGATAGCTTGATAAAAGTTAGGCACTCGTCTTTTCTGCTCAGTGAGGGTGTCTTCCACTGTAATTGTGAACATTTGGAGGTTCACATTGTCTAAAGTGGACAAAACTTGATTATTGTGGTTGTCTACCATTTTTCAAGTTGCTATGCTTCTCAAAGCTTTTCCGGGTAAAAAGTCCCCTTGTTGTTTGGTTTCCTCACATTTATGCTGTGAAATATTTAGTTGTTCTGATGTGAGTTTTTCCTCTCAAAGATTATTTAAAATTTTGATAAATGTTGTATAGCCCTCGTTGTTGCATGTTTTCAGTCAATTCACAAAAGCTAAAGAGGTGCCAGAGCTGCACAGCAGATCTCATTGAAACAGGTTGCTTATAAATGGGACTGCCTGATACTGGTAGAAGTTGAAAGAGATCACTGAAGAGCAAGATGTTTAAGCCTCCCAAAAGTTCATCAACATCGATCAAATATTTATTTGCAGAAATTGTTACTCGTAGCTTCTTCCTTTGGATCTTGTTCTGGTGGATTTTCTGTTCCTTGTTTGTCTTCCTCCAGGGCTTCCTCAGAGTTTTGAACCTCTTTATTTTGCACTCTTACAACTTTGTATCAAAGGCCAAGCTTTCTTGTGTTAACAAACATGGCTCTTCTCATGCTCCCTTTCATAGGCAGGTCACACAGATGGAAAGCTCACTCTTAGGCAGAGACTTGGTGTTGATTTAACCTTGCCATACATATTTTAAACAAATTTCGAGAAATATTGCTTTCCTCCTCTGATTTGAGCAATAGAGTCTCTGCGGCTTCTTTCAAGACTTGTAAGTTCACATTTAGCGACGTACTTGGTGATATAATAGGCGATGGCAATAGCAACTCCATGGTTGAACGTCCATGTTTGCACACCAGCAGCTTCAGATCAAACCTTCTTGAAGCTTCTGGAACCCATCCCAGTCAAATCGAACTTTCCAGAAGCCCTTCCAACCCTTGCAATACAAATACAATGCACACCTATATGTTTGTATATATGTATATGCATGTGTGTGTGAAAGTTGAAAATCCCATGACAGACAGGCAAGAACAGTGGCCGTTTAATAGAAAGATTGTCTAATAATAATAAAAACCAAAGCAAAGGACAATTTTTATTATGACTTTATTGCATGAAGTAATTAATTCATAATATGGCTAGCAAGAATAATATAGTAATAATCTTCTCTCTGAGTTATGTTAAAAACATTTCAGATAACACTACTGCCTTTCATTCCAGTAAAGCTGTCCTTTTAGGCTTCTTGTTCTGTTTGTTTTTTTGCTGCATACTAAAATGTGTCTGTGTGATCCCCAGGGGGAGCAGAGAAAAACTACCTATTGAAGGCAGGTGGTCTGTCTTAGAGCACTTTCCAATTGGAAACATATGTGCATGAGTATTAGGAGGCTTCTGTAAAGGCAGAACAAACTGAGGCCAAGGAACAGTTAAATTGCATAGGCAAAAGCAATAGAAACACATCAGCAATAGAAATACATCAGTTTAATTGTATTTGATTTTTTGGGTGTTTTATACCTTGTCTGAGAATTAGTTTGATCAGTTGTAGTTTTTTGCTCAGTCTCATAGTTTGTGCTGATGAAGAACTTTGAACCTATGGAGCACTATTGGTTTTATTAGTGTCCCCAATAACATGTGATATTGCTGCCTTGGTGGCATTTCTTGTCAATGCTGACTGGTGGTCTGGTATATCAAACTTCCTACTTGTTTTCCCCATATTTCCATATCCAGTTGAATATGGTGGAATCATGTATGCAAAACACATAAAGAAAATATACTCTCAGACACCAATTAACCTAAAACATTTTATGGGAATGAATGGATAAAGATAGTAAGAAGAATGGTCCCAGCCCTTGAAGAGGCCATCCTTTCTCCAATGCTGTGTAGTGCTTAGTGTATTAGGGAATGTGATTATTGAAGGGAGTCATCACTACAGAGTTAGCCTGGACTCGTATGTTAACCCATCCACACAAAAGTCCTCTCCCATCATTTTTAGGAGAAGCTATCTAGAATGCCTGGAGGTGGTGGTTAGCACTTGGGTTCCACTTTAACTCAGCTACCCACTGTGCAGTGAAGACACGGACTAAATCCTTAGGTGACAATCCATAATGACTCTGTGTGCCCAGGACACACAGGTATTCCTGCAATTCACTGAGAAAGAATCATAAAACAGCTTGGCTTAGTGCAGTTCAAAGAATAACGGGAGATGATCCCAGAAGTTGTAGTGACAGGGGAGAACAGCACCACTGAGGACAAAATAACTCATATAGGGTTTTGCATTAAGAATGCTCACATCAAAGATATGCTAACATGGGTGCTTTGACCTAGGTACCAATCATTCAGATTAACGTGAATCAAAGACATACAATTTCCTGCTTTTTCTGTCTTGTAAAGCTCCAGTCCTGACACTAAACCCAGCACTGGAATTAGACCAAAGTATTAGAACCCACAGGAGACTAGAATGTTATGTGCCATCGGAGACTACACTGTCTTAGTTCTGCATGTGCGTAGCACCCAGCAATATTTCCTCTAATCTTTTCCATCCATGTGTGGATTTTTTCCATCCATGCATGGAATAAATATTTTATGTGCACCAAGGCATGTGTGAATGTGCACCACCAGTAGAAACAATACACCTCAATGTGGGAACTCAGCTTATCAGCTGGGTGACATTTGACTCTCTCTTGAGTGGCTGCACAAGTGCACAGTTTACAGGGAACACTGGTACCCAGGAGATAAAGCTGTTACTCATGTGGGACATAGAACCTCTCTACCTCTGAGGAGAGATATAATGCAAACCTTAAAAGATGTGATATGTTCAGATATTATCGTAATGAGAACTGTAGAGACAGATAAGAATCAGGCCCCAAATATTGAAAGTCTTTAATAATCAGCTGCCTTGGGAATTGAAAATTCCATCTCTCATGCAGAAAAAGAGAGTCTGTTTTATAGGAACTCACTTTTAATAGAAAGGCATCCAACCAGAATTCCCTAGTTGGATAGACAGAATGTTTTAGTCTTGAACATCTGGATACACAAAGGGACTTAAGTGTTACAATGTGCAATGGCATGATGCCTAAGTGCTAATCAGCTACAAAAATATATCACTGAAAAAATGGGATCCACAAAGCCTGAGTTAGGGTCTGATCCTCCTTATGCAATTCACACCTGAGTGTGCTAGGTAGGGAGTCATCTAAGTTAGCCAGCAAGAGATGCTGAACAGAGTATGTATTCTAAGCTCCTCCCATATCACAGAGTTGGGTGTTTATCACTGGTTGAGATTCCCACCAAGAAACGCACATACCTTATGCCCCTTAGACAATTCTTGTGAGAATGAATTAGGCATCTGCCTTACTCTATATAAAACAGCTTCATCAGGTGTAATATTAAAATTATTTGTCCAGTGATTAGGGCACTCAGTTGGGATGTAGAAGATCTAGGTTCAATTCTCATTCACTTCCTGGAAGAAATAAACAAAGATAAAAAATCAGCCTTAACTATGATTAAGATATTGTGTAGAGCCTAATTTCCCTTGATTTCAATTATATTTAGCTCCAAAAATTACAAGCTTACTTCTTGAATCTGAGGAATAGCTGTGTTAGCTGTTTGCTGTAGAAGGGTTATTTTTTTGTTTGTTTGCATTTTGCCAATAGTTAGCAACATACTCACACACATGATCCAATTTTTGAGAGGAGCTCATAACTCAGAGCAATGAAATCTCTTGAAAATATGGCCAACTTTTGAGGTGCCTGAGCAAGAGATAAACTTTTGAAAATCTGTTCCATAGTGACCAATGCTGCCGATTCAGGATTAAACAAACACCTTCCCTATTGACATCAATGAAATCAATATGGGGCCCCAAACAATTCACAACACAAATCATTAACAGCTTTGTTCAATTAAAACCTATTTTCTTTCAGATGTTGCTGGCACAATATATTTCCTGTGCAAAAAGTTTGAAATGGGAAAGCAAAGGCATTTTTAAATTAGAGGGAGTCAAAAAATGAATGATAGTTAACATTTCAAATCAGGCAAAATTTTTAATGGTCTGCGGCTTAAAAACTACTAGACTGCTCACTTTTCTTCATTCTCTTCTCCTTTGCCTTCAGAGTACATCTGGCAAGTCTCATGATAAACTATTTTTTCAAGCAGAAATTATAGTTGCAACTTTAACAAGGGAGAGGTTTTGCTTTAATAGATAACGCCTATAGTTCATTCTGTTAATGAAAAAGCAGATATCCCAATTTTAATGTATCCCACTTCCCACAGCACATCATGAATCTATTCCTTTGTAGCATAGTAATTTTATGTTTACAGTAATTTCAATTATTTTTCAATTTTTCCAAATATGGAATGCATCAAAATTATATAAGAATTACAAAAAACCCCAAAAAACCATCAGGATCTCAAGGTGCAGGTGCCTAATGACATTCTCCCAGACATGGTTAACTTAAATATCAATCTGAATTTGCAGTCATTTTCTTTAATTATGCAGCATTTTGCATTTCTTGCAGAGTCAAGCAGCTGCCTAAATACCTTTTTCTTTGGAACTCACAGGCTTCTTGGAAGTAATATGGGTTATAAAAAGATTTTAAAAGATAAATGAGTGTTTAATTTGTAAACTCTAAACAGATGGTTTTTGTGTCCACAAACATAGACCTCCTGTAAGGAGGTGTACGAAGATTAGAGTTTGGTTAATATACATCTCGTAATTTATGATCCTGTAGTGAGGAAAAATACCCTGGATCTCTTCGAGCTATGATGATCAGCACTGATGGATACAGACAGTACTTGAAAGGTTTTTCTGTATAATCCTGGAGACTTCAAATTCCATCTGCCTGTGGAGAATTTCCTGACCTGCTGCGTGAAGTGTAGTGAGTAACATTGAGTTGTTATAGAAAAACCCTTCTTTTTCTGCATAACGGGTATAGTTATAAAGATCCAAGACAGTACCATGGCAAGACTGTCAAAGCATAGCTTAAAGAAGAACAAAAATTTCTACACTTACTATTGAGGGCTTTGCCACTCTAGATTATCTAGGGCATTGGTTATTTGTTTCTCCTCTGAATCAGAAATTCTTGCCCTAAGGATTATAACAGTATGATTATGACAGCAATATAATTATTGCCATATGGAAGGAGGAGTAGCAATGGTAAATGTTGTTTACAAATTACTAGTTACATATTACAGCAGCTCTGAGAGGCAAGTAGGAGACTATATCAGTTCAGTTTACAGATGGGAAATGAAAATGGAGGACAAGTAGCTTGCTCTGGGCTACAGAGGCAGTCGGTGTCAGAATAAAGTTGAGAATTTCCTACTTTTCCTACTTTATTTTAACCTCTGGACCATGCTATTTTAAGGGTCTGGACCCATTGACTTTAATGGGATTTGGACCAGATCCTAATTTGGCTAATGTGAGATTCTAGTAAAGTTAAAAGCGTGAGAGGGTCAAATTTAAGAGTTAATTCAGATTCAGACCATAGTGTAAATAAGAGCATAATATGATCCAGAGATGGTCCAGTCATCTTACAAAGAGGCATGAGCACAGTATGTGCCAACACAAGTCACTAGGCCAGAATCTGATCAATGAATGAACTTGCACAGCAGACAAAATTGCCAAGTATTATTGCTAGTATTAATTAGTGCATTGTCTATGGATCTCTGAGCAGGGCCTGCCTTACAGGCACCTCTGGAACAGGGGTGCCCCTCCTCACCTGGCTGCTCTGCTCTGTTGCTATCTGCAGCCCTTTCTCCTCCTGCCTCCCACCCCCTCATTTTGGAGATGCCCCGGGCCAAGTTGCTTGGGACCACTACTCACATTTCTGCTGTGCACTGTGGAGAGGGAGCTGATGTTGGGCTGTCACCACACCCCCACCGTGTACCTGTTCTCTGCTGTGTTGGGATAGAATCATAGAGCTGGAAGAGTCCTCAGGAGGTCAAGTCCAGCCCCCTTCCCCAGGCAGGACCAATTTCAACTAAATCAAGCTGAGACTAAAAAACCTCTAGGGATGAAGATTCCACCATCTCCCTAGGTAACCCATTCCAGTGCTTCACCACCCTCCTAGTGAAATAATTTTTCCTAATATCCAACCTAGACCTCTCCCACTGTAACTTGAGACCATTGTTCCTTGTTCTGCCATCCATCACTACTGAGAACAGCTTTTCTCCAGCCTCTTTGGAACCTCCCTTCAGGAAGTTGAAGGCTGCTATTAAATCCCCCCTCACTCTTCTCTTCTGCAGACTAAACAAACCCAAATACCTCAGTCTTTCCTCATAGGTCATGCTCTTCAGCCCCCTAATCATTTTGGTCGCCCTCTTCTGGACCCTCTCCAATGCGTCCATATCCTTTCTATAGTGGAGGGCCCAGAACTGGACAATACTCCACATGTGGCTTCACCAGAGTTGAATAAAGGGGAATAATGACATATCTGGATCTGCTGGCAATGTTCCTCCTAATGCACCCTAATATGCCATTAGCCCTCTTGGCTACAAGGGCACACTGTTGATTCATATCCAGCATCTCATCCACTATAATCCCCAGGTACTTTTCTGCCAAACTGCTACTTAACCATTCAGTCCCCAGCCTGTAACAATGCTTGGGATTCTTCCATCCCAAGTGCAGGACTCTACACTTGTCCTTGTTGAATCTCATCAAATTTCTTTTGGCCCAATCCTCTAATATGTTGAGGTCATTCTGGACACTATCCCTGCCCTCCAGCATATCTACCTCTCCCCCTAGTTTAGTGTCATCTGCAGACTCGCTGAGGGTGTAATGCATCACCTTATCCAAGTCATTAATAAATATTTTGAACAAAACCAGTTCTAGAATAGATCCTTGGGGCACTCCACTAGAAACCGACCACCAACAGCATCAACATTGAGCTGTTGATCACTACCTGTTGGGCCCAACAGTCTAGCTAGCTTTCTATCCATCTTACAGTCCATTTATCCAATCCATACTTCCTTAACTTGCTGGCAAGAATATTGTGGGAGACCATATCAAAAGCCTTGCTAAAATCAAGATATATCACATCCACTGACTTTTCCCATATCCACAGAGCCAGTTACCTCATCATAGAAGCTAATCAGATTGGTCAGGCACAACTTGCCCTTCGTGAATCCATGTTGACTATTCCTGATCAGTTTCCCCTCTTCCAAGTGCTTCAAAATGGATTCCTTGAAGATCCCCTCCATGATTTTTCTGGGGACTGAGGTAAGGCGGACAGGTCTGTAGTTCTATGGATTGTCCTACTTCTCTTTTTTTTAAAAGATGGGCACTACATTTGCCTTTTTCCTGTCATCCAGGATCTCTCCCGATCTCCACATGTTTTCAAAGATAATGGCCAAAGGCTCCGGAATAACATTTGCCAACTCCCTCAGTATCCTCGGATGCATTAAATCTGGGCCCATGGATTTGTGCATGTCTAGCTTTTCTAAATAGTTCCTAACTTATTCTTTCTCCACCAAGGGCTGTCCACTTCCTTTCCATACTGCATTGTCTAGTGCATTTGTCTGGGTGCTGACTTTGTCCGTGAAGATAGAGGCAAAGAAAGCATTGAGTACTTCAGCTTTTCCCACATCATCTATCACTAGGTTACCTCCCTCATCCAGGAATGGCCCACACCCTCTCTAATCACACCCTTGTTGCTAACATGCCTGTAGAAAGCACTCTTGTTATCCTTCACGTCCCTTGCTAACTGCAATTCCAATTGTGCTTTCGCCTTCCTGATAACTCCCCTGCATTCTCGAGCAATATATTTATACTCCTCCCTAGTCATCTGTCCAAGTTTACACTACTTGTAAGCTTCCTTTTTGTGTTTAAGTGCACTAAGGATTTCCCCGGTAAGCCAATCTGGTTGCCTACCAGATTTGCTTTTCTTGCTGCACATCGGGATGGTTTCTTCCTGTGCCTTTAATAAGGCTTCTTTAAAATACTACCAGCTCTCCTGGACTCCTTTCCCCTGCATGTAAGCATTCCAGGGAATCCTGCCCATCAGTTCTCTGAGGGAGTCAAAGTCTGTACTCTCCTTTCTTCCTTTGGTCAGGATCCTGAAATCTACCATCTCATGATCACTGCATCCCAGGTTGTCACCCACCTCTGCTTCCCCTACTAGTTCCTCCCTGTTTGTGAGCAGCAAGTCAAGCTGTGCACGGCCTCTGGTCGGTTCCTTCAGAACTTGTACCAAGAAGTTATTCCCAACGTTCTCCAAAAACTTCCTGGATTCTGTGTATACTGCTGTATTGGTCTCCCAAGGGATGCCAGGGTGATTAAAGTCCCCCATGAGAACCAGGGCCTATGATCTGGAAGCTTCTCTTAGTTGTCCGAAGAAAGCCTCATCTACCTCATCCACCTGATCCAGTGGTCTATAGTAGACACCAACCACAACATCACCCCTGTTGCTTCCACCTCTAAACTTAACCCATAGATTCTCAACAGTTTTTTCTCCCTCTATATACTGGATCTCCGAGCAATCATACTGCTCTCTTACATACGACACAACTCCTCCTTGTTTTCTCCCCTGCTTGTTCTTCCTGAACAGTTTATACCCTGACAGTGCTCCAGTCATGCGAGTCATCCCACCAAGTCTCCGTTATTCCAATCAAATCATAGTTCTTTGGTGCGAAGGTTGTGGGTCTCTCAAGGCATCTATATAAACTTATGTGTAGTGCTGGGGAGGAGCCAGTGGTCGTGATACATGTAGGTACTAATGACATAGGGAAGTGTAGCAGAGATGTCCTGGAGGCCAAATTTAGGCTGCTAGGAAAGAGACTGAAATCTAGGACCTCTATGGTGGATGTCTCAGAAATGCTTCCAGTTCCACGTGCAGGGCCCAGGAGGCAGGAAAAGCTTCAAATTCTCAATGTGTGGATGAGATGATGGTGTAGGGAGGAGGGGTTTAGATTTATAAGGAACTGGGGAAACTTTTGGGATAGGAAAAGCCTATACAGGAAGGATGGGCTCCACCTAAACCAAAGTGGATTCAGACTGCTGGCACTTAACATTAAAAAGAATAAGAACTAGGGGCCACTAAATGAAACTAATGGGCAGCAGGTTTAAAACAAATAAAAGGAAGTTCTTCTTCACACAGCACATAGTGGTACTCACACACTGTCTCACTTGTATTCCCCAGACATTTATTATTGTTAATAATAAATATTAAATAATTTGTTGGCACTTTCTCTCAAAACATGCAATGTACATATGTTCCCTGAGGGGTAGCTGTGGTAATCTGTATCTGCAAAAACAATGAAAAAACCTGTGGCATATTAAAGACTAACAGATATAGTTGGGAATAAGCTTTCATGGGTCAATGCCACTTTGTCAGATGCATCCAATTTTTATCCACAAAAGATTATGCCCAAAGAAGTCTATTAATCTTTAAGGTGTCACAGGACTCTTTGTTGTTTTTGCATATATTCTCTGTAAATTTATTCTTTTAAAGGTAATTAAGGATTCCAGTGCTATTTTAGTTTTTTTGATTGTTCTATACATTTCATTCTATTATTCCTCTTATGCTTACATTTAATTCTTTGAGTAGTGAGTTCTAAAATGCCTAATCTGTCCTGGTTGAAGTAATTATCATTATCATTTTTATTACTATATTGTACTTTGCAAATCATTATCTAAAATGGTACAATCAAATAAAACTGTCCTTCTAGAATGTAAATTTAGCTTAGCTTAGCAAAGCCAGTTTTTTTAAAAATACTTAAACACATAACTTTCGACACTACAGGTAGAAGTCACTTATTTTCAAATTGTATTTAGTTACACCTGTAAAATAAATTAAAATTCATGTGAAAATTAATGCAGTTCCAAATATGATACTATTAGCAATGATGGAGTCAAATGTTAGTCACATATGATTCTGATCAGTAAATATAAATGCCAAATTAATTTTAAAAAGTTCACATTATTGATAAAAGAGAAAAAACATTAAGTGTATGTGTTAACATTAAGGAGATACATTTTTAGTGGAGTGAAAAAAATCAATGTAGCTAATGGCATTAACATAGTCTTTCTTTGTGTTGGAGAAAGTATTAATTTCTACTACGGCTAGCATACGAAGTATCAAATGTGTGTTTTTTCTATCTGTATTAAAGCTCCAGAACCTCAAGGTTTGGATAGAGAATATTTTGTTGTATCATCTACCAGTTGTTCTAAATGTTTATGTAAACTTAAAATAGGGCTTTAATTGGTGTTCGTATATGTTTTTCTTTCTTTGTATAGGAATTAGATAAAGTGTTCCTATCAGCTAATTTCTAACTTATCTGCAAACATCAACAACGTCAACAAAACCAGACCTTTGGTTTTCAGGTGCCTAAGTAACCACTGTAACCACAGTTAAAGTTGCACCCTTTTTTATACCAATGTCACAGCAAAAAGAAATTGGGCAAAGATCCGAGATCTGGCAAATGCATAGTTAACAGCATATAGCCAATTTCAGCAGCTAGTTTGTCAACAGACAGCACAGCTCATTTATCATCAGTATTATCAAATTTGAAGGAAGGTACATAGCATGAAGTTAAGTGTGTTATTATTAACTATGCCTCTTTAATACCTATTTTATATCAACTTTTAAATAAGCAACACATATATATTTAGGTATAGAAGAGTTGTCTGTTTGGTCAGTAGTCAGGGCCTGCTGCTCCAGTCTCTTCTTATTCTATGTTTCAGGACTCCCTTCCCAAAACAGGGGTCAGTTGGGTCAGTTTCTTTGTCAGCAACTGTCTAGCTTTGTCTCTGCCTTGTGAATCTCATTCCAGTAGGAGTAAGTGTGGATGCAGTTCTGTCCCATAATAATGGCATCTTACAATTCTTGTGCTGAGTTACAATAGTGCAGAACAGTCAAGCCAGATCACCCAATGATTCAGAAAAACTGAGGTGAATGTTGAATACTTGACATGAAAAAGAAGCACATGTAATAACTTTACTATCTATGACAGCACATGACAATAACTAATGCTTAAATACATCCATGTAATGTAATTACAATAAATACACAAATTAATATAACTTCAACAAAGCCATGCCAAAAGTAGAGGGCAAAATCAGGAAAAAAAGATACAAATCTTGTTACTTCAATAGTATCTTAAAATTACTTGAAATTCTCATAGGAAAAATTCTCTGTGCTATGATACAATTAAAAAAAAAACAAAAAACCCAGCATGGCCTCACTGAGTAGAAGTTTGTGCAGTGGGATAATCACCAGTTTCCCTAAATCTTTTTTTACAACAAAACGGACTTTGAAGCAAAATCAAGGGTTAACTGGACCTCTCAAAGAAAGGGTCTATACCAATTTTTTAAAATTTCCTAATTGCCAAAAGTTAGGTTCCTAATGCCATCTTTAGGCATCTGAATTTAAATTACCTGAATTTCAGAAGTTCGAAGCACTTACGAATCCTACTGTAATCAATGGGAGCTGCAGGTGCTCAGCACCTTTGAAAATCAAGCAACTTTTATTTAGGTACCTATATCTGGAGTTAGCAGTTTAACTTCAGGTACCTAGGGTTGAAAATGTTGGCTCTAATTTTGTAGTTCAGAAGGAAGATTTTAAATTGGAAGGGAAGCAGAAAAGTTCCTAAAAGCATTTCTAAGCTTAGCAACCCCCCCCCCCCCAAAAAAAAACCCCAGCCCTATGTTAATGCACTAATAAATCAAAAAAGAGAGTAGGCTGTTCAAAGCTGGAGGCTACCAGAGACAAAATCCTCATCTGTCAAAGCTGTAAATGTGCAGATGTTTCCCTCATTCAACAGTCACATCAGTAATTAGAAACGGAGCCCTAATTCTACCAATGATATCTGTAAAACATAGGAACAATGGTTTGAAGGAGCTTGTAGAAAAGGCTTCTTTTGTTTTTTGTTTTGTTTTTTGTTTGTAACTTCAACAGATCAAAATACAGGATTAAGATTATGGAATATGAAGATATTTAGCTATCCTAAATCCATATGCATACTACTATATATTCCATGGATTCCTACTGAATATTGAACTGTATCTAGATAGTCTGCTGAAATCATTAACCACAAAAATTTAACTTGACAGACTATTTCCTTCTGGATACTATATCAATTGCCAAGATCATGTGCCTATTCAAGTTAAAGATTTAGTGGGGGATATTTATTTCAAATACCTTTAGAAAAAGTATATGAGCAATCAAAGAAAAAAAAAAGCGTGGTTTAGAGGTTTAACCATTTATACTCTGATGTAATGTAAAAACTATTGAGGTAGGAAAGACATTAAGCTATAACTGCATAACAAAATGAAAGTCCTGTGAAAGAAAGAAAACTGTCAATTTACTATGCTTCTCTTTATACTCTCACCTGTTTTCTTTTTCATTACCACTTAAGTGTGCAAGTTTTGCTTCTCAAGCATGTTTGTAGAATGCATGAAGAATAGTTGCTCTGAAAGTGTTTTTGGTGGCCTTTTGTAAGCTCATTGTAGCTTGCAAGATGAAAATGGAAGGGAGAATTTCAGGTGGATGGTTATGGAGAAGTTTTTAAAACGATATTTAAAACTGTCACCAGTTTTGTCAGGCCACCTCAGAGAGAAACCCAGATTATGCAGGTGACACCCTGAACTTTTGTTCTTTTTCAGTTTGCACCCAAGGACTGGGAATAGTTACTAATTTTGATGACTGGTTAGTCCTGCCTATATATTTCCCTTCCAGCAGCTCTTGCAATGACAGGAGGGATGTTGATCCTAGGCTGGGAGTTAACTATCCTAAAGTCTGGCAGCTCTGAGACAATAGGATTCCCAGTGGCTAGCACTGGTCCATCTCCCCAGAGCTGAGAAGAATAACCTAACAGATGAATTACCAGAAAATTAAGACTCATGAAACAAATACCTAACAGATCTCTGAGTTGCTACTCACAGTATGTTGTCCTTAATAGGAAATGGCATGGAGTTGGCCAAGAGAGTGGTCTGAAGAAACATAGATAAACTCTGTGTGCAGGATGGAATTATAGTCTAGGAACTGCGCTCCACTACTCTTCTGGTAATAATAGGTGTGCAAGATTACTTTTGTATAATCAGTATAAACCACAGAATAAGGGTTAATTTGAGGCACGGAAGGATCAGTTTAGGCAGAGCCTGCAAAACCTAGCAGATATTGTGGGAGATATCATTGCTTATATGGGTGCAAGTTGTTCAGGTTATAAGCAGACACTGGTGTGACGGGTTCAGTCTTTGAGCCCCCTTGAGACTGTCACTTGATGTGCTGAAATACCACTGAGCCCATTTTCCTGCCCACGAGGGCACCACTCTACTATGTCCTGCTGAGCCAGGCACTCAGGCCTTCACCAGCACTAACATAGAGCCAGGTCCGGATTAAGACCTTTAGAGGCCCTAAGCTAGTGGTCCCCAATGCGGTGCCCACGGGTGCCATGGCGCTCACCGGGGCATTTATGTGTGCCCACCAAGTGACCATGGCTGGCCCAAGCCATTCTTGCACCCCGGGTGCACGGCGCATGCACAGCCCTGCCCTGGGCCCTGGGTGTGCAGCGCATGTGCGGTGTCAGCTCCGGGCGCGTGGCGCAGGCGCGGCTCCACTCCCGGACATGCGGAACGTGTGCAGCCCCACCACCTGGCACCCAACAGCCCCAAAAGGTTGGGGACCACTGCCCTAAGCACTGAAAAGATTATGGTACCCCCCCCATATCTAATTCAAAATAAAAACAATACTATATCGTAAAATCTCATTTTTTTGGGGGCCCCTGCTTTGCTGGTGCCCTAAGCATGTGCTTAGTCTGCCTATTGGGTAATCCAGCCCTGCATAGAGCGAGTATCACAGCCTTTTGCAGTATTATACAGCCACTGAGATCAGTTCAGCTCTGGGAAGGCTCAGCCAAAGGGACTTGCATCCAGATACATATCCTCAGTGGGACCTGAACTGCAGATAAATCTGTTTTACTCTGTATAAAGCTTTATACAAAGTAAGCTCATGTTGTCCACCTTCTTTCTCATTAGAGAGAGAAATGCACCAGTGCTTGCCCCACCAGGAAATAATTATTCACACTGGGTGTAAAGGCCCACTGGCATTCTGGGTTCCCAGCTGTCCAGCTAGCCCCATAGGGTCTGGGGCAGCCACCCAGCCCCTGGGGTTGGGGATGTGGGCCCACTCTGCTTGGCATGAATCTAGGGTTGGCAGTGCTTATTGGTCCCATGGGGTCAGGGGCCTGGAGTTGGTGGCAGCTGCCTAACCCTGCAAGCTCTGGGTAGCTGTGCGGCAAGCATCTGGGTTGGGCTTGGTCAGGGTGGGTGGGCATCCCCAGTCTGAGTTAGGGTGACTAGCTGGCCCATGTGGTGAGTTCCAGGGCAGCCTTGCAGCAGTGGGTCTAGGGAGGGCAGCCAGACAGCCCAGTGCAGCAGGTGGTCAGGGTCACGCTTTGGGCTGCTGCTGCTCTGCCACCTGGCCCATGCAACCCAGATGACATGGGTAATGAGTTGAGAGTCACTGCTCTAAACTCATAAGCCTTTGTTTTGGTATAACGCAGTGGTCCCCAACACGGTGCCGGCGGGCGCCATTTGTGTGCGCCCGCCAAGTGCTCGGGGCTGGCCTGGCCCCGGGCACGTGGTGCATGCATGGTGTCGGAGCCAGCCCGGGCGCATGGTAAGCGC
Organism: Pelodiscus sinensis; assembly: GCF_049634645.1. Taxonomy (NCBI): domain Eukaryota; kingdom Metazoa; phylum Chordata; order Testudines; family Trionychidae; genus Pelodiscus; species Pelodiscus sinensis. The sequence goes on along the minus strand of NC_134713.1, from coordinate 87,062,589 downwards.
CGGCCCCGGGAGCGCTGCGAATTGGCTGCTTGCGCCCCCGAGCACGTGCCTATGGGGGGACCCGCCCGCCCCTGGGTGTGCATGTGTCCCCACCCTCTGGCGCCCGGCAGGCGAACGGCTATGCCCCCTGGCGCCCGGCAGCCTCTAAAGGTTGGGGACCACTGGTATAATGTCAAGCTTAACACTATTATTTTATCCCAATAGATGGTGCTGTATTGAAAACAAACTATATCCCTTAAATAATTATCACTGTGTGTCCTATCTTGAGGCAGTGATATCATGTTGTTTAATAAAAATAAGGTGGCAGGAGGCTCCGTGGGCATTAGCCATATTTAATACACATTGCCAGTTTAGGAAAATTTTACATTATTTGGGTTTAACATAATATTTTCAAGTCTCAGTCTTCTTTCTTTCATCCAATAAAATTTCTATTTGAAATTAACGGGAGATGTCTATACCGAAGCTTAGGCTGGCTTAGCCACAATGCTTCATGGGTGTGAGTTTTTCATACTCTTGAGCAACATTTCTATGTTAATCTATATTTTAGGCGTAGCCTAGCCTAGGATAAATGGATAGAGTTCCTACTGATGTTTATTAGAATTTTCCTGTAGGAACATTTTTATTGCCTTTTGATTGATCAAACTAAAAGAGGACGTATGTTAAAATCTTATTTCCAATTAATCTTTTTTGTTGGTAATAGGTATATTTAGGCACTTAATGCTATGTTTGAAATTAGACCTACATTGGTCTGACTTTTAGATTATGAAGTATGGGAGGAGCTCTGAATGCTTAGAATCTTTGAAAATCAGGCTGTTTAAACCCCCAATTAAAAAAATAGCATCCAGTGATTTTTTGGGGTGCTTCAGAATTTGAGTGTCCAACTGGAGACACTTTCAGGGGAAGGGACCAATACAGAGCACTCACCCTCTCTTAAGCAGGAGCCTTTGCTGTGTCAAGAAAAATACAAGGCAACCAAAATCTCCAGTCATCTTGGAATATCTTGGTCCAGGTTCCTAAATCTAGAGTCTGGTGCCTACTTTTACATGTCCGTGTTTGAAAATGTTGGCCTTGGTGACTGTCAACCACCATCATGAAGTGACCAAGGACCTACCTCTTGATCAGGATCAACTGGCCTACTTTTACTTATATCGCCCTCATGTGAGAGACCTCATGGCTTTATTGTTTGGCTTCTGCAAAGACAAAATACTTTCCCTGCAGTAACATGTTGGAAAGTGATAGAGCTGGTGCTGTAATCAGAATACTGCTGAGTGCTTCAAAACCGGAAAAGATACCAGCAATATCTATAATATACTAGACAGAAGATGGAAAATTTAAATGCTTTGAACAGCTTCAGACCAGGAAATAAATAAAGAAATAAATAAACGTTCTGGGTGTGTAAAGAATGAACACATTTGAATGCTTGGCTGCTGTGGCCTTGAATGGTCTTAGCCTTAAGCAATGCAGGGAAAGAAAGGTGAAAAAGCCTTCAGCCCTATTTACATCCCTTGAAGAGTAAGCAACTCAAAATCTGTCCTATACTTTCCTAGTCCTAGTGCAATAAATATTCCATTGTTTCACTGACGCTCAGTATTTCTTATGACAGGGTTAATTCCTTACATCAATCAATAGGACTGGCCTGGTATGTTGGAAGGAAAAAAAAGAAGTCCATGGTGCACTCCGTGAAAGGGTGTTGAAGAAGCATGCTGCAGCCCTTGTTCTTGCTGTATTCACAATTATTTTGCCTTCCTCCAAAATAATATCTCGGAGAGGTCCCTCTGTGCCTAAAGAGATCTCTGCTAATACTCCTACTATGGAACTGTGTCTCAAGTACTAGAATTTAGTACTAGGTATTAATAACAGAACACAGGAGTGCTGACAGCCTCCCTGGGGCTCTTGGGCAAGGAGGGGGAGTCCAGGCTCTGTGCTCCTGAAAGAAGCAGGCCTGGGAGGTGGGGGGGGGGGGGGGGTGGAAGGAGGGGGGAAGAAGGAGGGCTGGGATCAGCCAGACCGCAGAGCTGCACAGAGCATGGCACTGGCTCCCTTCCCCCCACCCTTTGAGGTGCACAAAGTGGAGCTTCAGCAGCTATTTAAGGGCTTGGAGCTCTGGCTGCCACCACTATCACCATAGCACAGAGGACTGGACTTCATGATTTCTCAAAGTTCCTTTCAGGCCTACATTTCTGTGATTTAATAAACAAAGGCTGAATTCTGGGAGGGACTTACAGAGAGTCATGGAACCCTTCAGATGGGCATGCACATTAACAGAAATAAGGCTGGTATTGAACAACTTCCCTATTTTTCTTATAAATGCTTCTTTTGTTTTTTTCTTCACTCGCACGCTTTGGAGTTTTTCATATCTTATCATTTGTTATAGGGTCACATAAAGTAGCTGAAGCATGAATGATAAATAACATATAGCTTCCTAGGCAACATAAAGGCACTGGGCTACTAATCATGGCTGTACAGAGAGGCAGTGTATAGAATGTCATTACAGAGCTGAAATAAACATGTTCAGGGAGAATGTCAAGAGCCACATGGAATAAAAAGTGACACCACTAAGATAAATAAGATATTCTTAAAAGATAAATATTTATTTCCTGGAGGAAAGAAGTCATTCAAATTAATACATCTTCCCATCACTCTAATTTCCTCTGGTATTCAAGTACTGCAAAGATCACAGTACCATAGATGTTCTAATATGAGAGCATTACTTAATGGACATTACTAAGAAGGTCCTAGCACATTTTGATTTTTTCACTTACACACAGAATCACATTATTATATGGGCAACCTTCATTCTGGTATTTTCTAACTTTTGAGTGCTTGATTTTGTAATCTTACAATCATTAAAGGCAGCCTTTTGTTGTAATATTCACATAGAGGGAAACTCGTCCCTATCTTAAGGTCCAAGGAAGACCCAGACACCAGTTAAATGAATGGTGGAAATCCCATTTATTTCCATTATTGCAGGACCAAGACGTTATGGCTTGCTTATTTGGGATACAAATGATGCACTGGCCCTGCCTGACACTCTGTACAGGAATGAATTTTGCCTGAAGTTCACAGTAAACAGCAAAAAAGTTAATCATGCTAAATGCTCTAATAACGCCTACTAGGCTATGGTACTAATATCAGGCTGCAGTTTCTAGAGTCCCATTCTCAAAATTCTGAAATCCCAGCAAAACTCTGAATATAATACAACTGGATATGAGAAGCACAGAGAGAACTGATTTAAATGCAAATTGATTTGAATGAAAAATTCTCAGCAGGACTCTAACTCCTGACAGTAAAGTGTGTAATAGTTGCAGTTTTTGCATCTCAAGGGTAGCTCAATTCTAGAGAATATGTCAGGAAGTTAAACAGGCAACTCTCAACAACTGGCCTAAAATGGTATGAGGCTAGGATGACAATACTCCTTTAAGTTGCTAACATTTTAGTAAAAGCTATAAGAACTGTTTACAGTCCAATTTTCCCCCTACAATTCAAACAAGATGAAAAATACAAAGTGGATGAAAAAGCAAGTACCATAGCTGGCAGTATTAATTTCAAGAAAAATGGGCCTCTAAACTGTTCCGCTTTGTTGAAAACTGAGGGATTCTTAAAAAAAAAATCACTCTAAAGATGTACATCATTCCATCAAACTAAGGAAGGGTAAAGCATTGGTTGCATGGGTCTGCCAAATTTTGAACATATGAATAAATGAGATTTTCAAGATCATTCTGAAATTCTTTATTGTAACGAGCAGAGCAGCTTGAATATTTTTGACATCTTACAGAAAATAAGTATTTTTTCCCATGATTGATTACAAATGCAAAGACACAGTCTATAAAAACAATATTTTGGTTAGTTTCTAAGGTGCTACAGGACCACTAATTTTTAAAGTTTTTTAAGGTTACACATTAACACAGCTACCCTCTGAGACTTTTAAACATGATACAGTTATCAATTGACAAAGAGCATCAAAGCCCAGAGCATTCAAATACTTCAGTTTGGCTTAAACTGAAGTGGTAATACTGTGTAAATGATTTTCAAATGAGTCTGTACCAAGTAATTTCTGTGAATATGTAAGTATTACAGAGAAAGCCTCTGAATATATATGGTTCATTGGGTACACTGGACATGAGTGTACTATGCAAATGAGTAAATGTGTAGGTTGTAGAACCAGACAGTGTCATTCTATAGGCCCAGACTCATTGAAGGCATAATGGGTAAATATTTTTGTTCTTGTTTGTTATTGATTGTAGGGCCCAATCCTGCACCATTAGTTCCACTGGAGGCCATGTGATTGTCTTCTGTGTGAGAAGGATCAAGCCTAAATAGAAAAAAAAAGTCACTTGTAAATCTTATCTCCTGTACTCTATAGTTTTTGTATAAAATTCCAGTGTTTCCACAGAAATGCTGGCACATGCACATAGACAAGAGCCTGATTCTAGTTTTCTAGGCACCTTTTTGAAGATTGAAAAAAAATGATTATTTTTTCCACATGTGCCTAATGAAATACTGCAAGAAAGCTAGCATTTTTTTCTTGATCTGAAACAGGAAGCTCTGGACATTTTACAAAGAAGTTTGTCGTCTTAGGGCCTGATCCAGCACTCACTGAAATTGACGGAAAGACTTTTACTGACCCTTGTGGATGTTTGAGCAGGCTCTTAAAGATTATGTCCTAAGAGTCAAATCCTCAAAGGTATTTAGATACCTACCTCCTGTTAAAATCCATAGAGATTAGGGGCATAAATGTTTTTGAAGATCTGGGTCCAAATGCTTATACAGTTTACACAAAGTTCCTTCAATCTTAAAGTTTCCTTCTATATTCTGCCATATTAGATACATTTTTCTCTCATTGTCTAGAAAAGGAAGAGCTCCTTTTCAAAACACAAATAATGGGGATCAGACAGAAAGAAATGAGGAGGCTCATCCAAATTAACTGGCAACATACTGTGCCAATTACAAGACCTAGCTTTCAGTGAAGTCACAAATTCCTCAGCATTACGAACAGAGTTTTGTTGCAGAACAAAGCAAAATAGGCTGCTTTCAACATGATTCCTCGTCTGTGTTTACCTTCTTGAAGGTTAGTAACTTTTGAATTCCAGCAATTACTACAGCTTCTGTTTTGTAGCAATTAGTTTTCTTCCTGTTATAACACATCCAATATGGTAAAGGTCAAATCAAAAGCTGACACATTCTCTTACTCTTTCATCTGTTTCTACAGAATGCATTGTGCTTTTTTTCACCCTTATGGAGCTGATCTTAATTGGCCTAAATGTGAGCATCCTGTGACATTTTAAAAGGACTCTTCTGAAGTTCTTTTAGGGAACTTTGTTAAAGTTGAATTTTGTAATGCAAAATAAGTAAAGTTACTGTTTCACACCCCTTATTCAGCTTCTGAATTGTCCTTTTTTGAGTTGCAGAGAAACTTTAAAAAAACTTCCGCATGGAAATATCAGGGTTTGATATTGAAATATTTGCATATTTACATAGCAATATTGTCTCAGTTGCTTAAACTAGAGATGGATAAGAACTGTGTGTCTTTGGTGCTTTATTTATTAAAGTTGTAGGGGTAGTGTCAGACAGTTGATAGTCTGCCTCAAAACTTGCGGTGGCTGGGTACCAAAATTCAATATAATGGCTGCTTCTGAGCACTGCATATGTGAGGTCATTTTGAGGGATAATGAGATGTGGTCTTTGGTGTTTTCAGTGTCTTCCTAACATTTAGTTCTTTTTTTTCTCTTTCCCTTATCTGATTCAGTTGGGACCAACTTACCTTATGTCTGCCTGAGAGAGAGTTTTGGATGACGGTTAGCTAATTGAGGGTAAGTCCAGGTAAGACAGAAGTTAAGGGTCTAATATGATTCTGTGACCTCAGTATAAATCAGAAGTGACTCCACTGAAATAAGTTGGTTTTATTTTATTATTAGCCTTTGCATAACATCTTGATGCCTCAAATGTAGTGGGCTGGGCATTGAATAAATACAGAGTAGAAGATAGTCCACACCATGCAGCACTTTCAAGCTAATTATCTTATCCTGGTTTAAAAATAGTGGATATCAGATGATTAGTAGACCTTAATTTAGCATTACCGGATGAAGCTAAATTGATATAAAACATTCCTAAACCAAAATGAAAACCACACTAGGAGACTACTTTGATTTTGTAGAATTATAGGTTTAGAAGAGACTGCAAGGGTGGTCCTAGTCTAATCCCCTGTCAAGATGCAGGATTTATTCTGTGTCAACCATCCAAGACAGATGACAAATCAGACTCCTTTTGAAAGTCTTCAGTGAAGGAACTTCCATGACTTTCCAGGGCAATCTGTTCCATTGTCTTGCTGTTCTCCTGTTATCCTGAGATTTAATATAACTCTTCTAAGGTGACTCGTAGGGGGGCGACACAACCCCTTAGATTGTCATGTGCCCCCTAGATATTAATTGTTGAAGATGGGTGCCCTCACTCTGTTCCCCCTCCTGTGCAGGCGTGAGTCTCCTCAGTAATCTATCAAACTGTAGTTTGAACCACTGTGCATTACCCTTAGAGGCAAGAGAGAAAAACTTTTCTCCATCTTTTTCATGGCAGCCTTTTAAGTATTTGAAAACTGCCATCATGTCATATATAAGAATGACCACACTGGGTCAGAAAAATATCCCATCTTCTGACAATGTCCCCTGCTTTTATCTCCACTTCATCCTTTGCTCATATGGCCTGCATTCCCCATCCCTTAGATCATATTTGTCACTCACCTATGTATCCTTTCCAGATTCTCTACATCCTTTCTACATATTGGTGACAAACACTGGACAAAGTACTCCAGCTAAGACCTTACCTGCATTGAATAGAATGGCACTATCTTGTCCTTTGATTTTCATGCAAGGCCTCTGTTAATGCTACCTAATGGTGTGGGGGTGGTTTTTTTGGGGGGAGGGGGGTTGTTTTGCAAAAGCATCGCACTGTTGACTCATACTGAGGTTCAAAGAATCATAGAACCATAGAGCTAGAAGATACCTCAGAAGGTCATCAAGTCCAGCCCCCTGTTCTAGGCAGAACCAATCCCACTAAATCAATCCAGCCAGGGCTTTGTCAAGCCGAGACTTCAACACCTCTAGGGATGGAGACTCCACTACTTTCCTAAGTAACCCATTCCAGTGCTTCACCACCCTCCTAGTGAAATAGTTTTTCCTAATATCCAACCTGGACCTCTCCCACCACAACTTGAGATCATTGCTCCTTGTTCTGCCATCTGTCACTACTGAGAACTGCATTTCTCCATCCTCTTTGGAACCTCCCTTAAGGAAGTTGAAGGCTGCTATCAAATCCCCCCTCATTCTTTGCTTCTGCAGACTAAACAGACCCAACTTCCTCGGCCTCTCCTCATAAGTCATATGCTCCAGCCCCCTAATCATTTTGGTTGTCCTCTGCTGGACCCTCTCCAATGCGTCCACATCCTTTTTGTAGTGGGGGGCCCAGAACTGGACACAGTATTCCAGATGTGGCCTCACCAGAGCCGAATAAAGGGGAATAATTACATCTCTGGATCTGCTGGCAATGCTCCTCTTAATGCAACCTAATATGCCATTGGCTACAAGGGCACACTGTTGACTCATATCCAGCTTCTCATCCACTGTAACCCCCAGGTCCTTTTCTGCAGAACTACTACTTAACTGGTTGGTCCCCAGCTTGTAACAATGCTTGGGATTCTTCCGTCCCAAGTGCAGGACTCTACACTTATCCTTGTTGAATCTCATCAGATTTCTTGTGGCCCAATCCTCCAATTTGCTAAGTCCCTCTGGACCCTCTCTCTTCCCTCCAGCGTATCTACCTCTCCCCCTAGCTTGGTGTTATCCACAAACTTGCTAAGAGTGCAATCCATCCCCTCATCCAGGTCATTAATAAAGATATTGAACAAAACCGGTCCTAGAACCGAACCTTGGGGCACTCGGCTAGAAACCGACCGCCATCCTGACATTGAGCTGTTGATCACTACCCGCTGGGCCCGGCCTTCTAGCCTCTTTCTATCCATCTTACCGTCCATTTATCCAATCCACATTCCCTTAATTTGCTGGCAAGAATATTGTGGGAGACCTTATTGAAAGCCTTGCTAAAGTGTATCACATCCACTGACTTTCCCACATCCACAGAGCCAGTTACCTCATCATAGAAGCTAATCAGATTGGTCAGGCACGACTTGCCCTTTGTGAATCCATGCTGACTATTCCTAATCACTTTCCTCTCTTCCAAGTGCCTGAAAACGGATTCCTTAAGGATCCCTTCCATGATTTTTCCAGGAACCGAGGTAAGACTGACCAAGGTAAGGTTGTGATCCATCAGGGTTCCCAAATTCTTCTGAATAGTTCTGCTGCCAAGTCAATTATCCCCCATTTTATATTTGTGCATTTGATTTGTCTTTGTCCTTGCTGAATATCACTGAATTGTCTAGAGATCAGTTCTCCAAGTTATCAATACCCTTTGAATTTTAGTTTTATCCTCCAAACCCCCTCACTTTGTGCCATCTGCAAATCTGATCAGTATGCTCTCCATGCCTACATCCAGGTAATTAAATAATGATGTTGAATAACACCAGACCCAAAACAGGTCCCTGTGGAACTCCATTCAAGCCTTCCCTCCAATCTGACATCATTCCACTAATAGTTACCCATTTGTTGTTGTATAACCAATTATGTAGCCACTTAGTAGTAGTTCTGTTGAGGACACATTTCTCCAGCTTACTTTCCAAAATGTCATGTAGGTCTATGTCAAAATATATTTATCTAAATTAGTATTTTAATAAATTTAGTTGAATCAGCAGAAGTATCTTGTGTATAAGATACTGTAAACCTAATATTGATAGATAGATGGAAACTACCAGAGCTTCCTTGAGCAAAGGCAGAACTGTCCCATCCATTGGACAGTTTGGGGCAACAGCCTCAGACCCCATGCATTGGGGGGCCCCACAGGACCCAGGGCAGCCCAGGAGACTAATGGGGGACCTTGCACCAGCAGCAGGGTTTGGGTCTTCCCCCACACTCACTGGCAGAAGGGGGAAGCAGAGTGACCCTGCCCCAGCCTGCTCCACTCCCTCAGCTCCCAGACACATCACTCGCAGGAGGGAACTTGGGGAAAGAGGAGGGACTGGACCTGCACTTACTGGTGGTGGAAAGCAGAGTCCCCCCCACAAGGCCACTAATGCCCTCAGCCACTTCTCTTGGGGAAGAAGGGTAGCAGGAAAGATGTGGAGAAATTGGAGAAGGTCCAGAGAAGAGCAATAAGAATGATTAAAGGTCTAGAGAATATGACTATGAAGGAAGGCTGAAGGAATTGTGTTTGTTTAGTTTAGAAAAGAGAAGATTGAAGGGGGACATGAGAGCCGTTTTCAGGTATCTAAAAGGGTGTCATAAGGAGGAGGGAGAAAACTTGTTCATCTTGGCCTCTGAGGATAGAACAAGAAGCAATGGGCTTAAACTGCAGCCAGGGAGGTTTAGATTGGACTTTAGGAAAAAGTTCCTAACTGTCAGGGTTGTCAAACACTGGAATAAATTGCCCAGGGAGGTTGTGGAATCCCCATCTCTGGAGATATTTAAGAGTAGGTTTGATAAATATCTATCAGGGATGGTCTAGACAGTATTTGGTCCTGCCATGGGGGTAGGAGACTGGACTAGATGACCTTTCGAGGTCCCTTCCAGTCATAGTATTCTATGATTCTATGATATATGCAAAATGGAATAGAATATGCCCTTTCATTATTAGTTGATCAACCATTCTGCCGTGTCTTACATTGCTCTTTCAATGGAGGGATTATCTCCATATAACCTTAGTTTTGGCAGAGTAGACTGGATATGTATCAGCTAAGAACTTGATTGAAACCATCTACTCAATTCTAAGAGGCCAATAACCTATCACAGGGCCCTGGCTGATCTGCTGCCCTTAACTTCTGTCTAAAATCACTGACAATAAAGGTAACATGAAGTTTCTGTAGGCAGCTTTAAAGTAGCTTGGAAAATGAAGATTTCAGGGTATGTCTACACTAGAAAGTTAGTTCGAACTAACGGACGTTAGTTCGAACTAACTTTAATAGGTGCTACACTAGCGCTCCGCTAGTTCGAATTTGAATCGAACTAGCGGAGCGCTTAGTTCGAACTAGGTAAACCTCATTTTACGAGGACTAACGCCTAGTTCGAACTAGCTAGTTCGAACTAAGGGCTGTGTAGCCCTTTAGTTCGAACTAGTGGGAGGCTAGCCCTCCCCAGGTTTCCCTGGTGGCCACTCTGGCCAACACCAGGGAAACTCTATGCCCCCCTCCCGGCCCCGGACTCCTTAAAGGGGCACGGGCTGGCTACGGTGCCCGTGCCAGGTGCAAGCCTGCCAGCACCCAGCTAGCAGACCCTGCACCTGGCACGGCACAGAGCCACCCACCCGATGCCCCCCAGCCCACCCCCTCTTGCCGGGACCAGGCTGGCGGCTCCTGGGAGCTTGCCCTGGACCGCAAGAGGCGGGCACCTTCCTGGGCTACTGCGGACATCGTGGACCTCGTCCACGATCTCCGCACTAGGCACAGGAAAGTGGCCGTCTAGGGCAGGAGAGCTGCCAGCCTGGCCACCCAGGACCAGGTGTGCATGAAAATCAAGGGGGTCCACTGAGACCCCCGACACTGAGCCCTGAGCTTACAATGGCCGTCCTGGGTCAGACCAAAGGTCCATCTAGCCCAGTAGCCTGTCTGCCAACAGCGGCCAACCCTAGGGACCCTGGAGGGGATGGACCGAAGACAATGACCAAGCCATTTGTCTCGTGCCATCCCTCTCCAGCCTTCCACAAACTTTGGGCAGGGACACCACTCCTACCCTCTGGCTAATAGGACTCCATGGACCCAACCTCCATGACTTGATCTCACTTCCCTTTCAACTCTGTTCTAGTTGTAGCCTTCACAGCCTCCTGCAGCAAGGAGTTCCACAGGTTAACTATTTGCTTTGTCAAGAACAACAACTTTCTCTTACTAGTTTCAAGCCTGCTACCCATTCCTTTCCTCTGGTGTCCTCTAGTCCTTCTTTATGGGAACTCAGGAAGAACTTTTCTGAATGCACCCTCTCCACCCAACCCCTGCTTTTAGAGACCTCTATCCTGTCCCCCCTCCGTCTCCTCTTTTCTAAGCTGAACAGTCCCAGTCTCTGTAGCCTCTCTTCATCTGGGACCTGTTCCCAACCCCTGATCATATTAGTTGCCCTCCCCTCTCCCAGCCTTTCTCTTCCCCTCTCCCACCTCCTTTTCCCAGTCTCCCCCAGTTTTTTTTCAATAAAGACAGAGTCAATGTTGGAAGAAATGTTATCTTTATTTTGTACATCAATAAGAAGGGGGGCTAAGGAAGGGTAAGTGGAAGGAGGTGAGGGAGGAATGGGGTACAAGCCCCCGATGGGGAGGACTGGGCTGGATCTGCGGGCTTCTGGGGGTGGAAGCTCTCCTGCAGCCCCCCAATTACTCCCTCTCCCCAGATGGCAGCCTGCGGCAAGTGCAGCTGGGCTGATGGCCGAGTGGTGTGATGTGCCCAGTGTGGGCACTCAGGGCACTCCAAGCCAGAACTTCTTTGCAAGCGGGGCACCCCTTAGAACTGTGTGTCCGGGGTGGGGGTCGGGACCCTTTAAGCGCAGCCCTCGGCTAGCCTGAGACAGCATCTCCATGCTCTAAGTCCTCCTTTTATGCCCTGCCGGCACTGCTTCCGGCCATCCTTAAGCCCTGTTCAGAGTCCACTCAATGTGGACTTGCTAGTTTGAACTAGCAAAACGCTAATTCGAACTAGTTTTTAGTTCTAGATGCGTTAGTTCGAACTAGCTTAGTTCGAATTAACTAATTCGAACTAAGTTAGTTCGAACTAGCGCTGTAGTGTAGACGTACCCTCAGGGTTAAAGATAGGAATTATTGAGATGGCAGGCAGTTTATAATTTATTGTCTGAAAAATAAAATCTGATGTCTTTGGTTATCACACAGCTAAGGCCAAATATTTATGTGTTTGTATGTTGGCCATCTAGTGAAACAAGCTTTCCATTGTGTCTGTGCTATAATAATTGCTGGTCTGAAACAAGGCCACAGCAGGACTATCCAGCATAAATCCTTTTCATTAGCTCTCAGGGTAGCAATTTACATGACCCTGGGCAACCATTTACAGTCCTACAACTTTCTAATTAATTAATTTCCTAAATAGTTTGATTCAGCATTTGCACTTGGATGATAGAATGAACTTGTGAGTCAAGGCAATGTATAAAGCCAAACGTGCTAATTCTGCCATCTGGGAATTGCAGCTGCATATCAGAGGGCTTACAGGGAACTAAAGAGACCTGCTTGTGGCTTTGTGCACAGCCTAGCATGTCTATATTTTTATAACACTCTGGTTTTCCTCCCATCAACATCCCCTCCACACATTTGCCCAGGAGGCTGGCCCCTAGCAGAGTACTGTTTGAAAGGGATAAACACACCAGGGCTGGCTTGTTAAACATTTGACAAGTGTTTGTGATATTTCACAGCTGGCCTGTGAAATGCCTGTAGAAAGACAGAGCATGGGGCTAGTTAGCAGTGCTTCATCAAGAGAGAAAAATACCATTTGATCTGGACTTTTAGGCTGCTTCATCCTTTTATCTGAGGAGATAGGTGCCTCATAGCTACCCAAGGTAGCTGTTGTGAGCTGGGTGAAACTTTGTTATGGGTTGAGATTAGTAGGTATGAACAGACCCTACAATTAACAGAACCCCATAAGTGAGACCTATGACAAAAGCTATGTATGAAGCCTTCCCTCCCTCCCTCCCCCTCCCCCGCCGCTTTTGGCTGGAAGTGTGTGTGTGAGACAGAACTCAGATAAGAACAGACCACAAGAGAGAGACAGCCTGAGGAAGCAACTGAAAGCAAAGTGGCTGACCCTATCTATGGTGTCCAACCAGTTCTTAAGCAGTAGTTCTTATAGTGAACTAGCCACACTCAACCAGCCAAATAGCCACATGTGGCTAGTACCTAGCGTGTTGGATGCCCTGGCCCTGCCTAGATGGAATTTGAGAGGAAATATTCTGGGCTAGAGTGTAGACTAAAAGAGCACCCCTGGTGAAATGAGCTAAAGAAGTTGTTTCCTGCCAGTTGATTTACTCTAGAGCCGAAGACACAGGAGTTTGCGAATAAACAAAACTTCATCAAAGAAATTTCTATTCCCAACTGGGACAATCCCAAACTTTGATTGAAAGGGGCAAAAGAAAGCTTCTCCTTGCTCTCCTTCCCCTCTCCCCCAGCATCCACAAGTATTAGGCTTTGTCTACCCTTAGCCATTTAAAGTGCAGACATGGCAGCGCTTTAAACTGAAAGGCTGCATCTAGACTGGCAAGTTTTTCTGCAAAAGCAATTGCTTTTGCGGAAGGACTTGCCAGCTGTCTACACTGGCCGCTTGATTTTGCGCAAAAGCACTGACGTTCTACTGTCCGAAATCAGTGCTTCTTGTTCAAATGCTTTGACATTCCCGTTCAGGCAAAAGCCCTTTTCTGGAAATGCTTTTGTGCAAAAGGGCCAGTGTAGACAGCTGAAAACTGTTTTGCACAAAAAAGCCCCGATGGCGAAAATGGCAATCGGGGCTTTCTTGCGCAAAACCACGTCTAGATTGGCACGGACACTTTTCCGCAAAAAGTGCTTTTGCGGAAAAGCATCTATGCCAATCTAGACGCTCTTTTCCGCAAATGCTTTTAACGGAAAAACTTTTCAGTTAAAAGCATTTGCGGAAAATCATGCCAATCTAGACGTAGCCAGCGTGTGGCCATGACCCGAGTGCTGGGGCAGCTCTCTCTGTAAACTACCTCTGTGAGGCAGGCGCGTGGCTAACAGTGCTGAGAGCCTGTTTATACTGGTGCTTCACTTGCTGTGCTTGATGGTGGTGGTAGGGAAGGGGGAGTTCACACGCCTGAGCCAGAAAGCTACAGCGCTGTAAAGAGCCAGTGTAGACTTGGCCTTAGTTAGGTGAACAGTTAGGTTTGTTCCAGCAATTCACAGCCTCATTCTTCCTTTACATCCATTTCCTCCACTCCTGCTCCTTTGCTGCTGTGTCTTCTGTAGAAAGTCTTGGGCCACACTAAGGCCTTGTCTTTACTTGGAATTAGCCTCAGTTCATCAGTTGGTGTAGCTGCACAGGTGTAAATCCCAACTGTAGCAAATTGAACTGGTTCTAAGCACTAGTATATTCCACTGGTGCAAAGCATTGCTGTCTTCATCTGCTTCTGGAGTTTGCAGTAGTGCACGCACGAGATATTGAATCCAACATATAACTCCCACTGCCACTGATCTGTCTTCTCCTTTCTTAACTCTGCCATCTACATGGACAAATACCTTTTATTTCTCTTTCCAAACTTTCTCATATGCCTTCTTTCATGTTATTGTATGCAGTCCCAGCATATTGTTGGGTCAAGCTTGAGGAGATAATATCTCTTATTGAACCAACCAACATCTGTTGGTCAGAGACAAGCTCTCAGGTTTATACAGAGTCCACCCTTAGGTTATGTCTACACCATACCCTTGGTCAGCAAAACTAGTCACTATGAAGTGTGAATATTCTAAGTGACATAAATTATACTAACATAAGCACTCTTATGCTCTATATTGGTGGGAGAGCATCTCCTTGCAACATAGCTTGTGACACTCACAGAGGTGGGTTTTTATGCTGATGATACTGCTGTGCTACTGCAGCACTATGCATATGCATGGCCTTAATGCTTGTCCTCTTCCCAGTGTCAGGATGGCATGCCAGCAGGAGGAAGGAAGACTCCTTGTTCTCTTCACCTCTTATATGAGCTAGGGACAATCTGCTTGTTCCACGTTCTGGTTTCATAAGGTTTCATCTTGTGTAGTCAAAAAAGGAAACTTCCTCTGTGCCCCCATTTTCACATTATTGGCACATGGGAGACTCCCTGCCAAAATGTGCCCACTGGCATTGTAAGAAAATGAATCACGGATGTGGTGACTGGGGAGCCAAATGTTTATGGTGGATGAGAAACAAAAATGTCCAGGCTTGCTGCCATACAGAAAAAAAAGCTTGTAAACCTTTTTTGTGAGTGGAGTCCTAACAAGGTGCAGTTATTTAACGCTGAGGATTTGAAGCTAGGTCATGAGCTCCAAATATGCTTTGCCATTGTTTCATTAGTGGCAGGAATGCTACAGAATGAGTGGTTTCCCTGTGGTCAGCATGCGTGCTATTAAAACTTAAAATCTGTGTAATGATGGCAAGAAGATAACCCCCACACACCAATCTCATTCCTCCTACCCACTTCTATTTTTCAGGCTGGACAGTAATCCTGTGGTATTTTCAGTGGAAATTCCAAGAGGAGAGTGCTTACAGAGGTATTTCCATCAATAACACAGGGACAAGACTACTGCTTTGGATATTTAACAGCAGAGAAAACAAATGACATTATCCATGCCAGTCAGAGATTAATCTAAGAAGCTACATTTGAGGGGGCTGGAATTGACACAAAACAGATTTATTCATTGTTATTAGCATTGTTTATGCTATTCTTAACAGTCTGAAAAAAAGGGGAAGGGTCTAGGTACATAAAATCTAGAATGTTATTTGCTTGGACAGTGCTAGATGAGTGCAGAACTTTTGCTTGTCTCTCTTGGCCAGTATACCTCTTTGAAGCTGGCTGCTGTTTTCTTATGCTCCATTCTTTGGCAATTTGACAAGTTATGTGACCTGCCTTCAACAACCACATGTGAAGACACGTTCAGTGCGAAAAGGCTGAATCAATGTACTTTGTAGCTTCTTCACTGAAAAAGACTAAGAACCTTTGTGCATCAAACCTTTTCCTGTAACAGCTGGAAAAATACCAAGAAGCTTAAGCTGCTACCTACTGTGTATCACAGAGTGGAAATGGTTTGTGGAAATGCCAAAATGAAATATAAGTCAATATAAAGTTGTCAGTTAATAAAGGAAAGGTTGACAGTTGGAAAGAGTTCCATCATGCTGAAGAAATTTGAAAACTGTATATCATGTTTTTTTTTTTTTTTTCTTGGAATGAAGCAAATAAAAGCTTAACTCTCTCTCCCTCTTAAATTATTGCTTGCAAATAGTGTCATTTTGTCTCCAGCTTCAGGGCTGACTAAGACATTTGCAAGGCAATATACGTGATTTTAAGTAGGTAGCTTGCTTTCCAAAAGACTTACTTAGAAGAAGGCCCTCAGGAATAGTCTATGAATAGAAAAATTATTATTCTGCCCTAGATAAAATAAGGGGGGAAATTATTTCATAAAAAGTATCTATATCTTTTCCACATGGAATTTATTTTAAAGAACTAAAGAGGGAGTATTTTCTAGTGGTTACAGCTGAGGGTCAGAACTGTGCCTATTTTTTTGTAATGAAAGTAAAATCATATATTTCCAATGTCATTTTATTGTGCGGTGTGTGTGTGTGTTTGTGTGTGTGTGTGTATGCGTGTGTGTCTCCTGAGAATATTCATGATTCATTACTTAGGAAAAAAATTGGCACAGAAGTTTTGAAGACAAATTCTTGCAATTCATCTTTTTAATTTTCATGTGGAAGTTCTGAGCAATGCACCTAAAACATCAAAATAATGAATTTAATTGATTTTTTTCTGCGAGTGCCTAAATCGAAAGTCAAAATTTGTTTTCAATGATTTTATATTGGCAAGAAATAAGTAGCTGCTGGCCTGAAATTGTAAAGGTCAGGTTTCACCTCAAGGTAATAAAAATAAGCCAAGTTGTAAAATCTTCAAAATCAGACTTTGTAGAAAGGCTGATAAATCCCTCAGTATAGTTACATGATTGGAGGTTCTTTGATACATATCAGTGAAGCATTATTGATTAGGATATGACACACTCCAAGTAGTAAAATGAAGAGCCTGCCCTGCTGTTTTCAGTTAGTGTGTCAGTCCCAAAGGCATGTCAGACAGACAGTGTTCTAAGAGTGGCTGGTCATCCACTTTGCAGGAGCCACATGAACAGCTTGTGGTCTACATGCCTCACTTCTGAACCTCCAGCCAGACCATTGCTATGTGCCTTTTCAGAGCTGAGGCAGCAGCGGTTTGCAGCTGTGTTTCCAAATCATCGGTGGTTGAGGGAAGAGGCTGGATTTGAGGAGGGGAGGGGGGGAAGGTGTTGTGCGTGCAATTAAATATTTCCCATACTTTATGAAAAGACTCAGCTCTTACAAAGAGGAAATAGGTGTGTTTTCCAGTCTCCTCACTTTTGAATTTAAAAGCAAAGGAATGTGACTTCTTGAACAATGGAAGAACCAATAACTAGACATCAAGCCATTCAGCGTGGAATTGTGAGTATGTAGCTATACTGCTGTGTTTAAGGACATGAATTAAAATCCTGGCCTCATTGAAATCATTGGGAAACTTTCACTGACTTCAGTGGGGCCAGGATCTCACTCCAGCCCTGCAAATCAGTGTGATTAAACTAATGGGTCGTCTTGTGCACATAAGGACTGTTCATATGAGAAAGGGTTGGCAGGACTGGCTCAGATACTTGTATTTTATAACTTTAAAGGAAGGCAAACTTGTAATGATATAAAGGGATTATAGAAAGAATTTAACTTTGGATAACTTACTTCTGTTTGGATTTGGATTAGTCTGCAATCTCCTCTTCTGGGTTTAGAATATTTATCCCTGCCCCCCTCCCCTTTCCCCCTGCTGTATATACTTTAAAATATTTGCAATTGATGGCTCAAATATACAGTTTGGTATCTAGAACTGATCTGAACTTCTTTGGTCAAGAAGCCATGCTGGAAATAGTGAGATGTTGCTGATTTCTCCTTTCTGTAATGTCAGTGACATGTCTCTCTAAAATATTCCCTCCCTTCCACTCCATCCTCCCCCTGCCGCCCACAAAATATCAATTCCCTATACTTCCACCCTCCATTAACACCTTCATTTCTCCAATTTCCTCTTAGGATATGTCTACATGGGGATTAAAAAACCAATGGCTGGTCTGGCTGCACTGACTCAGGCTGTCTGGGCTCAGCTCTCCAGCGCTGAAAAAATTGTTGTGAACATATTTGGTCTGGAGCCCTAGCTCTGAAAGCCACAGCAATATTTCAGCCCAAAAGCCTGCTCCCTGTAAGATAAAGCTGGATGCTGGGATTCAATGATAGCTAGGGCCGGATTAAGGGTGGGGCTAGCTGGGCAGCTACCCGGGGCGCCAACCTATGGCAGGCGCCTGATGAAAGCTATAAGGGGTGCTGCGGGCCACGTGGCGCCCCTTAGAGCTGCAATCAGGTGCTGTGTGCCTGATTGCAGCTGTAAGGTGCGCAGCGCGCTGGAGGGCGGGGCTGCGCATGCGGTATGCGCCTGGGGGCAGAGCCGCGCATGCGTCGCACGCTTGCTGCCCGGGGCGCAGGAATGGCTCAAACCGGCCCTGATGATAGCCCTTGGGCAGAGGCAGAGGGCATAGGGAAGAACTAGGCATCGGGAGGCTCAGTTCCTACCAGTTTGCTGTGTGCATGAGTTGTTCTGTGCACTGAACTATGTCAAAGGATGGCTTCCATTGACTCTATCCATCACCTCCCAGCTCTGAAGGCTTGGGCAGAGAGGAAGTAGGGTCATCGTCTCTCCTTCTCCTTCATCTCCGCATCACCTCTGAGGTGCTTCCCCCACCCTCCTCCCCTTGAGCACTTGCTGGGACCACTTCATGTGCTTTTCTGACCACAGAAATGGCACTTGTGGCTGGCTTATGTTGAGTGTAGAAGGAAGTGCAGAAGGGCAAGTGTGTGGGGGTCTACTTGAATCCTCCACAAACCTTACACACCCATTTTAGGACCTGGGCAAATCTGGCAGGCACTCAATACTGACCCAATACCCCTATGTGATGCTGAGTGAGCAGTGCTGTTATAAAGCTATGTTTCAGGTGAGGTGTAAAAGAGGCCTCTAACCCTTGTGGTAATTTTGCTTGTTCCTCATGCTGTACATCTGATACACTGTACTGTATTAAAATGCAGGACAATGTAGCACTTTAAAGACTAACAAGATGGTTTATTAGATGATGAGCTTTCGTGGGCCAGACCCACTTCCTCAGATCAAATAGTGGAAGAAAATAGTCACAACCATATATACCAAAGGATACAATTAAAAAAATGAACACATATGAAAAGGACAAATCACATTGCAGAACAGGAGGGGGATGCAGGGGGGGGGGGGGGGGGGGGAAGAAGGAAGGTAAGTGTCTGTGAATTGATGATATTAGAGGTGGGGAGAGTGGGATGTTTGTGAGTTAATGGTATTAGAGGTGATAATTGGGGAAGCTATCTTGGTAATAGTTAACTATCTCAACCATTACCAAGATAGCTTCCCCAATTATCACCTCTAATACCATTAACTCACAAACATCCCACTCTCCCCACCTCTAATATCATCAATTCACAGACACTTACCTTCCTTCCTTCCCCCCCCCCCCCCCCGCATCTCCCTCCTGTTCTGCAGTGTGATTTGTCCTTTTCATATGTGTTCATTTTTTTAATTGTATCCTTTGGTATATATGGTTGTGACTATTTTCTTCCACTATTTGATCTGAGGAAGTGGGTCTGGCCCACAAAAGCTCATCATCTAATAAAACATCTTGTTAGTCTTTAAAGTGCTACATTGTCCTGCATTTTGCTTCAGCTACCCCAGACTAACACGGCTACATTTCTATCACTATTGTACTGTATTATGTATCGTTAGAAGATTTACCCAGTGTTGCTCAGGTCTTTAACTGAAGCAAGTTTTGTTTTTTTCATTTAAATCATTGCTATGGGGTTAGAGCTGAGAATAAAGGATTCAGAATTCAGGCTGTCCCAGGAGAGAGAACAGCCCCACCCTTCTCTCACCAAGACAGCTCAGGGACAGGTGAGAAGTGCCTCTCCATGGCCATTTGCAGCTGCAGTGCCACATGTGGGGGAGGAGTGCATGACCCCAGCTGTGGGACCGATACACAGAAAAACAGACACACAGAAAAACTCTCTGTCTCCACCCTGTCCCCTGCTAGCCAAATGGGGTTATAGTGTCCTGGTCCCCATCTCTAACCCCTGGCTGCCCTGCTGTGGTCACTCTGAAGTATAACTTCCTCCTGCCAAACTCCTCCCTTTCCATTTTATGAGAAACAATCGAGTTCTAGGCACATTCTATTGTCTTGGCACAACCAAACCCTGACCTTGCTTTAAGTTATGATAAGCGGAAGCTGCATGCCAAATTTGGCGATCCTAGCTCTTACCGCTTAGGAGGAGCTCTTGAATAAATGGACTCATAGATAGATGGACAGACAGACAGACAGACAGACAGACTTTTCTAACATACACAGTGAGATGAATTCTTAGTAATCAGAGACCTCACTGCCATCAAGGCTTTGCCAGGAATGGGTGAGAAAGGGCATTTTATGTACAAATGACTGGACTACAGAGAAGAGAGACGAGAGCTATAGCTGAAATATGAGGAGGCTGAACTACTAGCTATAGCAATGACACTAAATAGAAATTTAGATGGGCTCTTCAACATGCATTGCCAGACCTTTGTCTTAAAGACTGAAGTTTCTTTTAATATGTGGTGAGTGGTAGTAGTGGTTACTCTCTAGCTCTATCTACATTTATGGCTCAAACTATTTTAGTTCCACAAATGTTAGGGAGATTGTGAGCCCTCATGAAGACATGTCACCAGCCTGTCCTTGAACTTTTTAAAGTGAAAATAACTTCCTGATCACATGGGGGAACATTATACAATAAGAAGTCATGTGACACTTTAAGGCAGGGGTGGGGCCAAATGTAACCCTGGGCTTGCCTGGATCTGGCCCCTGAGGCTCTGGGATCCCCCTCAGCAGGGTAGCCTATGCTGGCGCTCCAGCCCCGCCCCCCCCCCCCCGACTGTTCACTCATGGGACTAGAGCACAGAAAATCTATTAGCCTGGGCCTGCCTAGGCTCTGGTTTGTAAAGGGAATGTAGGGAGTGTCTTTCTCCGTCTCATTTGGACGCTATATCAGTGAGGATTCTTTGTTTGTTTTTGCTTCTTGCTTGTATGTGGATTTTTTTGCCCCGACCCAAAAAAGGTTCCTCACCCTGCCTTAAAGACTAACATATTTATTTGGCATAAGCTTTTGTGGGTTAAAGCCACAAAACCCTATGCATCTGATGACGAGGAGTAATGGTAGTTCGGAATAGGAAGCCTAGTCCGAACTACCTAGTTCATGCCGCGTGTAGCTGCGGGGCACGGAGTCCGCACTAACGGACATTTAAAAATGGCGGCACCCAGCAACATGCAAATGAAGCCCGGGAAATTCAAATCCCGGGCTTCATTTGCAACTCCGGTTGCCTACATTAACCACCCTAGTTCGAACTAGGGTGGTAGTATAGATATACCCTTAGTCTTTTAAGGTGCCGCAGAACTCCACAAAGTTTTAATGGATAGTCACACTGAAGTAAAAACAAAATGTGGACACTAAAGTATGCCATGGCAGGTGACAGCCAAACTGAGGCTGATTTCACATTGTATTTGAACCATTCATTTCACATAACTGCTTTCAACCCCAGCAATCCCAAAGCATCGCACGCACCAGGTCTGTTGTTCACTTTGGATAATCGTTTGGTCCTGCTATGCACAGGGTAAAGCACATGTAAAATGGTACCAGATCAGAGTGGCATATCCACTTTGCACTGGGGTAAATGATTTTACAAGGTGCAAAGTTTATGAAGAATCTGCTCTACACCTTAGGGTAGAAAGTGAGGCATTACATACCAGCTAAAATTACAGGGATAATGTAAAAAGTGTATACTGGTGTGTTAATTTATCTGAAAATTACATTTTGGAATGAAGTCTT
The DNA here is from genome assembly GCF_049634645.1 of Pelodiscus sinensis. Classification (NCBI taxonomy): domain Eukaryota; kingdom Metazoa; phylum Chordata; order Testudines; family Trionychidae; genus Pelodiscus; species Pelodiscus sinensis. Next base: position 87,040,793 of record NC_134713.1, on the reverse strand, counting down.
GGTTTTCCCATGTTGACCAGTACTTTTCTGTGACTAGCCCCACAAAGGGAGTTCAGGGATTAGAGCTGGGGTCTGGTACAGCTGTTGGTCTAGAATGTCATAGTGAGAAAGTAGTAGTGAAGTAAAATGAAATGCCTGTCTCCTAGAACTGGAAGGGTCCTTGAAAGGTCATTGAGTCTAGTCCCTTGTCTTCACAGCAGGACCAAATACCATCCCTAACAGATTTTTTGTCCTAGATCCCTAAATGGCCTCCTCAAGGATTGAACTCACAACCCTGGGGTTAGCAGTGTTATAGTGCTGTGTTTCCTTACCCTTCTCTTTAAATTGGATGGGGGGAGGAGGGAAAGTGATGTGTGATAGATGTGCTGGCTGATTATAAAAGTGATCGGTCTGTTTCCAAAGCACTATATAATTTTGCAGTTCCATAGCTGTATAGATTGTATGACAAGTTAAATATGGGTTGAATGGAATGCTGCCATCTTTTGGTTATTGTAGGTAGATACATTCACAAATTGCAATCATATTTTCCTGCTTGTTAAGAAAGATGCAAAAGTTTCAGTGAACAGCAGCTAAACAGTTGGGAGGCTAATTGTGGCTTGCATGTATACATATACATGTCAGCAGACTAAATAGTATACATCCATCTGTATTACAGAGCACTGCATTGTTTTTATAAGGCTTTAAAAAATGAAAATATATGAATTATGGCAGAGAAGTTTGAACAGTTTCTGTATATACACCATAAAGAAACAGAAGAGATGCTTTCCCCAGGCAGAAGGCTTAAAACAAACAAAAAGAAATATTTCTTCACCCAACTCACAACCTGTGGAACTTCTTGCCAGTGAATATTGTTAAGCTAAGACTATAATGGGTTTCAAAAAAGAAAAAGATAAATTTATGGAGGATAGGTCCATCATTAGCTATTAGCCAGAGTAGCTAGGGATGGTGTCCTTAGCTTCTGTTTGTCAGAAGCTGGGAATGGGCAACAGGGAAGGGATTGCTTGATGATTACCTGTTCTGTTCATTCCCTTTGGGGCACCAGGCAGGAGCCATGTTGAAAGAAAGCATTCTGGCCTAGGCTAATCTTTGGTCTAACTCAGTGGTCCCCAACCTTTTCGGACTGCCGGGTGCCAGGGGGCAGGGCCACTCATGTGCCGGGCACCAAGGGGCGGGGCCAACCATACGCCGATGCCCGGTTCTGGCGCCACCCATGTGCCGCACTCCTGGGGCCAACGCTGCTCCTGTGCCACACCCTCAGGGGTGGGGCTGCCCATACGCCACATGCCTGCCGCTCCTGTGCTACGTGCCCGGGTTGGGGACGCCCATACGCCATGCACCTGGGGCAGGAACAGCCCACGCACTGCATGCCCGGGGCCGGCGCCGCTCCTGTGCCATGTGCCCAGGAGCCAGCAGTGCCCATGCGCCGCGTGCCCGGGGCTGGCACAGCCCTTGTGCCATGCACCCGGGGGCGGGGCCGCCCATACGCTGCACGCCCAGAGGCCGGCACCGCCCATGCACCATGCGCCCGGGGGCAGGGCCAGTGCCAATCACTCAGCGGGTGCACAGAAATGGCGCCATGTTGGGGACCACTGGTAACTCATTATGGTTATTCTTATGTTAATAGGTAATTGTGCGCTCACATATGCGCTTAACAAGGGCATCTGGGTAGCATCATGATAAAAAGAAAATGAAGATCTGACATTCCATGATATCACAGCCATGAGAAGTGGGTTTATAATTAGATCAAGCTATTCAAATAAATTATTTTCAAATAGCATTGTCATTATAAATCTATACTGCTCTCTTGACTCCCGACTGGTATCAAAGTCAACCCGTGCAGATAGATTGAATCCTGACAAGAGCCCCCCTTCTCTCCACCCTTCCTTTCCTCAAGGCTTTCTGGAGCTGAAGCTTGAAGTTCCTCCGCTTCTCCAGAGATCTTCTCCACTAGCAGGCACCAACTGCCAACTCTCCCTGTGTCTATTGCCAGATCTGAGGGGACATTGACCCAGGGACACTGGGTCACGGTGAGAGCCTACAAAAGCAAACCCTCAGGTTCATCACCCAGCATTCTCAGAGGCTGCTAGTGACAGCCAGGGCTGCCAGGTTTGCCCTCCCACAGCTCTGTCATTGGAGCCAAAGAGCCTCATTCCAGGGATACCAGTCCTTGGCAGGATTGCCACCCTCTGGACACCACCAGTCAATGACTTTTGGGGATGGACCCTGGAAGGCACTAGCTTCCCCAGAGTTCTCCAGCAACCCACAGATGTTGGACATTTCTACTACATCAGCCCTCGTAAAGTCAGCACTGCTCCAGCACCTGGTTCCCCAGGATTCCTCTTCCGCCACTGTGTAAGACAGAGCTGTATAAGTGATAGCAGCCCTCCTTGCAGCTCTAAAATTGGGGCTAGGGGGAATGTGATGGAATCCCCCCAAGGTTGCAGCCTGGGACTGCTCTGCCCCCTTAACTCTCTCTCACAATACTTTGCTAATGGCCAGCATCAACCCCTCCAGGCACTGTTATATTCAACACAGCCGCATATGGAGCCCAATACCCAGACAGATTGCATGACTGCTCCCAGAGCCATTCATGAATCTCTCAGAGTAAGGCATCAATCAATCCCTCCTCCCCCCCACCAGCTCCTAGTACTGCACTTCAGGACTGTACCATCTAATTTATTAACTGGTTCACCACGTAATCAATGGAAAGTGGACATACACCAGTTTTTGTAAAACCTGAGCAGATTTGTCACTTTGTACAAACTCACTGGGAAAGATAAACAATAAAAGAAGTTTTATGGACTACAAAGATGGAATTTAAGTGGTTGTAAGTGTTAGTCAAAAAGTCAGAGTGGTTACCAAAATAAAATAAAATATAAACATGCAGTTTAAACTAACAATCCTATTAGACTGGGCAACAACTAGAACAGGCAGTTTTTCTCACCCCACTGGATATTGCAGTCTATAGTACACAGACTTCACCCTTGAAATCTGGGCCAGACCCTCTGTTGGAGTCTTCGGAGTGTCTTTGCTGCTTGCAGCACAATGGGGCAGGAGAAAAGCCCGGTATGGGCCCCTGTGTTTTGTTTTTATACCCACAGTCCCATGTGCTTAGGAAACACAAGTCCAGGCATGTCTGGGAACATTGCTTAATTTTCAGGCAACGTTGAGTAATTCCTCTGGTTAGGCCTCATACAGGTAAATCATTGCATTGTAGCCCCCTTGCTGGACAATGGCTGTTAATAGCTGTTTGACACCCTGCCCGGGTGTTGGCTTCTCTCCTTGCTCTCGTCTCCTGTGATTCCCAAACTTGGCTGATTCCCAAACTTACAGCATGTTTTAATGCTAGCCAGAGAGTGCAATATTATCACTTCAGATTCATTGATCATATACATATACGAATAGAGAACCGACTTTCAGCTGATCAACACTTGGTCCTGCCATGAGTGCAGGGGACTGGGCTTGATGACTTCTTTAGGTTCCTTCTATGATTCTATGATAACCTTTTCTCTGGGACTTTACAAGGCATGCGTTATACACAAGATCACAATGATATAAAATGAGGAAAATGGGAGTCACTGGATGCTTCCACAAGGTAAAGAACATCAGAGGGCAACTTCCCCCAGAGGCATATTATTATTATTCCATAAGCATGAATTACGCAGGTTTTACACCTGTTTGTGAGCATCTGATACTAGCCACTGTTATATGATACTGGACAAAATGGGCTATCCTATTGGTCTCATCTGGTATGGAAAATTAGCTCAGTCACTGAAATATCTATCTACAGTTAGGGATCATCATCTGAACAACAACTGATCAATTGCAGTCTCAGGAGTATTCCCCCTGGTTGGTTGTTATCATAGTGCCTCCTCTCCCCCTCCCTCCGTGTCAGACATTTACTAGTGTCAATTTTCCTTTCACTACTATACAATTCCAGATTGTTACTTAGGTCCAGATTATACCAAATGTCTGGCTCTTTGAAGAGTTGAACAGTTTCTTAGTTTATGGTAGAAACTAGGACACAAGGGCCTGCTGGGTGGGTGCCAAGAGGGGACCCATGCTTGTCTAGCTCAAGGCTGTTGTTTAATTATCCCTAGATCCATCAACAAAGAGCCCCGCAGACATTAAATAGTGCTTCCTTTGCAGCTGTCACACAACGAACATTTGCGTCATGATCTGTTTCAGGCCAATATACTTGAGCCTTCACTTCTAAATTAACATAAGAAATAGAAAAAGAAAAATATTATCCCAAAAGTATCATTTCCTCTCAATTTCTCCATTATCTTGTGGTTTTACCCCTTTCCTCTTCTACTTTTCAGTGTTTGCCACTTTTGGTTTTTGTCTTAATTGAGCCCTCTATGCTAGTACTTTGTCTCTATTTGTCTGTACAATACTTGTTGGGATCACTCAAGTTCTGACAACATTCTGTTGCCTATGAAAGATGATCTTCTAATAGGGCGATGGAACAGTATCACCCAAAATGTAATTGGAAACAATTTGGGGCATTCTCTTCAGATACTAGATTTCTTATGGTTTTCTGGTAGAGTTTCACTGCAGCAGTAGGAGTGATGAATACAATGTTAAATGAAAACATTCTGAGGTTATTGTCCATTCCTAGCAAAGCACAAGATCACTTGCCACAAGATCCATCATATGTTAATAAGTTCACTTTCCTGAAGATGGTCTCTCGCTTTAGTCCCTTAAAGGCATGTGTTAGCTGTGCACAAGCAGTGTATTTACTGTAATCATAGCATGCCAAAACCTTTTGGACATCACTGAAGCATCCTTCAGAGACTGAACAAAAGAGCAGTTCCAACTCCCATAAAGCTTTCTGTTCCTTCAGTGGAACTGATTGTGAATATTGTGTGGAAAACTCTGGGCAGCAATTTCCTGAGCAGGCAGGGGAATCAAGCTCCACGTGAGTCAGAATTTGAATGTGGGTGGTAGCATGTGGGAGAGCAGAGATACTCAGTACAGAGGTACTTATCTTTATGGCTATCCATTGACCAATGCAATGACAGCATATAAAAGTGACAGTGTGATTTCACAGTTTTTAATCTAGTTTACCATCAGCTCCCTGCCCCCCATTTGGTTCCTCAGAGTAGTAAGGGAGGGGAAAATCCACATTAATACTCCACACTGATTTATTACTAATCCCTTTCAGAATGTGCAGTATGTTCTTGAAGAAGTGTTTTCTATGCCCTGGTATCTTTTCCATAACAGTAAAGTGCTATCAAGAGCTGATACAGTGTATTTCTGTAAATGGAACCGTGTCCTTCAAAAAATAATATAGACGTGCAGGATTTCACGGGAAAGAATGATTCAGACACAGTCTTCTACAACCCTGTTTGAATTTACATTTATTTAGGACAAATATAGAATCATAGCATACTAGGACTGGAAGGGACCTCGAGAGGTCATCGAGTCCAGTCCCCTGCCCTCATGGCAGGACCAAATACTGTCTAGACCATCCCTGATAGACATTTATCTAACCTACTTTTAAATATCTCCGGAGATGGAGATTCCACAACCTCCCTGTGCAATTTATTCCAGTGTTTGACTTCCCTGACAGTTAGGAACTTTTCCCTAATGTCCAACCTAAACCTCCCTTGCTGCAGTTTAAGCCCATTGCTTTTTGTTCTATCCTCAGAGGCCAAGATGAACAAGTTTTCTATATATATAGATACATCTAGTCCCACTGACAGTACATTAAAAAATGAAGCCCATTTATTTGGTGTATAAAAGCCAACAGATCTGGATTGTCAGCAGGTAAGATTAGCACCTGAGGGCTAAACTCTCTACCACACTAACTAAAAGACAACTGGCTCTAAGCTAAGGCAGTAAAGAAGCCTTCCCTCTCACTTTCTGAAGCAATGTCTACACTGTGTTCTTTTTTTTTTTTTTTTTTGAAGAGTCTTTTCTGACATTTGTTCCATCTACACGGGGTCAAATGTGGGAAAAACCTCCTCTTTTGGAAGATCCCTTATTCCTCATAAAATGAGGAAAACAGGGTTTCCAAAAGAATGCGCCTGCTTTTTCAGAAACTGTTCTGAAAAAGCGGACGCGTTCCCTGGATGCGGCAGAATTTTTCTGGGATATCGGAGGTCTCTGTAGTGTAGACATAGCCTGAATGGTGACAGTGCCTCAGGGTTATAGATGCTTGGAATGTAAGCCAGTGGTCTCCAGACCTGGTATGTTTTATGACAGGTCCATACTCTATACCAGAGAAAACAATGAGTAATGATAGGCAACGTAAAATGTTTAACTGAAAACAGATGATGAGTTTTGATGGAATCATTGGGAAATCTAAAACATGAATAAAAAAGGTGAATTTTGCATCTCAGAGGGTTTAACCTTACACACAACCTATTGGCCAACTTTGTAGAATCAAGCAAAAATGGCAGAAAACTGAGGGTATGTCTACACTACCCTCCTAGTTCGAACTAGGAGGGTAATGTAGGCATACCGCACTTGCAAATGAAGTCCGGGATTTGAATTTCCCGGGCTTCATTTGCATAAGCGGGGAGCCGCCATTTTTAAAACCCCGCTGGTTCGAACCCCGTGCAGCGCGGCTACACGGGGCTTGAACTAGGTAGTTCGCACTAGGCTTCCTATTCCAAACTACCGGTACACCTCGTTCCATCCTCCACAACCTGGTGGAGAGCAAAGGGGAGGCCTTCCTCCAAGGTTGGGGGCCAATGGCTGAAGTGGAGGGCAGGCAGTTTGCGCAGCCTCGGACAGCTGCCATGCGCCAAGCCCATCAGGCGGGGGTTCGCATCCGGAGGCTCTGCATGAGCGCTTCTCAGCTGGAGGCCTATGACTCCCCAAGGTATCACCAATGGGGTCTGTGGGCCTTCCCCTCCCATCCCAAAACCTTCCCTCCCACAATCCATCACTGCATCAGCCTCTGAACAGTTAAGGCGCACACACCATGTTAAACAGTAAAAATATGTTTATCAAGGAGTAACGTAAGAAATTAGATCTGTTATACAAAATATAATTGTTCAACAACTGTGAAAAATAAAGTTCTTTTTTAAACTAATAACCTGTGTTTATAATTGTGGTAGGATGGGGGATTTCAACCTGGAAGGAGGGAGAGAGGGGAGGGAGGGAGGGAGAAGGGATTTCCAACATGGAGTGAGGGAGGGAGGGAGGGCAGACAACTTAAGGGTAATGGCGGCCTCACCTGGGCCGCAAGGCTTTGCCATCCCTGGTCCATGGACCCAGCCATCCTTGGGTTCGAATGGGGGCTGACAATGACTCTGCTCTAGCGGGGGGGGGGGGGGGGGAGGGGCAGGGCTGGAGGGGTGGCAAGGGCTGAGGGAGAAGAAGGGGGGTCAGAGGGGGTTGAGGGGGAGGACGGGGGGTCAGAAGGGGCTGGAGCTGGATGGGCAGGAGGAGTCCCCAGGGGGAGAGGGCCTGGCACAGCCAGGAACTCCCGGACGGTGGTACACATTGTGCTCCACTCTGGGAGGAAGTCCTGCAGCAGGCGAGTATGCCACTGAGCCTCCTCCCTCGCTCTTTCAGCCATGGTCTCTTGCATTTTGGCCATGGTCCCCTCCATTTTTTCCATGGCCTCCACATGCCTCCTCAGGAGGTCATTGTAGGTCCTCCAATGCCTGCGGGTGCTGTGGGACCGGGTGGGTGGTGGCACAGAAGTTGCTCGGCAGACAGCAGCAGCAGGTCCAGCTGTGGAGAAGAAGAGGGAGAACCGATGAGTGTTAGCAATTCACACACAAGTCCATACAACAAGGGATGGGAATGTTGTTACCACCTCGGCTGCACAGGGGACCCGTTGCGGCTAAGACAATGTCCACCTCCACCCCCTAGATCCTCCTGCCCTCTACTGTGGCTGCCCAGGCCAGATCAGTGTGCAGCCACAGTAGGACAGGGGCCTGCTGCACCTTGGGTCTCCCATGCCCCCCACCCACATACCCACCATCTGCCCGCCTGCTTGTACATGCACAGAGAGATGCAAGCTGTCCAGGAGGGAGGACCAAGATGTGAACACTGCTCTGCATCCTCTCTTCTCCCACCTCCCCTGTGCTGTGTCTGTGACCCTGCCTGCACTCACCTGATGTTCCTTCTCCTGCGTCGGAGGGTGCCTGCGAGGCTTCCTGCGTCTCTGGGACAGGCTGTAGAGTCAGGGTCAGGGTGTCCTCTGTCTGCTCCTCCTCCTCCTCCACATCTTGCCTGGGGACCTCCTGCCGGCTCTGCTGCACTGGTGTGTGCAACCCTGTCTGCACGAGCACTGGTGCAGACATAGGTTCCTGGCCTCCCAGGATGCGGTTCAGTTCCTGATAGTAGGTGCAGTGCACTAGGGCTGCACCTGAAGCCGAGCTCTGCGCTCGCGCCTTCATGTATCCCTGGCGAAGTTCCTTCACTTTGGCCCAGACCTGTTGGAGTGTCCTGGGGTGGTGCCCTTTATCGGCCAGCCCCTGAGCCATGCGGCCATAGATGCTGGCATTCCTGCGCCAGGTGTGCAGGGCCTGGACTGCTTCTTCCTCCCCCCACAGTTCAAGCAGGGTCAGGACCTCTGTCCCTGACCAGGATGGGGCTCTCTTTTTGTCACCTGTGGGCACCAGGGCTGGCTCCCTCAAAGGTTCTTGGGGGCCTCGTGGCGCTGGAGCTGCACACATGGCCACGTGCAGGTGACGCTGGGAGAGCTCTGGGCTGACAGGCTCTGTCTGTGGCCAGCTTCCTGTCACAATGCCTGCCATGGATGTCTGTGCCTTTAAAACATGGCTACAGACAGGACCAAGAAGAGGTTTTTCCTGAAGAAGGACTGTCCAGCAAGGGGCTTGCCTGGAGGACTTTTTCTGTCGACAAAAGAAACCCCCGCGTCCAGACTGCCCTTTCTGTCGACAGAACTCTGTCGACAAAGACATTATGCCTCGTAAAATGAGGTTTACCAGCGTCAACAAAACTGCTGAGTTCTGTCGACGTTATGTCGACAGAACTCAGCGGTAGTGTAGACGCAGTATAGTTTTGTCGACAAAAGTCCACTTTTGTCGACAAAACTCTGTAGTCTAGACACACCCTAAAATATATGCAGAAGAGAATAGAATATGTCCTTTCATTAGTATTTGATCAACCATTTCTGCCGGGTCTTACATTGCTCTTTCAATGGAGAGATTATCTCCATATAACCTTAGTTTTGGCAGAGTAGACTGGATATGTATCAGCTAAGAACTTGATTGAAACTACTCAATTCTAAGAGGTCATTAACCTATCATAGGGCCCTGACTGATCTGCTGCCCTTAACTTCAGCAGATCTCTTCACTTTACTTGGCACTATATGTGATAGGAAAAATGAAGAAAACATGAGGGGTAGATATGTCTTTGAAATGTTAAATTGTGCTATGGAGAATCTTTTTCATCGTATGTTTTAAGAAAATGATGTAGTTTTTAAAATTTATTCAGATGGTGAAAATTCTGTTTTTGCTAAGTGTAGCTACTGCACTCTGTAGCCACAGAACCCAATACTGAAATTTTCACTAATTTTTTGCTATGGCTCACTTTTTCAGTAAGTGGTGGTGTTCTTTGCTAAATGGACAGTCCGAATCCACATGTCTTTTAAGTGGGAATGTAAGCCAAGCAAAAAACATTTGGTACATGTTGAGCATACAAAAAACAACTTCTTTTTACCTTTAATGACATGTTGTAAAATCACTGAATGATTCAGCGAGGAAAGAATCAAGACAAAAGCTTGGAGATGATAAACTTTCCAGTGTGTGGAATTCATAGTAATTTAGTAGTACTCACTATGGCTGTGATAGTTAACAATTGTCTATAAGCATATTACTCCATAAATCCTCTTTTATTGTTGTATAATTTGGCCAAAATAACCAACCAGAATCGCTAAAATTTAGTAGAAAAAACTTTGGTGCAGAAATGATCATTTGAAACTCAGTTTGAATAACCATGACACGGTGGCTTTTTAGGTATCCAAACAGGGAACTGGTTTGTAGATTTACAAATATTTGGGTTTCTTTAGTTCCAAAATAGCTTTCATACAATATAAATGGTTGTCATTTTTATAAGTGTGCCATGGGCGGTGGGGAGGGATTCTGAAATTCTGGTTTTCAACAGCAGCTGCATTCACAATGATTTTTCCTAGGGATTTTTAGGATGCAGAACTTATGCACACTCAAGTAATTCATTACTTTTTATAAACATGCAACTTCTCACTGAGGTAATATATTGATATGTCAGGACCTCTACAGTCTGTCTTGTCGATGATCAAGGCACTAATGAGATAGACTATAACAGTTCAGGTGGATATAAATACCGACACAATTGAAATCAAAATAAATTCTACATCTGTGCCTACTAAAGTTATGTTCTGCTAAATCCAATTTAAAAAAATAAAATTAGTGTTTATTTGAAATTAAAAACCAAGTGTTCAGATTACTTGGAAAAAATACAGTTAAAAATGCTGCCTAGTCACAAATATATATTTTGTGTATATTTGCCAAAAGTGAAATTTATCTCTCATACAGAGGTCAACACAAGGCCTTTGTACTATTTAAATCACACTTCCATCTTACTTTGAGGTTTAAGTAGGATGTAATCATTGCATAAGCAGAGTGCTGGCCCTTTGACCATGGGTGAATTTTTACACAGTGTTTACTATTTACTATGCCATCTGGTACGTCTACACTGTGGGCTAAAATTGAGTTAAGCTATGCAACTTCAGCTATGTAAATTGTATAGCTGAAGTCAAAATAGCTTAATTTAGCTTTCGGTGCTGTACACAGCAGGAAGTCCAAGGAAGAACATTCTTCCTTCAACTTTCCTTACTCCTGAAATTATTTCAAAATAATGGGCTTGCTGTGTAGACGTGCACTCTGTTATTTCTAAATAATCATACTAGTGTAAAGATAGCCATAATTTGACTCACTTTACTGAAAACTATTGTATTTGATCACAAGTATAACAAAACAGAGGACTGTCCAATATTTAAGTAAAACATTGAATTCTCGGTAAAAAATTGAAATCCTTCATATGAAAAACAAAATCCTGGTAACTGAAACAACAAGGATTCCTCTTGAAAGACATCCACAGCATGTGCCATTGGAAAAGAATCACAGAAAAAAATTAAATTCTTCTACCACTGAACAAGGAAATCTGTTAGAATAAAGAAAACAATAACTTTCTTTAGAACTATCCTGTTTCTCTCTGCTTCACATTAAGTCTCTGTCTAAAAGGGTGTGTCTACACAGCAAAGTTATTTTGGAATAACGGCTGTTATTCCAAAATAACCATACAAGCATCTACACAGCAATTCTGTTATTTCAAAATTATTTCAAAATAACGGATGGCTTATTCCAGCTTCTGTAAACCTTAGTCTACGAAGAATAACGCCTATTCCAAAATAGCTATTTTGAAATAAGGTGTGTGTAGACACTCCACTGCTACTATTTAGAAATAGCCCCTCACCAGGGCCATTCTAACTTATTCCTCCTGGAGCTCCAAATTGAGATGGTACGTCTACATTAGGAAAGCCTGCCTCAGGCTCATTTTGAGGCTTCCCTGCAGTGTAGATGTACTATTTCAAAATAATCTACTGTATTTTGGAATAACTATTCAGTGCAGTATAGACGTAGCCAAAATGTTACTAGGCTTCTTCCACTGAAAACTGACCAATTTATTCCTATGCTTTGTTGCTTTTAACTAGTTACTGATCCACGAGAATCCATGGCATTACTTCTTCTTACAAATTTAAAGAAAGAGTACATGTAGCCTCCCAGTTTTCTATTCACTATTTTCTTACTTATGATGGTTAGCTTGTATGCATTCCTTTATTTTTAAATAAACATTTCACTCATTGCTTTCACATGGACCGGTTCCATCTGCCCACAATTTGTCATTTGCACTGGTCCAGGCTAGACCTGACACCATCAAGAGTCAAATATTTCCTTACCAGTCTTCAGAACTGTGCTGTTCTCACAGTCTGCTAATAATAATATGTGTAAATAAAACTAGCAGTGAATCTATGGTTTGTGTGGTAAAACGATCATTTAGTATTTAGCATGGCTTTTGTTGAAGCATTTATACTGCTAAGTAATGCTGTGCATGCTTGGTGCTTCTGTATTCATTTCTGCTCTTTATAAGTAAGTGTGGAAGCTATTCAAAGTTTCTCATTTGTTATGAGGTGTGTTATCTTTTTCTATGCTACACACATTTTTGACAATATCTACCATACTGAAAACTCTCTCCCACACACAGAATCTGCACAAGACCAGAGGTTCTCTGATTCCAATAACATAATATGGAGTAACAAGAAACAACAAAATGCTCCAAATTGCCTCCAATTGATAAAGGAATTACTTTCTTTTAGAGCTGGCACAGTGTAGATAGTGCCCCTTAATGACTATTTTGTCCCTGAAAAATTCAAGGTTCTCAATTGTACAGTTTCACCTTGGAAGCAAGCTGTTGGACTATCTAATAATTAATGTTTGGATCACATCATACTTCTGTCCTCTGAGCAGGATGGATAGGGCCCCTTAGTAGTTTGGAAGCCATTTCAGCAAAGATCACCACAAGTTTATTATGCTAAAGTTTAATCTTTGAGCTTCCAAAGAAACTCTACTATTTGAGATAATCTTATTATTCTGAAAAAAAAACAAGGAAATGCTGGCCTATTTTAAGTACAAAATGGACTCTCATGCACGCTGTAGAAAGAATAGAGGCTTTCAGATAATTTTTTTTCTCTTGCTGTGCCATCATCTACTGCTGTTAATTATGAATGGCATGCACTAGAAAGAGAAAGCCAATAAAATGGTTTACAGGCAAATCTTAACTATCCTATTTCCTTTGGGTGTTTTAGCATCTTGCTGAACCTTACTAACAATTTTGCTTTTTAAGTGATCTCACCAGGGTACCAACAATGGAGATGCCCTCAATTCGTATTCAGTCAAGCCTATTAATTACATATCAAAGAGAACTTGATTGATGCATTATATCTTTAAGACACACACACATTTTGTTCTCAAAAGAGATTTGGTCATGTTTTCTTTGTTCTGAGTAAATGTAGAATAAAACAGAGTGATTTGCAATGTAGATCCCCAATGGAGACACAAAACTAAAAATGTCAAGAGTGGGTAAGCAATAAAAAATGCTTTTCAATCTCTGGAAGTCCATGAGGGACAAAAGAGGAATATGTACAAAATGTATTAATCAAATGCATTAGGTGACAGATTGCAGCATATGTTTCATATCAAAGTAATAGATTTATTGTCAGACTAAATAGATTACAATAGTTGCATATCTAAAGTTTTGCAAGTTCAACAAGCCATTGATTTTAACAGTTAACAATAGAAATAATATAATATATAATATATAATTACATCAATTTTAAAAAAGTAATAGCAATAATAATAATACAGCTAGGAATATTTCTTGAGCTACTCCTATCAACTGCAAAGGTTGATGTTATATATAACATGATTTCTATAGTGCTTATGTCCCCTGGATGATCTGGCCCATTGTATTTACCTACAAATGGAAGTTGGCATTGCATGAAGGTAACTTTGTTAGATTAATCATAGTCTTGTTCCAGTTCTTGAAGCTGACAATCCCTCTACAGAGGTTCCAACATGCTATTCCACTCTTACTAATGTTGCTGCTGCTGGCTCTAGAGTAATGATTGATTGAACAGTATCTTAGTGTTGAATATCTGATATTCCTACCTCATGTGATGTCATTTTAATTTAGTTGAATTGTCTCTTCGAGTAACCAGGATGAGAAAATTTTTGAGAGGAGGTCAAGAAGTGCTAAGATGTATATTCATTATTCATTAATGACTTGTCAGGCTTCCTCAATTGACTAAACTGAGGCAGATTTTCTTTCTTTTTTTCCCTTTTTTTCATTTAACACTTCCTGGAATATTCTTTTTGTAAAGAGAGACTTTTATTGTTTTAAAAGAAATTTTGAACATGAAAGAGTCTAAAACATATTGTCCATGGAGAGACATTTGTGGCAGAACTTAAGTGTGAGAGATCTGGACATTCTGTATGTATTTCCCGAAACATTAGGGCTGTGTCTACATTGGCACCCTTTTCCGGAAAAGGGATGCTAATGAGACCAGTCGGAATTGCAAATTCCGCGGGGGATTTAAATATCCCCCGCGGCATTTGCATTTACATGGCTGCCGCTTTTTTCTGGCTCGGGGTTTTGCCGGAGAAAAGCGCCAGTCTAGACGCGATTTTCTGGAAAATAAGCCCTTTTCCGGAAGATCCCGTATTCTTACTTTCAAGTAGGAATAAGGGATCTTCTGGAAAAGGGCTTATTTTCTGGAAAATCGCGTCTAGACTGGCGCTTTTCTCCGGCAAAACCCCAAGCCGGAAAAAAGCGGCTGCCATGTAAATGCAAATGCCGCGGGGGATAGTTAAATCCCCTGCGGAATTTGCAATTCCGACTGGTCTCATTAGCATCCCTTTTCCGGAAAGGGGTGCCAATGTAGACACAGCCTAAAAGAGTTAATATAGTAGTGATGTTTTCCTGGAACTTCAGAGATGTTATTGGTATATTGAGAATTCAAGTCACTTTCAGGCTGTCATCAAGTCTTGGAAAGGATATTTAAAGCTTTATTTTATTTGCTAGAAGTATTATGAAATCCAAATTTTGTGGTAAGTTTGCTGTGTTAATAAACAGAGCTGAAGAATTGAACTAGCTGATTTAACAGTTGTTTGTAACAGAGCCTCATATTCTCCCATGCCACACCAGAGCATGGAGATGATTTTCTTTCACACACTAACAGCATGAAAAGTTTCTTTTGAACTATTTTCAATAATATCAAGGAAACAAGGCAAATAATGGTGATTGACAGACATTTTTCTGTTTCTTGCGGCAGTTGCAGAAAACTGGTGTGTTTATTATATTCTTGTATGTTCCCTTACCCACAAATAAAACTTCTAGGCCCTTTACATCTCAAAGAATTTTTGCAGATGCTCATTCAAATATTCTGACATTCAAATCTGGCAAAGTAAGAACAATTCATGCTGATAATTCTAGTAGCATTTTTTCTGGGGTGATGCTGTGCCTGCCTCCCCCCCTATCACAAGTCATACATAAGAATGTCCATACTGGGTCAGGCAAAGGTCTATCTAGCCTAGTATCCTGTCTCCATCCCCTGTTACCCCTGTTACCCATTCCCAGATTCTGGCAGACAATGGATAGGGTCACTATCCTTGCCCATCCAGACTAATAGTCATTGATTAACCTATCCTCCATGATCTCATCTAGTTCTTTTTTGAACCCTGTAATACTCTTGGCCTTCACAACATCCTCATTCAAGTAGCTCCAATAAATTGACTGTGTTGTGTGCTATTTCAACCTGCTACCTATTAATTTCATTTGGGGACCCCTCAGTCTTGTGTTATGAGAAGGAAATGTAACCCTTCTGCCACGTAGTGACAACAGCAGCCAGGGCTGGATTCAATATCTAGGAGTCCCTTTTCATCCATCTCACACAGAACTGGCTTGAGCCCCTACCCAGTAGCCTGGGAAATTCACACACCCTTGGGCTGTGTCCAGACTCCATGCCTCCGTCGACGGAGGCATGTAGATTAGCCAGCTCGGAAGAGGGAAATGAAGCCGCGATTAAAATAATCGCGGCTTCATTTAAATTTAAATGGCTGCCCCGATCTGCCGATCAGCTGTTTGTCGGCAGATCGGGAGAGTCTGGACGCGATGCGCCGACAAAGAAGCCTTTCTTGATCGACACAGGTAAACCTGGTTTCACGAGGCATACCTGTGTCGATGAAGAAAGGCTTCTTTGTCGGGGCATCGCGTCCAGACTCTCCCGATCTGCCGACAAACAGCTGATCGGCAGATCGGGGCAGCCATTTAAATTTAAATGAAGCCGCGATTATTTTAATCGCGGCTTCATTTCCCTCTTCCGAGCTGGCTAATCTACATGCCTCCGTCGACGGAGGCATGGAGTCTGGACACAGCCTTGGGAGCCTCTGAAAAGCAATGCTTCCCCACTCACAAGCTCAAAATCTGAGTGTAGAAAATAAATTTTAATGAAAGAGGGAGAGAAGTTACATGGCATTAGCTTGGGAAAATACCACAAACTTAGTTCCTAACCCCCCACGAGTAACCATCCCAGCTCAAATGGATTGAGCAATGTCCTTTGCCCCTCAGGCTTACTAGTCCAACATTGAAAAGGTTCCATTCATTTACCCAAACTTTCTCCGTACCTGTAGCCAGACACAAACCCCATCTTGTTTCCCTCCCCCCCCCCCCCAGAGAGCAAGAGAAAGGCAGTCAGCCTTTGATGCCCTGGGAACGCAGGTGTGGTGCCTGTCCCTGACTCTACCATAAACAGAAACCAGACAGTAAATGGGCTAGCTGATGACTGGGAGGCCACCCGTCGCCGTGATGGCTAGTGTCAGTAATTGACACGCCTGCACTGTCTCAGGAGAGGAATCTTCGCCCATCACATACCAGAGGTGCCCATTGTCTGCATCTTCCCAGGTGTGAATTATGCTTTGCACCCTTCGTGGGAAACTTGGCGTTCAAAGCCATTTTTCCTAATTGGCCACTTGAGACCAGGAAGAAGCCCATGTGACCCAAGGGGTATAAAGAGGGGTTGAGTTTCCCACCCCATTTGAGCTCCAATCACCTACACCTGCTGGCAGGTATTGATTGTCTCCCGAGGTCCGTGGGATGCCCAACCTCGCCCTACTTCTTCCCGAGGGATTGAGAGAAAGACGCTGGCCACGCCAAGTCTGGAACTCAGGGGTGAGAATTGTACCTGCAATGTGTTTTCTTTATGTGTACACTTTAATTGTCACTCTGTTGTAAGTTTAGTTACTTTATTATAGTTTTCTTAAGTCAAACTGCTTCATTTCTATTGTAAACTGCCTTTGGTAAGGTGATTTAGCTATAAACTTTGGGAATAAGTGGGGTGCCCTCATTCACTTATAGATATATATATACTGAACCAAGTTTCTTTATTTCTTTTCTCTTTCTTTCTCCTATAAATAAGCCAGTGCGTGTCAAGCTTCTGACTTGAACCCGTGCTGCTGTACCCGAACCGAACACAAACAAAAGAACTTCAGCCGATCATAAGGGACAAGTATAGGGAGAGCTTGGGCGTTTTGGATTGTGTCACTCCCCGGTGGCAGATCCATTGGGGCACCTCTCAGTCTTTCCCTAAGCCTGCCCGCTGCGAAGGAATCTTGGATTCTACCAGTTAAAATCTGAGGTGTTAAAAGCTCTCCCTGTAAACTTATTGGGGCACCCGTCAACCTCCTCCAGGTTGCCCGCTGCAAGGGACCCCGGTCTCAGCAGTTGAAGTCTCGGGTGTATAGCACGCACACACACACCAGGGCGTCTGAGAGCCTGTTGGCTGCCCTCTGCGACGAGACCCCGGTCCTAGCAGTAAAGTCACAGACATTAAACTATTTTTCGGGGTGCCCTCCAGCCTCCTAGGCTGCCCACTGCAACGAGACTTTGCGTCTCAGCAGTTGAAGACTTGGGTGTAACACATACGCACACACTGCCCTGACCATTTCGGCTGGCAGTGCACCACTTCAAATGCCCCACTTACCGCTCTGTCCAGTCAGTGCGGACCCTGACACATCACCCTGATGACTCCACTCATTGAGCCTAAGGCCATGCCACCTTTGTGCTGCTCCTGTGGTCTGCTGCTGCTACCTGCTCCCCGCTGGTCATTCCCGCCAGCTGCTCTGCTGGACACCTGCCACTGCTCCTATTGGCTATCCAATCTTGCTGGCTGCAATGGGTCTGGTTCCAGGACAAACCAGTGACTTCAGCTCTTAATGATTTCACTCTTGAGCCACCACCTAGGCTGCCAAAAGATTCCAGCTTCCACTGGACTAGCAAAAAGACACCTGATGGAGTCTGTTTCAGGTCTATCCTTAAAACAAGGGGGAAAGAGGCAAATTGAACCAGTCTTACAGCTCACACATGGCAGGCATGAAGCAGGCTGGCTCAAGCCCTTCCCCTGCCACCCCCAACACATTTCACTCAATTCTGGAAGGGGGAAGCTTGTTCATCTGAGACCTCTTACAATGATGGTGTGTCTCCTGCAAGCACTGGTGTCATATTTTACAGTTCTCACATTTAGGGGTAGCATGACTTGTGACCCCCGCAACAGTCCAAATTAGATACAATACATCACATTCCATTCTAACAACCAATCCTCCATCAGTCCTGGCTGAATTGGATTTATGTAACCACACCTCGGATTCCTTCCCCATCCTGACATGAGCTGTATTTACATATCAGCAGTTAACATTTAATTATCTCGCAGAGTTAAACAATTTGAGTGAGGATACCCACCCCAGGGGCAGCTCTCTCCTTTTAGCTGGCTGCTAGCAAGTAGTAGCTCTGCCCCTGCTTACAGAAAAAATTCTACTTCCTCCACACCAGTTATGATTTTATGGACAACTGTCCTGTTCCTCTTAGTCATCTCTTTTTTTTCAGGCTGAAAAGTCCAGGTCTTATTAATCTCTCTTGCTTAAGAGTCAATGGTGAGGAACCATATGGAAGCTCGTCTATGCCTTCAATTTTGTTGCCCTTTTCTATCTTTTTGAATTCCAATTTATCTTTTTTTGAGATGGGGCAACCACATCTGCATGCAGTATTCAAGATGTGGGGGTATTATGGTTTTATATGCAATCTGACTGATACTTTTCTATTTTCTCTTTCTTAATGATTCCCAGAATTCTGTTAGCTTTTTTGACTGCTACTGCACATTGAGTGGACGTTTTCAAAGAACTATCTACAATGACTCCAGCATCTTTTTGCTCAGCAATAACAGCAAATTGAGACACCATCATTTTGTATGTATAACTGGGATTATATTTTCAAATGTTCATTACTTTGCATTGATCAACATTGAATTTCATCTGCCATTTTGTTGTCCAGTCATCAAGTTTTGTGAGATCCCTTTGTAGTGTATCACAGTTTGCTTTTGAGTTAACTATCTTAAGTAGTTTTGTATCATCTGGAAATTTTGCCATGTCCCAGTTTACCTTTTCCAGATAATTTATGAATATGTTGAACAGTACTGGTCCCAGTATAGACCCCTGGGAGACACTGTTTTTTACCTGTCACCATTCTGAAAACTGACCAATTTATTCCTACCCCTTGTTGCCTATCTTTCAACTAGTTACTGGTCCAGGAGAGGACCTTCCTTCTTACCCCATGACAGCTTACTTTGCTTGGCGATGGACCTTGTCAAAGACTTTCTGATAATCTAAGTATATTATATCCACTAGATCTTTCTTGTTAACATGTTTGTTAACCCTCTCAAGAATTATGGTAGATTGGTGAGGCATGATTTCCTTTTAGAAAAAAACACGTTGATTCTTCCCCAACAAATCATGTTCATCTATGTGTCTCATAATTCTGTTCATATATCTGTTTGATCACTTCATAAATTGCCCCATTCTTTCACTCCATCTGAAGCATCTGGTACCTACCACTGTTGCAAGACAGTATACTGGGCTAAAAGGACCATTGGTCTGACCCAGTATGGTCATTCTTTTGTTCTCATTATTTAAGCATGCCATACCATAATTTTCATTGGAAATAATGACACAATTTAGGACAATTCTACTTTGTTTCACTATGAACAGATCGAAATTCTCAAGAAGCAAGTATACATTTTCTTTATCAGTAAGTATTGTAGTACAGCTGTTAAACCTCCTAAAAAATTCCAAAGCAATCAGCTGGCTTTATTGGCCTTAGACTTAGAGCATATATTAAGGATACAGATTTTTTGTGTGTGTGAAGTGAAAGTGTGTTTACTATTTAACTGATTTGGAAAATACTTCAATCACATTTAAGAAGGTAGCACATAACTGATTTAATAGAATGAATATTAAATATGGGAAGATTGTTTTTGTTTTGTTTTTAATAAGGAATGTTTTCTTTGATAAACTCAGATTAGCAGCTTCTCAAAAAGCCAGAACACTGGCGATGCTTTTGTTGCTTCACTGGCTACTTGCATTTTCTTTTCTCCCATAAGTGCTTCCCAAAATGAAAACAAGTGGAAGCAAGTTTCCCCTCTGTTGCATGGTAAGGGGGCATGTTATAAATGCATTATGTGGAACATTTACAGCGTTTTCTTGAAACCTGAAATCACAAAATAATTTTCAAACGTAACTAACTTGGCATCAGTATTCTAGGTTATCTGAACAGAAGCTAACCATTTAAGTGGAAAAACTTAAACAACAAATAATTCTGCAACACCTTAGGGTATGTCTACACTAGTCCTCTAGTTCGAACTAGGGTGGCTAACGTAGGCATTCGAACTTGCAAATGAAGCCTGGGATTTAAATATCCCAGGCTTCATATGCATGTTCCTGGGTGGGCACCATTTTTAAATGCCCATAGTTTGAACTACCTGCCCGCGGCTACACGCGGCACGGACTAGGTAGTTCGAATTAAAGCTCCTAATTTGAACTACCATTAAACCTCCTTGAAGGAGGAATAACGGTAGTTTGAATTAGGAGCTTTAATTCGAACTACCTAGTCCGCGCCGCGTGTAGCCGCGGGCAGGTAGTTTGAACTACGGGAATTTAAAAATGGTGCCCGCCCGGGAACATGCATATAAAGCCCGGAATATTTAAATCCCGGTATTCATTTGCAAGTTCGAATGCCCACATTGGCAACTCTAGTTCGAACTAGGGTGGCAGTGTAGACCTACCCTTACAGACTAACAAAAAATATAGATAAATGAGTTTTCATGGGTATAACAGGTGCTGCTGGTTATTCATTATTTTTTAGGTTTTTTTCAGTTAGACTAAGGCTATGTCTATACTGCAGGAATTTTCTGGTATACTGGAGGTAGCCCGGAAAAACTTTGCCACGTCCGGGGAACGCGTCTGCTCTTCCACCTTTTTTTTGCGGAAGAGCAAATGCGCTCTTTTGGAAGCCCTGTCTTCCGAAAGATGACGCTTTTTTCAAATTTGGCCCAGTGTAGATCGGCCAAAGTTTTGAAAAGGCTCTGCGAAAAAACTATAGGAAAAGGATACGTGAATTGCAGAGTGCAATTTGTGTACCTTTTTCCGCCAGATCAGTGTAGTCTAGACATAGCCTAACACAGCTACCCCTCTAAGGGTATGTCTATACTGCAAAATTAATTCGAAATAACAGTTATTTGAAATTAACTTTAATAGCGTCTATACATTCAAACCACTATTTCTAAATTAATTCGAAATAGCGGAGCACTTAATTCGAATTTGGTAAACCTCATTCTACAAGGAGTTATACCAAATTTGAAATAGCTATTTAGAATTAAGGGCTGTGTAGAGCCTTGGTGGCCACTCTGGGCACAACCAGGAAAACTTACTCTCCTCTGCCTCTGCCCCGGAGCCATTAAAGGGGTAGACCCTGGCCACAGTGCCTGTGCCAGCTCCAAGCCGACCAGCCCAGAGCCAGCAGTGGCCACCGGGGCCCCTGACCCAGTGGCCCCAAAACATGAGCCAGCAAGCCAGGCAGCCAGCCCTCCACCACTCCCCAGGAGCAGTCAACTTGGTCTGGCGAGACCCCCAACCCTGTGCCCTGAGCTTCTCCTCCCCCTTCTTCTCCTTGCTTCCCCCTTCCAGCTCCCTTCTCCCAGGTTTCCCCTTCCCCTCTCTCACCCTCACTCTTCCCCTAAGAAGAACCCTAAGAACTGTCTGTCCGGGGTGGGGGTAGGGTCCCTTTAAACACGGAGCTCAGTTAGCCTTAGGCAGCAGCCCCACACACTAAGTCCTAACCTGATGCCCTGCCAGCACTGGTTCTGGCCAGTCTTAACTTAGTTTCAGGATCCACTCAGTGTGGACACACTACTTCAAAATAGTAAAATGCTATTTTGAAATAGGGTTTGTGTGTAGATGCGTTAATTTGAATTAGCTTAATTCAAATTAACTATTTCGAATTAAGTTAACTCAAATTAACGGTGTAGTGTAGACATTCCCTAAGATATTTAAGTGTAGTTCATCTTATATCAGTTGATTCACGCATGTCCTTCTCCAACAAGAGAACACAAGCTTAATAGTATTCAGCAGCATGCCTTCCCTTTCCCCTTTTTTTAGTTTGCCTGTTAATTTTTATTCATTAAAAGTACCAATTTTCCACATGATATTCAGTGTGGCAAGCCTACAAAAAAAAAAAAGATGAAAAGATGCAGAAGATTTAACTATTTGCCCCCTTTTCCCACCTCCTCTTTATATTTACTATAATTGTTAAGGAACAAAATGCAGTTGTGAATTATAAATCTAATAGAATGGCAAGTGTGAATGATCACTTTTGGTTTAACCCACAACTATATTCTGAGTACATAGTGTGCTTTGGAACATTAGCTCTGAGTGCTTTTATGCAGTTCAGATGAATGGAACATTCTCTTCCGCTCCCACCCCCCTTCCCTCCAGATTCCTGTTTCACCTTTTAATAAATGTGGTTAATTTATTTTGTGTACTCTACAAAAACTAAGCTCTGTATAGTGATTTAAAGGGCCCAAAGCGACAGCCACTGCTGCTGCCACAGTAGCAGCGGTAGCTGCTAGGAGCAGTGGGCCCTTTTGAATCGCAATTGCTCTCTTTGCCCTCCCCTGTCAGTGGGCCTCAAAGAATAGAGTTTGGCTTATACAGTGATTATGCAATTCTAATTTCCCCCCCAATATGCCAGTTGGGAGAAAATAGAAACAGTCCATATGAAATAATAGATTTTTCTTCTCCTTAATTTTTAAAAAGTATCTTGCGGGTACACTTCTTAATGTAAAGTCTCCATTGGAGACCATAGAGGACTTTTAGTTACCCCAGATCCAATATGTGTTGTTGATGGTACAACTGTCATATCACAATAAATTCATCATTAGCAAGAACTGAAACAGAAATTTTCAAATGTCAAGTTATGTACTTTTATAAATGCCGAAGTCAAATAGGCATATTCAAATAAAATCCTTCCATCATGGTTGAAATAGCGACCAATACCACTCTTTTTCAGGAGTTGTCTAACAAGAGAGAGTGGAGTTTTTATAATAGTTTTAGGCAGGACATTATTATTTGAAAACGTAATAATTCTCTAGTTGTAATTTAGTCATCTGTCTCATGTGAAATGTCAATACGACGAGCTAACTACAATTACACAATAAGACAGTGAAGGACATTAACAGGAAACAATGAACTATGTAGGGAATCATTTAATCTTGAATGTGAAGGTTAATACTGAATCAAAACATACTTAATTGAACCCAACCTACATATTTTGAAAGTCCTCAAGGACTTCCATCATATGTGCAAACCACACAGTAATATGT
Source organism: Pelodiscus sinensis (assembly GCF_049634645.1). Lineage (NCBI taxonomy): Eukaryota > Metazoa > Chordata > Testudines > Trionychidae > Pelodiscus > Pelodiscus sinensis. Next base: position 87,017,503 of record NC_134713.1, on the reverse strand, counting down.
TTTTGTAAACTGTTTTGCATTTGAGAATTGTATCTTAGCCAACATTTTTATTGTATGGAAAATATAATGTCTCATCTATGGAATTTCACTGAGTTGAGGCCTAGTGCTGTGCTGGAATTATAAGCTTTTCTTAAACTATGAGGCCAGGAGGGAAATGAACAAATATTGAAATACTGAGAGAGACAGAGGAGATTCTTTGTGCATGGTAACTGAAATAGAAGTGCAGTCCATAGTATTGCCAATCCCCCGAACTAGAAAATCATGATTTTAAAATCATGAGATTTTTTAAGAGAATACATTGTGTTTTTTTTCTTTTCCTTCTGATATTTGAGCCTTTGGGCGCATTTGGGTCATGTTCAAACTTTCTCTACAAGTAGGAGAGCTAGCTGAGATCCTCCCATAATCACATGGCTTCAGGGAGGCCCATCCCTAAAGGATTGCAGTACCCGGGACACCTCTCCTTCATCCCAGGTCCTGCTCCTACACCTTCTCTTCCTGCTCCTGCTGTGCCCCACCCCACCCATACTCCACCCTTCCCCGAAGCTTCCTTCCATGAGTGACACAGCCAGGGAACTAGCAGGTGTCCCCAAAGCATGGGGTCCAGGGCTGTAACCTTGAGCCATTATATGGATGGGACGTCTCTGGTTGTAGGAGCTGGGCCTTTAAGAAACACATGAAATAGCATGAGATTCATGATACAGATAATTATGCTGTTTCAGGAAGGAGTGACCAGATGTCCTGATTTTATAAGAACAGTGCCCATAGTTAGGGCTTTTGTTTTATTGGGATACCTATTACCCCTGACCCTGTCCCCATTTTTCACACTTGCTATCTGGCCATGCTATACCAGGAGCAGTTTTACCCCAAGCCCATACTTCAAAAGGCCTGCTGGATGACCAGTGGAATTATCTACTGAAGAGATCAAACTTCCCTTAACTCACTGTGAAGCTCTCATAAGTCCTCAGCAATTGATACCAACTGTTTTTTAATTACAGTAAAAACTGATTAAAAACGGGGACCTTCACAGGAGGCAGAATTAAAGTATCTCGTGGTCTCTTGCATCAAGTTTCTTAATATGTTTTTGTCATATACAAAAGTACTACATTCCTGCTGGTGATAAACACATCTCAGAAGAAATACATTTCTGCTGGTTAGATTTGTATATTCTGAATTTATAAAGTTATGTTGTATATAATTTAGGAATCTGTTTAATTATGTTCATTTGGCTTCCGTTGTTACTCAGCAGATTTCTGAAAGTTAAAATGTCTTGTAGTTTCAAACACAGTGGGTGTTTTTTAAGGATTTCCCCTTCCCCCCACCATTCTCCTAATCATGGTGGTCTGTAGCACCCATTATCACTGTTCAATAATACCCATTGTCATGGCTCCTCTACTTTTTTAAACTTCTCCCTATGCAAAGAAGTTCACTGTTATCTTTTGATCGGCATTGTAAATACGTTTGATATGTAACAAAATCCCTCTTTCTCTGTCTCTCTTGTTCGGGTTCTACTCATCAATAATGACATTTCATTTACGAATTTCCACAAGAATACCAATAAGTGATCTCTGTGTTACAGTGGCTTTGGTGATGTGGACATGTCCAGTTTAATATAAGCCACTAAATAGTCATTCGATGTAACTATTTTGAACTGGATTCAAATGGGTGATCTAGATATGTAGAGGTATAGCTAATGTTGTCTAATTCCCTGAGTTATTCACTGTTGTCTTAACCCATTAGGGGCCCAATGTGTGTGCTCTTGACAAATAAAATGAACAATAGAGGTCATCTCCATTATGTTACACTCTGATAAAAGAAAATGCAGTCGTATTCCCCTGCATCAGGACATATAGTGTTCTTCTGTTTCTCTGAAATGTCATCATCTAGCTAGCAGGAGATATGGTACGTCCCAATTACAGGTCATCAAAATTCCTGATTAAGCAATGTCAACGAGTTAATAGGAACAATAACAGATTTTTTTTAAAACAAACTACAAAGACATACTTTTAGTAATCCCCTTCTCCCCGATGCTTAGATGTGGGTTTTAGGAAACCACGGAGTGTTACAATTTTCTAGTCCAGTGCATGTCAGGAAATGGGACCTGTCAGTATAATGCATCAGAAATAAACCAGGAACATTCAAAATGTCAGTATGCAATTTACTGAGAATTGTAAATTGGAAGTAGATGGAAATTGAAATTTGGAAATAGATGATTTCTTATTTGTGTTGTCTTTTTAAAATGGGTAGTATTTTGATGTCTCTTTGGATGACTGAACCACTACAGCTTCAAAGGTTGGCACAAGCTTACACAGGTTTGGATATTGTCCTAAAATTATATCTCTATGTGATGGCCATATTCAGGGTTGCTTGGTACTGGAGTGCAGCCTAGTGGTTAGAAGTTAGTCTGTTGACATGCAGGGGCTTATTAGCAGGAAAGCTGGGGCTCTCCCATTCCTCCAGGCTCTGACCCAGAGTCTTTTGAGGGCTGTCTGTAATCTGACACCTGGGGAATTTATGGCCCCTACTACCTCCCTGAAATTGTACAAGGCTGTAAAGTGTAAGGAAGCACGAGGGCATTTTCCTCCTTCTGGGCCAGCTCAGTCCAATGCTTTCCCCTGTTGGAGTAGTAGGGTTGCCAGCTCTGACTAAAACTATTCAAGGAGATTTTTTCCTTAGCATGACATAATGTCATTTTGTTATAATAGCCTGTTAAAATCTCCAGGATTGCTGTCAGTACTGTAGTGACCAGGAGATTGATGCTGATTCCAGGAGACTCCAGGCCAGTCCTGGAGGGATGGCAACCCCATGGGGTAGTCTGAACAAAAATAAATGAGATCAGTACAATCCAGAAGGCAATGCTTCCTTCTTAAGATTGCCTCTGGAGCAGGCCCAGGCCTCCCGGAGGAAGAGGGCTTTGGGCAGTTGTTTCGAGAGAGAGTCTGTGTTTCCTCAGCTCATCTCCCTGAAGCTGCTGGTAGCATATCTGCTGTCCTCCCTTCTCCTCCTTCTTTAGTAGGTGCATGACAGGGTCCTGTGGGGCTGGCTAAGCTGAAGGCACCTCCTTAACCCCTTGTTGCTCAGTGTGGGGTTTGTATACAACCACACTATAATATCAGCAATACTTGGTTCAGCACAGCTTAGTCATCTCACAAAAAGATTTCCCTCATTAAATCTCGGACTCTGGTTCCTGGCGTCAACTTCTCTCTCATTTCTGAGGTCACAAGTGATCTTCCAGTTGACATTTCACATTCCATGAAATGTCATGAAATGTCAGTAACTGGTGGAGCATTTGAAGAGAAATATTTACATCCATCTTAAAGTGTATGAAGCACTGCCATTTAATATCAGACAAAATCTGATAAAACAGTGGACAGGAAAGAACTCTTTCCCTTTCCTAAACAAACAAACAAACAAACAAAATAAATAAATAAATAAATAAATAAATAAATAAAAGAGAGACTGAGAGAGAGCCCTATTTTTATTTAAATGACAGCAGAGAAGGCTAATAGAATGTCACTATGAAATATGTCATTAAGAAACATCTCTCCCCATCTCTGCAGATAGCGAGGTGTAAAAGTTCAGGTAAGGAACATTGTGTTTGTTAGATACCGCATTCCATTTCCTCTGAGGCTATGTCTAAACTGCAGGCTTCTTTCAGAAGAAGCTTTTCTGGAAGAGATCTTCTGAAAAATCTTCTTCTGAAAGAGAGTGTCCACACACAAAAGCTCATCGAAAAAGCGATTTGCTATTTCGAAAGATAGCGTCCACACTAAATGGATGCTAACTCGCATGTAAGCTGTGATTTCTATAGGCAGAATGGCCACCAGGGCACCTGTGCTTTTCCCTCTTTCCTCCTCTTGCAAAAGAACTCCCTCTTCCCTGTCCACACACGCCTTTTTCCAAAAGAGCTCTTTCAGAAAAAGGCTTCTTCCTCGCAGAAATAGGTTTACCAGTGTCGGAAAAACCCCTCAATTCTTTCTTTTTTTTTTTTTAAAGAACGTGACTGCAGTATGGATGCAATTGAAGTTTTTTTTTGAAAAAACAGCTGTTTTTCCGAAAAAAAACCTCTGTAGTGTAGACATACCCTGAGTGTAGGCTATGCTGTACTACATCATGGTGACTTCCATAAAATCAGAACATAAAACAGAGACAATAAGGGTATGTCTACACTACCCCCTAGTTCGAACTAGGGGGTAATGTATGCATACCGAACTTGCTAATGAAGCCCGGGATTTGAATTTCCCGGGCTTCATTAGCATAAAGCCAGCGCCGCCATTTTTAAAAGCTGGCTAGTGCGAACCCCGTGCCGCGCGGCTACACACGGCACGGACTAGATAGTTCGGATTAGGCTTCCTAATCCGAACTATCTGTACGCCTCGTTCCACGGGCTTCATTAGCAAGTTCGGTATGCATACATTACCCCCCTAGTTCGAACTAGGGGGGTAGTGTAGACATACCCTAAGCTAGTATTCACTATGTAACACGATTTTATTTTTCTGTTTTAAATACATCTTTATTAAGCACAATTGTGCACAGAGTTTCATGTATTTTCCTGGAATGGATTATATTTGGTTAGTTATTATCTGTATTAGGATGATAGAAGGGTATATAAGGACTGGACACTGTTTTGCTGTAGATACCGTGTGCAGTAAAATAAGGTCTCTGCCTCGATCTTTAAAAAAATACGTAGGTGTTTAAAGATGCAGAATGGGGCCCAGTGGGGTTCTCAAAAGTGTCTAAGAACTTATTTTTCATCATTCACTGGAAGTTCAGACCCTAGTGCTTCTGAAAATCCCGCAAAAGGTAAATCAACATAGCAAAGCGGGCCTATGTCAGCTGACTTGTGCTCAGAGGGCTCAGATTGTGGGGCTGTTTTGTTGCTGTGTAAACTTTCGGGCTTGAGCTATAGTCCAGGCACTAAGACCCTGCAAACCGAAGTTAGCTGACACAGGCCAGTCACAGGGTTTTCTTTTCTGTGTAGACATAGGTGCCAATCTGCATTTTGAGGTACTAAAACACCTTTAAAAATATGATACTGTTGTAAAAATCAATACAAACATATTAGAGAGAACTCAATAATTAACTGGAGTGTACATTTTCTGGGACTAGATACTACTTTCCAGAATCCAGCCAGCAGGGCTGACAACTTCTGAGAGCCCCTGAGCAATGTGAGGAGGGGGAAGGCTCTGTGCTCCCAGAAAGAGTGGGGCCAATGGTGGAAAGGACTGGGTGGAGGGCAGCCAGCTCAGTGTTATCTGAGGGTAGCGACCTTAGCTCTTAATGCAGCCCAGAGCGAGCAGCCTGGCACTCCAGTACGGCACTCTGGCAGTGATTTAAAAGGGCCAAGTCCTCCATCCACTGGTACTGCTACTGCAGCAGCAATGGCATCTGGAGCCTCAGGCCTCTTTGAATCTCCAGACCCCAGGGCAACTGCCCCTGTGCCTGCCCCGCCCCCCATAGGCAGACCTGAATCCAGCATGTAAATTAGACCTCACATTTAAAATACTATTTATTTAAATATTCCCTTTAAACTTTCTTTTTTAAATTGAGGGATAAAGTATTAAAGTATCACTAAAACATGGAAGCCACAGACTTCGTTGATTAGACCATAGAGCACAGAATAGAAGTTTTCTTTTGATCCATTATTTCATTTTCTTCTTTCTCTAATTACATTTGCTGTTGTAGTCATCTCTTTTCTTGATTATTTTTATTATCATAGCCACCTTATCTTGCATTGAGATTTCTCTTGGACATAGATGCACAGGCACATCTTTAAAAAATAAGTAACCCTTATGATCTGACCATAAAACAAAATGAGTCAACTCCTTATCAGTCCATCTTCAGGATATATAAACTATTGTCCACTGTCTATATGACTGCTTATAATTAACATTATTTCTCATTGGTAGATGGCTTCCCATATCTTGTTTCCTTCTTCTATAAGACTTCTATACTTGTTTAGAGATTAAAATAAACCACTGATTAGGATTCTTTTCAATTTACCTTTACTTTTCATTTTAAATAAGTGTATTTTGAAATGAACCCCCCCCACACACAAATTCTGGACATTAATTGCCTATGAAAATGATTTTTTTCTTATTTTGCTTTCATATTTACTTATACTAGTAATAACAAGGTTTTCCCCCCTTGTGGAAGTACATCAGGCCATCGGATACTTCAATAACAACCTCATATTGCAAACAGTTTGTGTTCAAGGACTTTCACTTGCACACATCATCTGGCAGGTTTAGGCCTCAAAATATAGCTTTCATTATCACTCTGGTGGCATTGGTATTAGTACTATTATTTCATAATCAAAGGAAAGCATCAGCACTGTGTCCAGTGATCACATGTTCTGCAATTATTGTGGATCAGTGACCTAAAACAAATAAATGAAGAACTATGGATACACAACGTTCCGTTTTCATCTTACAAAACAAGGCATGGTTCAAATCTGGGCTGCATTGTATTCATTCCATCTGTGTTCAGTGGATTTGGATAAACGGTCCAAGTTTTGTTCCATTTCTAGACTTCGTAAAATCATTATGAGTTGGGGAGGGATAGCTCAGTGGTTTGAGCATTAACCTGCTAAACCCAGGGTTGTAAATTCAATCCTTGCAGAGGTCATTTGGGGCAAAAATTTGTCAGGGATGGTACTTGGTCCTGCTGTGAAGGCAGGGGACTGGACTTGATGACCTTTCAAGGTCCCTTCCAATTCTAGGAGATAGGCAATCTCCATTAATTTAATTTAAATTTCCATTTTTTCCAAACGACCAACGTGAAAGCAGTGTTGAATACTTCAGTTTTCATACAACTGTATGTTGTAGCCAAAGAAGTTTGGTAAATGTTTTTCATTCCAACTGCTTCTAACCAGATGTAGAGTAGCCAGAAATACCATGAAAGCTAATGCTCTCAAGCTGCGAATGAGGAAGTTATAAAAATTGTATGAGTATGCTTACATTTCTTTGAAACATATGACAACCTCACCCATTCAAAAAACCCAAACCAAACCAAACCAACCAAAAATCCCAACACTTCATTATGGCCCTAATCCAAATTCCAGTGAAGTTAAGGGGAATCTTTCCACTGATATCACTGAAGGCCCTGAGAAGAAGGTGCATCAAAAATCGTCTTAAATTAATATAAATTGAGGGAGACTTGTTGTAGATGAATTAGAATCAGTAGGTCCAGAAAAATAATTTTTTACTGGATTTGAAAGCTTTGAAGGCTCACATTAATATTATGGAACAGATACTCCACTGGTATATCCTCCACTGAATTCCATGGAGCTATTCCAGTTTACACCAGCTGAAGATCTAGGTAATTAATTTCAGAGTTTTTAGTCAAACTGAATCCAAAATCTGAATGTTGAGATTTTCCTCCTCATACCACATTACATTGTTCTGATCTTTTTTTTTTAACTATTAGTTGAAAATGAAACACAGAGTTCAGGAAAACAGACTGAATTGAATGTCTGATTTTATAAATGACTAAAGCTAATGGAAATAATTTGGAGGAAAATGGGAATGGAAAACATTTTTAGAAGAGAGTCTAGAGATCACATTTTCTTTGATTAAAATTTTATTTTATACAAAGGAGTTTGCTAACAAAACTCAGGAAAGCAGCCTTCCTTTCTGTATATTTTGAAAAAAAAATTCAAGTTCTCCCTTCTGATTAAATTAACCAAGACAAAATTCTGCTCTCAGAATCATCCTATAATGCACTCTCTCTTATGTGTTGATTCTCTCATGAATATCATAGATCTACAGGCTATATAGATATGTAGTAGCATACTGCAGTGAAGTATTACACTGTTCATAAGAATGCAACATTTTGCTTGCAACGTGCAGGGTTGTTATAGATTAGTGGATTCAGTGCTTGTAGGAAGTATGTTCTAGGGAGTGAATTGAAGGATGGTATTAAGAGCAGAATTTTGTCTTGGTAAAATTAATCAGAAGGGATAATCCACAAAATCTAAATCCACCACTGAATCCATCTAATCTGAAATGCAATATACATTCCTTTTGCAATTCCTTCTTTAAAAATAGCTAATACAAAAATTAAAGCAGATCACAACTCTTTACAGGCAAATAATTAAATTTGTTCTAGAAAGAATTATAGTTCCACAAATATTTGCTTCATTTGTAGAAAGTTTGGAAGCAAAAATACAATAAATTGAGGCTTAACATTATAAATCTGAATGAAATGCACATTTTTTTTCTATTGTGGTTTTTACTGTTGTTCAAATTTTAAGGATCAAGCTAAATGAGTGCTGCCAATGGTTGTTGTGACTTCTGCAAGGATTTAAGAGAGACAGAGATTGTATAGTTAGAGGAGTCTGAACCTCTGTTGATGTCACCAACTTGCATAATCTTCGGCAGAAAGCCATTCTTGTCAGATAACTACCAGATTTACAGCTAATTCAGTTTAGGGTCTTGAATAAAATCTGCCATACAAAATCAAGGGTCTTTTCATGTGTAAGTGATGAATTGCTTGAAACATTTTCAGATTAAAATACATTATCTGAAAATTCATTTAAATACCTGGTTTAGGGAAGCCTTATGGTGAGAGATCTTTCTGCTCAAATTGTACATGTCTGTTCCTAACCAAATTAAAAAAGGGATTTCCTTACCCTGCCTTCATTTTATTGTCATTCTTAAGGAAAATAATATAATCAGCATATCTCTGAGTTTTTATACATTTTTATATTTATTATTTCTCTTATTGGCTAAATGTTAACTATAAAATATTATATGGATGACCTTCAGTTAATTAACAGACTTTTAATGTTGGATATGTTACAGATTATCTGCTACAGGCAGTCCCCGAGTTACGCGGATCCGACTTATGTCGAATCCGCAGATACGAACGCCTGGTCCCGCCGCCCGCCTCCTCCAGGGCAAGAAAAGCTGCTCCCCGTCTCCCTGGTCTGCTGCGGGAGCCAGCAGACCAGGGAGACGGGGAGCAAAGCCGCGCAGGACCCGGGGCCGGACCCGCGGCCGCTTCCAGATCAGCTGGAAGCGCCGCGGGTCCGGCCCTGGGTCCTGCGCCGCTTTGCTCCACGTCTCTCTGGTCTGCAGACCAGGGAGATGCTGAGAAAAGCCGCGCAGGACCCGGCCGGACCCGCGGCACTTCCAGCTGATCTGGAAGCGGCCGTGGGTCCGGCCCTGGGTCCTCCACGGCTTTGCTCAGCATCTCCCTGGTCTGCAGAGCAGGGAGACGCTGAGCAAAGCCGCGGAGGACCCGGTGGACCTGGCGCTTCCAGCTGATCTGGAAGCGCCGCGGGTCCGGCCTGGGTCCTCCTCTGCTTTGCTCCGCGTCTCTCTGGTCTGCTGGGGGGGACGCAGCTAGTGCCCCCCTCAGCAGACCAGGGAAATGTGGAGCAAAGCCCAGGGCCTGTGGTAGAGCAGGTAGGGCGCTGCCGGTTGGTCCCGCAGCACCGCTCCTTGGTGCTACTGGACCAACCCGGCAGCACCCCAGCTACTCTTCCCCAGGAGTCCTGATTCAGCCGCTGCTGATCAGTTTCAGCAGTGGCTCAATCAGGACGCCTGGGGCAGAGCAGCTGGGGTGCTGCTGGGTTGCTCCAGTAGCGCCGAGGAGCAGCCGCGCTACTGGAGCAACCCAGCAGCACCCGAGCTGCTCTGCCCCAGGCATCCCCAAGTTAGCCGCTGCTGAAACTGACCAGCGGCTGACTACAGGAAGCCCGAGGCAGAGTTGCTCTGCCCCGGGCTTCCTGGAATCAGCTGCTGATCAGTTTCAGCAGCAGCTGACTTGGGGACGCCTGGGGTTCTTAAGTTGAATCTGTATGTAAGTCAGAACTGGTGTCCAGATTCAGCAGCTGAATCTGGATGCCAGTTCCGACTTACATACAGATTCAACTTAAGAACAAACCTACAGTCCCTATGTTGTACGTAACCCGGGTACTGCCTGTATATATTTGAGAGTGTTTGTGCATCTCTCTGTGTGTCTGTTTGTTCAAGAACTCCTCCTAAATGGTAAGAGCTAGCTAGGACCACCAAATTTGATGTGCAGCTTCCTCTTATCATAACTTAAAGCAAGGTAAGGATTTGATTGTACCTGGAATGGAATTGTTCTCATAAAACCATACAGAATCAGCAGGCAGATGAAAGGAGATGGCTGGAATCTAATTCTATAATACACATGGCTATTTGTAGTTCCAACACTTCTGCAAACAATTGTCTTCATAAAGAGCTAGTTTAGTTTTGCAAGCAGCGCCAGTCCTAACCAATTGGCAGCCCTGGGCGACCACTCGGCTTGCCCGTAGGGTTGCCAGATGGTTTAAAAAAATACCGGACCAAAAAAAAAAGGGTTGGGGAAACCTGGGGGGAGGAGTAGGGAGTTTGGACTGAAATGCAGTCTCAGCCTACTCCTAAGACCGGCTCTGCTTGCAGGCATGGAGTTCTTTCATGCTCTTATCCAACATATGGTACATGAAACAAATTTCCATTGTCAAAGTCATGTCTCTCCCTCTCTGCTGTCTCACTATTTCTTCCAGGTGACAGGGCCTTTCTCTCTCATTTTCCAATTTTCCATTTTTTTGATTCCAGCTCCTAAGCTTTCTCCAGGCTGGCCTACACTCCCCTGAGCAACATAAGTTACATCGACCTGAGGGCTGTTCACTCTGGCACTATTTCAGTGGGGCATGCTCTCTTGCTGACATAACTCCAGCCTCTCGCAGAGCTGGAATAATTATGTCAATGGGAAAGCTTTGTCCTGTTGACACAAGGCATCTTCCCCAGCTGAGCTACAATGTAGCAGCACCAATGTAGAGAGAGCACTGTGGTGTAGACTTGCCCCCATCTCAGCTGTTGAACTAGTTCAATTTAGCCTTCAGGACATCTCCTTCCCCATTTTTCCACCTCTCTTTCCCAGAGACCCCTCTCTTTTTTATATTTGTTGAAGCCTCTCTTTTTTCATGTTGTTGTCTTTATTGGTTGAATTCCCTAGGCCTCCTGCTCTCCAACAAGAGACCTCAACCTCCACTGATGCAATTTGTGTGAGTTGCTGACTCTTGTAAAATATGTATGATTTAGTATAGGGCAAATTATAGAGATGAGATTATGCATTAGTGGTACGCATGTGACTACGCTAATAGCTATGGTCTGAGCATGTCCAATGTAAGCTGGATGTTTCCAGAAGCCTGAGCACAGTCAGGTTAGTCAGTGTGCTAAATAAAAGAGCTGAAACTTCTTTCCCTCCAGCCAGTCTCTTGATTGTTTAATTAACATTATTAACTGTTCATGTCACTCAAATATATGGGACATAATTTTCCGGCTCTTACTCTTCACATGTGCATATGCAGAATTGTACAGTCACATATATGTGATTACTCTCTGGAGGTATAAACATTTGCATGCACACTCAAACTGCTGTTTAGTATCTGTGCTAGAATTTTCATTATAAAATGTAGTACAAGGATTTTATGTATACTGATACACAGGACATACACATTTGCAGGTGTTAGAACTTTAAACTTTGCCTCTGTCCAAGTTCAGGTATGTAAGAGAAAATGTTTGTGCACAAACACAATTGATGGCCAAAAGACATCTGGCTGAAAATTTTGTCCTTAATATTTCAGCATTAACACAATTTCTGTTACGTACACACACTTAACTGATGGCCAAATTTGGGCATGTAAAGACATAAACCAACTGCAAAATATTTGAAAAGGTCTTCTAATTGTATGCTGGCTAGAAATGGTAACATGTATTTTGTATTACTAAGCAGCCTGTCTTTTTTCATCTCTTGATGTCCTTTGGAATTGGATAAACTAGTACATTATGTTGACTTATGGGAGCCCACTTAAAACAGTGAACAAAAATCAATCTCATGTCAAAACAAGTCAAGACACTACTCATCTCTAATAGATTTACCTAGTATGGACTATTTTGTGAACACTAGTTGCTTCATGTATATATTCTCTTAATTCTACTTAGTAACAAGCAACAGTGTTTACAGTTTTAGTGTACAGAGGAACCTACTTAAAGTGAAATAACTTTTTTCCATGCAAGATATTTATTGTGAGCAGAAACTTGCTTTCACAGTGCATTTCAATTTTGCAAATCTAGTAACTATTTGGATCTTTAACTTTACTTCATTGTAAATTGCAATGGGGCCGCACCATAATCTTGAATACCCCCCAAACTTTAGGTAGCAAAATGGAGGGAAAAATCAGAATCTAGATTTTGATACAAAGTCTGGTTTTGGCCCAGCTTTACTAGGTAAAGAAGCTGATGTATCTGAGTTCATAATAAGCAGCTTCTGCTGCATTTTTACAGCTCAAGGAATCATAGATGGTAGGCCCCATGTACTTTTTATATGACTGAAAAATGTCACCAGCAGTCTCCCCTTTCTTATACCATTATAACTCCACTAACTTCAGTGGCATTACTACAGAAAATTGGAATCAAGCCCAGTATATATAAAGCAGGTAACACTAGATTGCAGAGCACCCTTTTGTACCAGTCCCACATAGGCCTGCATAGAAACCAGCACATATGGGGATTAGTCATCTCTCGTGTCTGCTCAACTAGTAGTTCTGACCCTTCACAGGGGGCTTAAGTGGGAAGGAATGCTTAATCTGGCCGTCTTCATGTGGGCTGAATTTTAACCTTAGTTCTTTGTTTTCTGGATAAGGAGATCTGTGGTAGCAAAGCATGACTCTATAGTGACACTATCTAATCAAGATGGGAGTATTATTGTGGGTCAATGGGTGAGCTGCATGATTAGACTGTAAGCTCCTTGGGCCAGGGACCCATGTGTTTGATTTTGAGGGGGGGAGGGTGTTATAAAGAGCTGTGCAAATGTCTTATGCTGTTCAAAAGTTAAAAAATAATTTATTCCTCCTTGGTGATAAAGTTTGTGTAGCCCATTGTGGGGCTTTTGAGCAGATATGGAGCTATTGGAGAAAAGGCAAGACCTGAACACCTACCCACCCAAAAGCTGGACATAAAAGACAGAGACTGTATAATTTAGTTTTAGTTGTTAACATTTTGTTATTAAAAGTGCTACCTTTTACTCTAAGTGACATTCGCTTTCCCAAATGTTCATACATCTGATACATTGTAATTCTTTACTCATTTCTTGTGCTTTTTTTTAACAGTACAGTACCTGATTTCATAAACACATGCTGTCCTTGGAGGTCTATCACCTGATGCCATTAATTAAACTTCTGTGAAAATTTCTCTCTCCTGCAAGTTGACTGGAGAAGAAAAAGCTCCAACTCCAACAGAATGACTGGTGCTTTGTTAGAGAAGAACTGCTGTATGATGTAATCTGTTTCCTTCAGTTTCTGCTCTAACCCACTCTGTGCCTGGTCCCATTTGTTAAGATTTCGAGAGGATTTGAGGGAATGAGATCAAAAGTAAGAAGGAGTCACATCATGTGTAGCAGCCTGAAGAACTTGGCAAAGAGCTTGTACCTAATTGAGATGCTTTGCTCGCTGAAGTGCCCTGGCCTTTTGCCCAATCATTGGGCTCCTTGGAGCAATCAATAAGGTCATTAGTGTGCAGGTTTAATACCAAGTGACCTTGGACTGCCTCTTTTCCTGGGTGTAAAAAAATCACCTGGGCACAGTAGCATGGGAAAGTGACACTTTAATCCTGCTGTTTTTCATTCCTTTGCCTTTGGTCTATGTCATGCACTTTCACAGACGACTGAGTGACCTGTAAATGGAGATTAAATAATTTCTTTAACAAATTTATTGGCCGGTTGGGCTTACTGTTTGCCACATTGTAAGTAAGGGTGTTGCTGACTTCAGAAATACTGAAGTCTGACTTCAACTAATTTTTTCACTGGGACTGAGAGTTGGTCCTGTAAAAAAGGAGTCAAATGTAAAATTCATAGACTTGCGAGTACCTTGAAATAAATCTCATCTGTCCGTGATTTTTGATCACATCCTCTTTGATTTCTCCCTATTTCTGCTAGTATACTCTGCCAGTATACTCCTCCATACATCTCAAAGCACTACACAAAGCACAGACTAAGTACAGACTTACAGAGCTTACTAGCATAGACAAAATATAGAGTAACTTTGTGCAATTATTAACATTTCATCCAGTATTGATAGAAAGTGGCATCATTTCAGAAATAAAGTTGGAGAACAGGCAGCAAGGTTCTGTCAGTGTCTCCACTTCTGCCTCTCCACTGAGGCCATAGCTGTTCTTGGGGGGGGGGGGGGGGGTCAGTGGATTGGTTCCATCCTGGAGGGGGATAGACAGGTGGGATGTCTGTCCTATCTTAGATGGAGAGAGGCCGGGGGGAGGGGGGAGGAGATTGTGGATACAAGCCTGGAGTGGTGATGGGGGGAGGGGAACAGCCATAACTTCCATTTTCTAAGTAGGCCCCCTAGTAGAGCTCTTTATCTGCCTGACAGATGGGTGTCTGGGCAAAATTTGAGTGGTGTTATGTGGTGTGCCAAATATATTTGTGAGACACGGCAACCAGATCTGCAGGGTTCTGGCATCACTCAAATTTGGTCCAGCCACCCCCCATGATCATTATAATGGGATGGCCAGACCAAATTTCACTGAGGGGTGTTGCAACCTGATGTGACCAACCCACTTCTGCAGTCATTCAGGTGCCCAGGAGCTGTGCGAGGGCTGAGTCTCACCAGTGGCCAACCTGGGGCAGCCCTGGCTCAGGCTGCTGCTGCTGCTTTTTGTCTGGCAGGTGAGACCTGACTTGTCCAGTTCCACAGTGGCCCTGGGGGAGACACCGCAGCACTGGCTAGAGATCACATATGAAAAGTTTTGGAGACAAACTAAAATGTGTGAGTGTGTGTGTGTGGGGGAGATTGCCCCCCCCCATTCAACAGAAAATTACATCCCCAGGAATTAGAAATAGCTAAGACATGTAGTGAAACTTTCTTAACTTTACCAAAATGGCAAGGAATTTCATTTTCTTCCTTCTCTCTGTTTTTCTTTTGCTTTGTCACTACTGACAACATCATGAGGTATTTTTTGTCTGTACCAAAGTATTAGGCCCCATGGCTTGTTCCCATGACTTACAGATGGGATATCTTTTCAGTAATTCCTGTGATGCTCCCCAGGGGTACCCATAGCTGTGAGGCCTTGACCTTCCTGTGTAGCAATCTTGTCTCTTCTCTGTAGCTCAGCTCCCTGAAACCACCAGCCTCTGGCAAACCAAGCATTGCCTTCCAGGCCTCTGCAGCCTTTGTTCCTCTGTACAGATTACAGAATGGCACCTAACATACCACAAATCTTCTCCAAGCATTCCCTATGGTGTCTGGCCTCCTATCCATTCAACAGTTACAGAAATGCCAGGCCTGCAGTTCCTGTATGAACTCTGCACAAGAGCTTGTAAGATTCAGCTCTCTTTGCATAATACCATAGCTCTGAGATCTGTTTATAGTGAAAACAAGAGTACGTTTACTATTAAAGTCTTGACATTTAAGAGATAGTGAGGATATTGGAAACAATAACTGCATATAAAACAAACAGATAATATGCTTCATGGAGACAAAACTCAAGCAAATTAACTCTTGTCTAAAAATGTTTATCTCACCCAAAGTTCTCTTTTGTATTTTCAATCAAGGTTGGTTGAGATCTCATTTTCATGAATGCTGTCTGCTTACTTTCTTGCCAGGTGTCTTCTTTGCCTTCAAGCTATACCCTCGCACCCTCATCTTCACTCATAGGATAAACATTCATGATTTGTTTCTTTTCCAATGTGCACCCAAATTTAAGCATTTGACACTTTACGAATGGGCCTTAACAAAGATGCTAATTATCTTACCCATTACAAAGATAGCTTCCCCAATTATCACCCCTAATGTCATTACCTCACAGACACTAACCTTCTGCCCTCACCCCCACTCTGTTCTCAAATTTGATTTGTCAATTTCACACGCGTTCATTTTTTTGATTGTATCACTTTGGTATATATGGTTGTGCCAATTTTCTTCCATATATTGATCTGAGGAAGTGGGTCGGGCCCATGAAAGCTCATCACCTAATAAACCATCTTGTTAGTCTTTAAAGTGCTACATAGTTCTGTATTTTGTTATAATTAAGTCAGGCAGAGCAAACCTGCTGTAAGACAGTTATGCAGAAGTTGGAAGACTACTGTGCCACCAAGACAAATTACATTTTTGAAAGATATACATTTCACACGAAAACTCAGTGAGGAGAACCGTCTGAAAAGATTATAATTACATTTCAAACTATTGAGCCAAACATAGTTAGGGACAGCTTGCAGGTTCAATAATCAGAGGTCAAATAGCAATGGGTACTTGAGATTTAAAGATTGGAAAAAGACAGTTGGAAGATCCAGATTTGAACCTGGGCAAAGCAGTCAGAATATGCCAAGGTGAACAAGAACAATTTATCAGTTTCGGAGGGAAAACAAGATATGGCTTTGATGGACAGAATCACAAACCCTCAATGAAAAGAGAAAGGAGAAAGGCAGTACAACAAGCTTGCAAAAACTGAGTTTGCAAGAAATGGATGTGTTGAGGACAACATAAAGAAGTGCCCAAAGTGTGGTGCAAATAGAGACATGAGCAATTTCCTGCCTTTGGACAATATTTTGCAACCAGTGCAACGAAGTCAATCATTTTGCAATAGAGTGCAAGCAGGAACAAAAGGAGAAAAAGAAAGAAACAATGTAAGCATCCTGTGTACCAAGAGGAGAACAGTGCTAGCAATGCAAGAGTTTTTTTGGGGAGCTTTGAATGAAGTAACTTCACCGAGCGTTTGGACTATTACCTTGGGAATGAATGGAACTTCTGTGAATTTTAAACTAGACATTTGCTTAAGCAAATGCTTAAGCAAAGGACATAGAGAAAAATGGGGGATATTGACAATAGACGAGTACAGTTAAGGGCTTACATTGGAGACCTTCCTACTCTGGGCAAATATGACATAGAGATGAGGTTAAAAAAATAGGATGGAAATAATAAAACATATGTGCAAAGAAAAAAAAAGTGCCTATCCTGGGCTTGAAAACATGTCAAGCTCTAGTGTTAGGACAGAGACTATACTCATTAGAGGAATAAAGGGATTCAGGTATTGAGGATCAGTTTCAAGATGTCTTTAAGAGCTAAGGAAAATTGCCAATAGGTTTTCAGATTGAATTAACAGAGCCTTATTTTCCTATCATATATTCCCCTAAGAATATTCCTCCTGCCCTGGAGGAAAAAAAAATCAAAGAGGAACTAGACAGATTATTGGCACTAGAGATAACCAAGAAAGTAGAAGAGCCTATAGAATGAATTTCATTCATTAGTAATTGTAGACAAGAAAGATGGAAACACCTTAGATTGGAGTGGGGAACCTAAAGTGTGCTTGCATTTGGCTCCTGAGACTCGGGGCGCTCCCTCAACATTGGGAAGCCTGTGTTGGCACTCCAGTCCCCTCGCTGTTCCCCCCCATAGGGCTGGAGAACACAAAATCTACTAGCCTGGGCCCAACTGATTTTTCTGTGGGTCAGCAGCCCCAACCCAAAAAAGGTTCCCCACCCCTGCCTGGGATTATGCTTAGACTATAAAGAATTTAACTGCTTCTGACGCAAATCTTACTTAATGTCAAAGGTATGGAAATTGCTAACGTATAAATTGGTGGCATTCTGATTTAGGGAAAAACAAAAGAAGAACATGACTATAGGTTACAGAGAACACAGAAAAGGGCTAGAGAAGTTGGATTAAAATTAAATAAGCAGAAATGTAACTTTCGTGTCTGAGGTATCATAGTTGGGAGAAAGATAGAAAGAACATGGAATCCAAATATATCCTAATTGAGTTATGGCAATCACATGCATGCTATACCAGATGACAAAGATTCTTAAGAATGGTCAACTTTGTGAAGAAGTTTCAGGGGGTAGCTGGAAGTTGATAGATTTCCACTGTAGCTCATTTGGCTTCTAAACCTAGCACCTCAGCACACTCTTGCACATAAATAATTAATGGACACTGGATGCCAATCAAGACAAGGAATTTGAACATTAGAAACCATTAATCTGAGGACTCCTCTTCTTAGATTTTATGTTTGCAAGAGACAGACTGAGGTATCCACAGATGTCTTAAAGAAGGCATGGGGCAACTTTCCTGCAAAAGCATGATGAGCACTGGAGACCAGCAGTGTAAGCTTCCAGATCATTCTACGAGTTCATCTGCTCACTAGGGAACATTTGAGTCATTCATGCCTCAAATGCACAACTCCTTTGGGATGAGAAAGTTCTGTACCAATCCCTATTCTGGGCTGTGGCTAAATATCACAGGCTAGCCCTAATGCATTTCTTAAGCATTGTTTAATACAGAAGGATTTACAACCTGTTTAACACATCACTTTCCATGCCCTGTGGTTGAAGTTTATGAAAAAAGATTTATTAGCTTGAAATATTCATGACTGTATAAATATAAAAAAAACTTGTTAAAATTGTTGTGTGTAATACAGAAGATTATTTACTCTTCTAAAAATATCGAACACCTAATTTACTTAGCACCATTTATGATATTTGTCACTCACCGTGGATAGTAAAGATCTGTTTCCTTTAATTTGTAGTGTCATTTTCACCTCCTGCTTCTCCATTTGAGTTCAATGCTGTTATCTCTGATTTCACAACTCCCCATGAAAATTCTTATATAAAAAATCAAATCATTTCTTTTGAAACTTTCTGAAAACCAATACTAAAACCATTTCCATATATATGTAGTTTTGTAGGCTGCTATTGTACAAAAATTCAAGGCAAAGTTTTATCTAATTTGACACTGACTTTTTAAAATTTTATAGTCTGAACCTATAATCTGATTTGTGGTGATGTCTTAATAGGATGTTGAGTGTTTTTACTGATGATTTAGGCCCTAAACAATTCACTTATACATTATGTTCCACTCTAAACACGTTTTTAGAAAAAGCTATGTCATAGATGCTTCTCTTTATGTACTACAGTAAATGGTTTATCTGTAATAATCAAAGCTCAGCTCACTTTTCCCTCCATACCAAATAGAAATAGTGAACAGCACTTATTGCTTATTGTCAAACAAAGCAGTTTCATTACCATTCCAAAAACCAGTCTTTGCTCATCCCGCCTCAACACAGAGCACATAGAAGAATAATGAGTGAGAATGGAGCATAATGCATCTGTCTTACATAATTTATCTGTAAATGGTTCTGTCCCACAGAAAAAAAACAACAAACTTTTGCTTCACTCAGTTGCCAAGATGCTATGAGGAAAGCTTTTCTTCCCATGAATAACCTAGATTTCTGAAGAACTTGGGAAGAAACTGTTTAGTCATTGAATTTCCTGACCTGATTTTAAGGATCAGAATAAATATATTCCAGTCAGCTGTGATTGTCCACAGGCTGGATGGTGAAAATTTACATTTTTTCCACTAACAGCAACTGAGCATGTTGTCCCCATATTTTATATAGTAAAACTTTAAATATTTGTTTACACTTCACTTTTTCCATGTTCAGTATAACAACTCAGATGCCAGATGAGTGCTCTGTGCAGGATGCATAGTTTAGTCTTTTATAAGACAGTTCAGAGGAAATGCCACTTAGCAAACAATGGGGAAAAGATGTTTGGTTGTCTAAAGAATATTAGAACTGTGGGAAATAATAAAAAACATTCTGTTATGGCAATGAAAGGGATTATATCACAAATAGCAGGAAGAGAAATAATTGGAAATTATATCATCCCACACCATTCATCTGATTGGAACACACTCTCCAGCGAGCATAGATCTGTGTATGTGGGTGACACTGGTGGCTTGAGAAATGTTTTAATCAGTTTAATTGGACAAGTGTCTCCATCTCAGCTTCTACTCTGAATAAGTTTGGATTTTGATACTGGCATATTCTTGTTCATTTTTCCCCTTAAAGGAGACACTCAAAGCAATTTGTTCTTTTTAAAGTGCTTACAGCTAATATTGACTTTGGAAAGTAGGATTTTGTAGCTTAGCTCCACACAACTGGAATAAGCTACAAGATTCATTACACCAAGAATCAGCATTATCTGGGTTTAAGAAATATTTAATCCTTTATCTTAAAAGATTTGTCAACATAAAATGAACTGAATGTGTGACTTATGACTCTAGCACTTGGCTTTAGATGCACTGCTTCACGTTATATTGGAGTAACATTGTATTACTGCTTTCCCCAGCAGATGCTAGGAAAATTAGATGCCTCAATAATCTGTCATAGTAATCACCACTGTAAATACATTTTAATGTAGGTAACATCACTTTAAAGGACAGTTAACTTAAAATGATATTCTTGTTTTAAAATGTTTTACTTATCAATATTACAAGCAATGCATACAATAACTGTATCTGAAAGATTTTTGAGAAAATGCTATTTTTCCAGCTTGTTTGCTTTGTGAATTTTGCAGAATTCTGTGTATTGTCAGTTTTACTTTTATTGCTGGAATGTCAGTTATTCTTCTCTCTTGTCCTGTGAGCTTTTTACACAGCACTGAGAAAATCTATTTATTTTAAATGGGATACATTAACAGGAGTGGTGTAAGCAAGACACGAGAAGTAATTCTTCCATTCTACTCTGCAGTGATTAGGCCACAACTAGAGTGTTGTGTCCGGTTATGGGTACTACATTTCAGGAAAGATGTGGGGAAATTGGAGACGGTCCAGAGAAGAGAAATAAAAAATATTAAAGGTCTAGAAAACATGAGCTATAAGGGAAGACTGAAAGAAATGGGTTTGTTGAGTTTGGAAAAGATTGAGAGGGCAGCTTTCAAGGATCTAAACGGGTGCTA
This sequence comes from Pelodiscus sinensis, assembly GCF_049634645.1. Taxonomy (NCBI): domain Eukaryota; kingdom Metazoa; phylum Chordata; order Testudines; family Trionychidae; genus Pelodiscus; species Pelodiscus sinensis. The sequence goes on along the minus strand of NC_134713.1, from coordinate 86,996,752 downwards.
TAAGGAGGAAGGAGAAAAAATACTCTTTCTCACATGAGGACAAAAAGCAATGAGCTAAAATTGCAGCAATGGAGGTTTAGGTTGAACATTAAGAAAAAAATCCTAATTTTCAGGCTGGTTAAACATTCGAATAAGTTGCTTAGGGAGGTTATGGAATCTCCATCATTGGAGATATTTAAGAGCCAGTTAGACAGACATCTGCCAGGGATGATCTAGATGGTACTTGGTGCTGCTGTGAGGGCACGGGGACTAGACTTGATGACCTCTTGAGGTTCCTTCCATTTCTAGTTATTCTATGGTGATATGATTATTATATGAGTAAAATATAAATGGGTATTGTACCTGAAATGTCTTCTAGCTCATTTGTGGAAATTTACTGGAGTTCCAATTAAGATCATGCTTTCAAGGTTAGTGAGTTGAATTTTTCACAAGGGCTGAATACCAACAAATCGCACTAAAGATAATGGGAATAGAGGTTGCTCATCTGGATGAAATGATTTGATGAAAAATGTTCCTGATTTTGTAAGAAATATCATTTTTATGAATTTGTTGTTCTTTTAAGGGAAGCACTAAAAGAAAAAAACACATTTTGCTCTGACATTTGTTTCAAAATGTATTGCTTTGATTTTGACATTTTTCTTCTTGATATTTCTGAATCAAATTTTTGGGAACTTTTTGCTAGATATTTTACTCTTTCAGTTGTTTGTCCCAATAGAAGATGAAAATAAATTTTGAAATAAGAGAATTTCTATTCCAGGGGTAATTCCATTTTGGATCAAATTTATATGACACACAAAAATTTCTAAAATTGATATTTTAAAGCAAGATTTGGTGCTAGGATTCAAGGTGAGCCCAGGCCACAAATATCTGATCCAGATTTGGATTTCAGGTCCTCCTGATCTAAATGGATTCTCATCTCCAAAGTTTAGTTCAGCCCATTTGTGATGGTGTGTTATCTTTAGAGACTGATACAAAGTTGATTGAAGTTAATAGAAAAATTAACCATTGATTTCAAAGGACTTTGAATAGGCTCTATATGAGGAAGGGAAGGAGTTAAATGCATTCAAAGGGAAATAGGCCAAGGACCTATCTCAGGCCTTGCCTGCACGAAAAGGAAGATTGCTGCTGCCACGATTGATCTTCCAGAGTTCTAGTTAAGACTCGCTAAATCAAACTCAGAGGATGCCCCTGTTGGTGTCTGGTACTCTTCCTTTTGTGAGGAGCAAGGGAAGCCTATGGGGGCATTTGCTCCCATTGGCATCCTGATGTGGGGATGCTGCCAAATTCGGCTTAAGGTGTAAGCCACCTCCAGCTACCTATTTTATGTAGTTGGAGTTGCATACCTTAAGCTGGGCTGCTGGGTCTAGTGTAGATCTGGTCTCAGCCTGAAATAGCTGCTCATCCTGTCTGTTCAAAAGACTAGATTCCCATCTGAGCTCATTAGATTATAGAGGCAGCAGTAGTGGCTCCACACTTAAGACTGAATTGTATTTCTCATTTACAGTGGCGTTATACATACTTAGCGACAGCTTCATCTGGCTAGCCTTACTCACATTAATCTGAACAGCCAGGCTGTCTGAGCAGTAAGACACCATGCAAGATAAACAAGACTGAAGACATTTGGAATTTGCAATGATATTATCAAAAAGAAATATATTTCATTTACTGTAGTATTTTGCAGGATTATACTGTCTCCTTAAGAATATATAAATTCATGTAAAAATGACATTTCTAAACATTAGTGTTCACTCTTTCCCATTTCTTTTACTCCATAACATAGGATTTCAAAGATGCTTGATGATCTATTTATATATCTTAGCACCTTGTCCTGCATTTTGCTTGTGCGTGCAGTATTTATCAAAATAAATTTTTACTCACACTATGAAAAACATAAAGACCCCCCCCCAAAAACCCAAACCACCCCCCAAACCTTCTTAGAACCTGCCTACAATGCGATATCCAGGAAAGTGTATTAAACTTAACTAAAATTCGTGACTTTCAAGTGGGTTAGTTAAACAGTACTAAATCCCTATGTGGACACGGAATATGTTTTCACTACATTTGTACTTTATCAACCATAACTGTATTCTAACATTTTTTGAGGGCTGGGATAGGGTAGGGAATATATAAACAGGAAAAGAAAGTAGATTGGCACATTTAGGAGGAAAATGTTTTCTCTCTTCTCATTCGCGCTGTGTTTAGACTGCAGACTTCTTTTAGAAGAAACTTTTCCGGAAGAGATCTTCCCCAAAAACTTCTCCCAAAAGAGTGCGTCCACACTGCCAAAGCGCATCGAAAAAGCGATCTGCTTTTTCAACAGATAGAGTCCATTCAGTGTGGATGCTATCTCACAATTAAGGTGTGATTACTATGGATGGAGTGGCCACCAGGGCACCTGTGCTTTTTCCTCTTTCCTCTTCTTTCGAAAGAACTCCCTCTTCCCTGTCCACACACCTTTTTTCAAAAAAGCTTTTCCAGAAAAAGGCTTCTTCCTTGTAGAAAAAGGTTTACTAATGTCAGAAAACCCCCTCTGTTCTTTTGGTTTTTTTTTCTTGAAAGAATGCGATTGCAGTGTGGACATAAGTGAAGGTTTTTTTCGGAAAAATGGCTGCTTTCTGAAAAAAACTCTGTACTGTAGATATAGTCTCAGGGAGGCAATAGTGTCCGGTGATTTGATCGGGCAGCACAGAGCAGTTGTAAAAACAGACTGCTATCTTCTCAGCACAGTGCTGTACTTCTGTCATAGACTTTAAATTTAACAATACTATATTTGCCCATTATTGTGGATTCTTCTGGCTGAAGTCAGTCTGCCTATGTGTGTCTGGACCAAACAGATATCCTTTCTTTGACTGTTAGCACTTGCCTATGTGAAGGATCTGACTGGAATAGGTATTCTACAATAGATATTCTGTACAAACTCTCTTTATGGATGCTCTTTTTTCCTGAATTATAGTATCCTCTGGAGGACCTGTTCCACTTGGTTGTGCTTTGAGTTTAGACAAGCTTCAAACTAGCCAGTGGTGAGGCTGTCTACAGAGAATTATATGCTTTAAATAGCTGTATATTTTGTCCTTTCTATTATATTTCCCCAGTTTTGCTGCTATAAGTGCTATGCTCGCAGTTACCTTTCATACACAATTATAGAACTATAGATCAGCCATGGAATTCAGATGTAGTGTCCTCAAAATTCAGAGATATTTAGCTCTGGAATTTTGGCTGAGCTCATATCTTATTATGATACCAAGCTGCTGTTGTATCATAGCTCCCTGCGTAGACATCCTGAGACAGGCAGTGAAAACAAACTGGCTTAGCTTCCCACGCTCTGCATCAGCTATTGTTATGAACACAATTAGCTGGCACAACCAATCTCTGAAATCAAATAAGCTGGACTTTTCAAACACCTGCAAAGATGTGAGAAGCGAGGCACTCTGCTGAGTGGATTCACAGAAAAGCCTCATGTAGAATTATGCTAACTATCAGCAAAGCTGGATACAAATCATCTTTCTGTGGTTCATGAAGATGCAAATTGTTTTGTATTTCTGCTATCCCAAAAAGACAAAGTAGTTTTTCCAGGTTCAAAATCATTATTTCGCCATTTACATTACAGGCAACAACATGCATGAAAATATGTGATTAAAGTTATTATGAAATTGATAGCATTAAGACAGATCACAGTCTAATCACTATAGGTACCACCTCATTGCTGATTTTTGGGGATGTGTTATACAAAATTCATCACATGACAATTTGCTGATGCTGTTTTATTGTGTCTCTTAATATATCTTTTCTCAAATGGTATTTCATTGTGTCCCCATGATTTCATTTGTTGCTCCTTACATGTACTGAGCATGCTCAGAAAGTTGATCTGAGCATGCTCAGTACAAAACAAGTGGCAAATCTGGAGTCACATGATCACCCCCCTCCCATACACACATATCACCTGTTTGTGGGCAGTATTGTATTACAAAAAGAGAATGTTTTTCTTTCTGCCATGAAGACCACTGCCTGGGATGGCACTAATTGGCAGAACAACATCACTTGCAATGCTTCTGCTGTAAATCTGAATGCAATACAGGAGCACTGCTTTCACCCTTCCATGGACACAAGTAGCATAAACACATCTGTTTTTATGTCTATCTGCTAACAATGAACTCAAAACCATCATTGAACAGTCTTTATCCGAATAGACAGAAAATGTTTGAAAGAGAAAGAGCTTCTCCCTTTATGTTGCATTTTCCCTTACTTTAAAAAAATGGAGAAAAAATGTAAGGCAGTACCAGCACAAAGAGCAAGAAGGGTAGAGTAGGCAGCAAAAGTTTGTAAAACCCTCAGGTCATCCTGAGTACAGTGATGCAAAATGTCTTTAATTCAGAGAAGATTTAAGAATATAGTAAGTATACACAATCTGAGAGTTAGAGAAAATTTTGTTGGAATTACAGGCAAGGTAATGACAGACCTATTTCTTTGGGATCATTTTAAGTCCTGTGTAGAGGGTTAGAAATGCAACAATGACTGAAAGAGAGGTTCAATCCATTACAACGGCTCTTATTCTTTTAGACATTTTAGTTTTGTCTGCAGTATGACAACGTGGAGATGCACAAGGATGCAAAGTATCTCTCATTGCAATACAATGCCAACATTATGCAATGCAAGATGCTGAAGATATAAACAAAAAGAAGAATTTAACTGGCTGTTGGTTGCCAGGAAAGCATTTACCCAGCTCAGCTATCAGTGTTAGTATTTGGATTTTCTACAAATGTCAGTAAAAATTATAGTGGGAAGAAAAGGCTCCATCTGTATGTGTCTGTGTTCCTTTAATGGGAAATTATGTCTGGGACAGTCTTCTGTATAAAATATTAATACCTCATATTGTCTCTGGTTTACAAAGCTAGTTTATTTATGGCATTTTCCATGTAATGCAGCAAGGAGAGAAGAAAACAGCACAAACTAGATGTGCAGAAAGGTAATAATATTTGAAGGAAAGTAAATCCCAAAGGGAAAGAACTTTCCTGAGTTCCTATTGAGTGCTTTCTAGGAGGAGCTACATGTGAAGCCATGTTCTAACTCATAAGAACATAAGAATGGCCGTACTGGGTCAGACCAAAGGACCATCTAGCCCAGTAGCCTGTCTGCTGACAGTGGCCAGCACCAAGTGCCCCCGAAGGGGTGAACCGAAGACATTGATCAAGCGATTTATCTCGTGCCATCCATCTCTAGCCACTGACAGAGGTCAGGAACACCATTACTACATGCTGGCTAATAGCCTTTTATGGACCTAACCTCCATGCATTTATCTAGCTTCTCTTTAAACTCTGCTAGCGTATGTCTACACCACCACCCTAGTTCGAACTAGGGTGGCTAATGTAGGCATTCGAACTTGCAAATGAAGACCGGGATTTAAATATCCTGGGCTTTATTTGCATGTTCCCGGGCACCACCATTTTTAAATATCCCGTAGTTCAAACTACCTGCCTGCGGCTACACGCGGCATGGACTAGGTAGTTCGAATTAAAGCTCCTAATTCGAACTACCGTTAAACCTCCTTGCAGGAGGAATAATGGTATTTCGAATTAGGAGCTTTAATTCGAACTACCTAGTCTGTGTCGTGTGTTGCTGCGGACAGGTAGTTTGAACTACGAGGCATTTAAAAATGGCGGCGCCCAGAAACATGCAAATAGAGCCCGGGATATTTAAATCCCGGGCTTCATGTGCAAGTTCGAATGCCTACATTAGCCACTGTAGTTTGAATTATGGTGGCAGAGTAGACATACCCTTATAGTTCTAGCCTTCACAGCCTCCTCTGGCAAGGAGTTCCACAGGTTGACTATGCGCTGTGTGAAGAAGAACTTTCGCTTATTAGTTTTAAACCTGCTACCCATTAATTTCATTTGATGTCCTCTAATCCTTATATTATGGGAACTAATTAATAACTTTTCTTTATTCACCCTGTCCACAACACTCATGATTTTATATACCTCTATCATATCCCCCCTCAGTCTCCTCTTTTTCAAACTGAAAAGTCCTAGTAGCTTTAGCCTTTCTTCATATGGGACCTGTTCCAAACCCCTAATCATTTTAGTTGACCTTTTCTGAATCCTTTTCAAGGCCAAAATATCTTTTTTGAGGTGAGGAGACTACATCTGTACACAGTACTCAAGATGTGGGTGTACCATAATTTTATACAGGGGCAGTACGATATTTTGTGTCTTATTTTCTATCTCTTTCTTAATAATTCCTAACATTCTATTTGCCTTTTTGACCACCGCAGCACACTGTGTGGACATTTTCAGAGAACTATCCACGATAACTCCAAGATCTCTTTCCTGATTTGTCGTAGCCAAATTAGCCCCCATCATACTATATGTATAGTTGGGATTATTTTTTCCAACATGCATTACTTTACACATAAGAAACTCAGAAGGTTTTTTAAATCAGGAGGTAGAAATATGTGCTACTTTCTTTTAAAAGCACAGAGTGGCATTAAATAAAAGTTTCCACAGTATTAATATTCGGCCTAATTCTGCCATCACTTTCTCCAATACAATCCCATTCTTTAGCTGACAAACTATTGTTGTGAGATCGCAATCAAGTCTATTCATTGCACTTCAGTCCCTTTTGCTTTGAATAATTTCATATACTGCCTGCCTCTGTATAAAACCATAGTACACTCACATATTAAATACTGCATACAGATGCGGTTTCCTTATCTGAAAAAAGATATGTTGGCATTGGAAAAGATTCAGAGAAGGGCAATAAAAATGATTAGGGGTTTGGAATGGGTCCCACATGAAGAAAGATTAAAAAGACTGGGACTTTTCAACTTAGAAAAGAGGAGAGTAAGAGGGGATATGATAGAGGTCTATAAAATCATGACTAGTGCAGAAGAGTGAAAAAGAGAAAGTTATGTTCTTGTTCCCATAACATAACTACTAGGGGTCACCAAATGAAATTAATAGGCAGCAGGTTTGAAATAAACAAAAGGAAGTTTTTCTTCACACAGCACACAGACATCCTGTGGAACTCCTTGCTAGAGGATGTTGTGAAGAACAGGACTTAAACAAGATTCAAAAAAGAGCTAGATTAATTCATGGAGGTTAAGTCCATCAATGGTGTCTCTAGCGTCTCTTTTTCTGGAAATGGATGACAGGAGAGGAATCAACGTGATTATTACCTGTTGTGTTCACTCCCTCTGGGGCACCTGGGATTGGCCACTGTTGGCAGAGAGGATACTGGACTGGGTGGACCTCCGGTCTGACCCAGTATGGCCATTCTTATGTTCTTATACATAACTAATACAATCAAGTTAAAAATCCTGGTCTCAATTTTGAGGTTCCCCCATCCTTGCTTATAGCAGAAAGGTAGTTTTAAGCTATCTGAAGGCTCTGTGTGTTCTGCGGCAGTGAGGTACCTGCCTAGCATGTACAGAAGGTGAAGTAGCTCCAAGGTTGCACTAAAATATACTCCCTGTTTCCTGTGGCCTCCTTTGTACCGAGCATAATTGTAAAATGTAATTACAACATTGTGTTGCTGTAATGATAGTTCTGTACAACTCTGACAGTAAATTTGAGAGTAGGTTGAGACCAAATGGTGATCGGCATGTCTCAGATACTTGCCTCAGTTCTCTACTGAAAAGGCAAATTCTTGGACTGTTCAGTTTCCTTGGAGCAAAGCAGTCAGTAGGGGTTGGGAGATGTGACAAAAATCTGTGGAGAAGGCCAGACCTTCATGGAAAAGTGAAAAAGAGTGCAATAAGAATTAAACCAATTGGGTTCTACAGAAGTTAAATAGATTTCTATAAAAATTATCCCAAAAAGCTACCTAATGTAATAAAGAATGACAACCAGCCATAATTATCATTCTGTAACTAATACAGGACTTTTCTATTAGGGCTATTGGCCTCTGCAGAATGGGAGATGAATTTGGGATAGAAATTGTTGGTGATATTAGTTGCTGTTTGTCTCAGTTAGTGTGTTGAGTAGGGCTGATTGAATCAGCAGTGTGTGTTTTCTGACTATAGCAACAAGTCCAGAAAAAGGGGGGGGGGGGAAGCAAGAGAACAGTTCTTTTGCTGTTACATTCTGCAGCCACCATTGCTGACTCACTTGCAATTCACAGCAAATCACACCCTTAAGAGAGCTACTAGCTAACTCGTTACTTCTCCAAATATGCCTGAGAAGTTAGTAGTGAAGGAGAGTCAGTGAACCTAATACTTATTAAACACAATATTAGATGAGAGCTGACTTAGAATCAGGCAACAGTGAGGTTTTATAGTAACAGCAGAGTTGTAGGGGATGTGAAGTACCTCTGAAAAATAACTGATTTCTGCACGCTGACAATCCAACTCACTAATCTGGTTGAATAGCGATTGTGTTTGGAGCCATTGTAATTATTAGTCTGTAAGAAGATTAGAAGTATAACTCAGTTTAATAAGAGGTGAAATTAATTTCATGAGAGGAAAGAAAATTCTCTGGGCTTCCACAAGATTCCAGAAGAGCACCAGCAACAGACAATAAGTCCTGTTCCAAGAAAGCTAGCGGCAAAGCTTGTATTGACTTCAGTGGAGTCATGATTTCATCCTAAAATCTTAATCTAAAGTTGTCAAAGACATTCTTTTCACTTACTTCACTGAGCTTGGATCTAGGCCTCAAGTTAGAAAAAAAATTACATTATTAGGACAAACTTTCATTGACGTATCATACCCTGAGCTCAAGACACAGTTTCTAGCAAGAACTGCTCCTTCCTAGCCGTTAAAAATTAGTAATATTTTTTTATTGCCTGCTAATCGTTAGTAGCATGAAGTAAACTTTGCAGAATATTATAAAATTGGTGGCTTCCCCTGAAAGCTCACTCTTTTCTCATATAGTATAAGATATAACTCAGGGACAAAGAGAAGTTTAGTCCAATATGAAATGAAAATCAGAATGTCTGAAAATTTTCAGAAATTTCTAATATCATAAATAAGTATCAGCTGGGAGAGAAAATAAAAAGTGATTAATATGTATGAAGCAAATGTAATAATTTATAGCCAAAGGACATTACATATGTGTACATGAGCATCAGATATACACACTAGATTCACAGATTTATTGGAGGATAAGCTTTTGTGGGCAAAGACCCACTTCGTCAGATGCATGTAGTGGAAATTCCAGACGCAGGTATAAATATACAGGCATAAGAAAAGAGTACTAATCAAGAGTAAAGCTAGAGATAATGAGGTCAATTCCTGACTGAATCTGTTAGTCTATAATGTGCCATAGGACTCCTTGTCGCTTTTGCAGATTCAAACTAACATGGCTACACCTCTGATACTTGACACTAGATTCAAAGTGCAGAGAACTATATTTGACACACACATGTTCTTTCTTGGTTTAAATACTAAGAAATGTGCATATGATTTCCATATTCCATATCATGCAATGTCTCCATGGGTATGTCTACACTACAAAGTTAGTTCGAACAAATGGACGTTAGTTCGAACTAACTTTCATAGGCGCTACACTAGCGCTCCGTTAGTTCGAACTAACGGAGCACTTAGTTCGAACTAGGTAATCCTCATTCCACGAGGATTAAGCCTAGTTCGAACTTACTAGTTCAAATTAAGGGGTGTGTAGCCCCTTAATTCGAACTAGTGGGAGGCTAGTCCTCCCCAGGTTTCCCTGGTGTCCACTCTGGCCAACACCAGGGAAACTCTACTGCCCCCCTCCCGGCCCCGGACCCCTTAAAGGGGCATAGGCTGGCTACGGTGCCCGTGCCAGGTGCAAGCCTGCCAGCACCCAGCCAGCAGACCCTGCACCTGGCACGGATCGAGCCACCCACCCGATGCCCCCCAGCCCTCCCCCTCTTTCTGGGACCAGGCTGGCGGCTCCCGGGAGCTTGCCCGGGACCGCAAGAGGCGGGCACCTGCCTGGGCTAGTGTGGACCTCGTGGACCTCGTCACGATCTCCGCACTAGGCACAGGAAAGTGGCCAGCTAGGGCAGGAGAGCTGCCAGCCTGGCCACCCAGGAGCAGGTGTGCATGAAAATCAAGGTGGTCCACTGAGACCCCTGACCCTGAGCCCTGAGCTTACAATGGCCGTCCTGGGTCAGACCAAAGGTCCATCTAGCCCAGTAGCCTGTCTGCTGACAGTGGCCAACCCTAGGGACCCTGGAGGGGATGGACCGAAGACAGTGACCAAGCCATTTGTCTCATGCCATCCCTCTCCAGCCTTCCATAAACCTTGGGGAGGGACACCACTCCTACTTCCTAGCTAATACCACTCCATGGACCCAACCTCCATGACTTGATCTCACGTCCCTTTAAACTCTGTTCTAGTTGTAGCCTTCGCAGCCTCCTGCAGCAAGGAGTTCCACAGGTTGACTCTTTGCTTTGTGAAGAAGAACTTTCTGTTACTAGTTTGAAGCCTGCTACCCATTCCTTTCCTTTGGTGTCCTCTAGTCCTTCTTTATGGGAACTAATGAAGAACTTTTCTGTATGCACCGTCTCCACCCAACTCCTGTTTTTAGAGACCTCTATCTTGTCCCCCCTCCGTCTCCTCTTTTCTAAGCTGAGAAGTCCCAGTCTCTTTAGCCTCTCTTCATATGGGACCTGTTCCCAACCCCTGATCATTTTAGTTGCCCTCCCCTCTCCTATCCTCTCTCTTCCCCTCTCCCACCTCCTTTTCCCAGTCTCCCCCAGTTTTGTTCAATAAAGACAGATTCCATTTTTGAACACAATAGTCCATTATTTTGTACATCAAGAAAAGGGGCTAGGGAAGGGTAAGTGGAAGGAGGTGAGGGAGGAATGGGGCACGCGCCCCCGATGGGGAGGACTGGGCTGGCTCTGCGGGCTTCTGGGGGTGGAAGCTCTCCTGCAGCCCCCCAATTGCCCCCTCTCCTCAGATGGCAGCCTGCGGCAAGTGCAGCCGGGCTGATGGCCGAGTGCTGTGATGTGCCCCGTGTGGGTACTCCGGGCACTCCAAGCCAGGACTGCTTTGCAAGCGTGGCACCCTGAGAACTGTCTGTCTGGGGTGGGGGTCGGGACCCTTTAAGCACAGCCCTCGGCTAGCCCGAGACAGCATTTCCACGCTCTAAGTCCTCCTCTGATGCCCTGCCGGCACTGCTTCCAGCCATCCTTAAGCCTGGTTCAGGGTCCACTTAATGTGGACATGCTAGTTCGAATTAGCAAAATGCTAATTCGAACTAGTTTTTTAGTCTGGATCCATTAGTTTGAATTAGCTTAGTTTGAATTAACTAATTCGAACTAAGTTAGTTCGAATTAACGTTGTAGTGTAGACGTACCCTATGATATTAAAGTCTAAGAATACGTCTAGACTACCGCGTTTTGTCAACGGAAGTTTTGTCGACAGATACTGTCTACAAAACTTCCGTCGACAAAGAGCGTCCAGACACATTGAGTTCTGTCAACAAAGCAAGCTGCTTTGTCGACAGAACTCCGTAGTCTGGACGCAGTGTTACAGGCAATAACACCTTCTGTCGACAGAGTTCTGTCGACAGAAGGTGTTATGCCTCGTAAAATGAGGTATACCAGCGTCAACAAAACTGCTGAGTTCTGTTGACGTTATGTTGAGAGAACTCAGAGGTAGTGTAGACGCTGGTATAGTTTTGTCGACAAAAGTCCACTTTTGTCGACAAAACTCAGTAGTCTAGACACACCATAAGAGATACACCGTGGAACTCTCTTATAAGGTAAAATTCATTCTTGGGCTGAGTGCCAGCACGAAGTCTACACCCCTCTTTATGAGTATGCCCAGTTACTCCCCTAAACTAACATTGACATGGGATTTACCCGGGCCTTGTTTTGATCATCCTCGGAGGGGTAAATATTCAGGCTGAAATATTTTTTTTTCTCACAGAACCACTTCACTGTAAACGCTGTAAAGTTAACAGGAAAGTTTCACCTTACACCAAAATTGTTGACTTCACATTGCTGTACACTAGCATATATTATGTGATTATAAACATAATTTCTGCATGTCAGAGTTCATTATAATTGTGGTCCACTTCAAATGAATAGTTACTCATGCTAGAGGCTAAAGAATAGCTTTCTCTTTCTTTTTCATGTATTTTATGGTAAATAACCAAATAGGTATTATGTGTATACATGTTGAACCTCTTAAGTCCAGCTCCCTCGGGACCAGGGAATTTGTCAGACCATGGGAGGTCAATATTTTCTAGCCCACTGGTTCCCAACCTTTTTTATACCATGGACCAGCAAACGTATTCACAAACTTTTGGTGGCCAGATAACATTTTATTTGCATATTTGCATATTCGTGATGGTAGTTAATTTTAAGAGGTCACGTGTTATTTTACATCACATCTGTATGCACACAATATATGTTGTAACGGATTGGAGTTTTCAGTTAACTACAACACTACAAAAATTCACAGAAATAATTCCCCTCTAACTGCTGGCTGGGGCAGCTCTTCGTCTAGGGGTGACTGGTGCCTGTGAGGGAAGGGCATCCGCAGGGGCAGGAGGCATGTGGGGCACCATATCTAGCAACTGAAATTTTGTCAGGTGCCTAGGAGCTGGTGCCCCAAAGTGCTATCACCAGTTAGCTTCATGCTTCCTCTCCCCTGCTCCATTGGGTGAAGGAACTGCCAGTGTATCTTCTCCCTCCCCTTCTGTACAGCCCCTGTCCTGTGTGTCTCCCTTCCTTAGCCAGGCTGCTCTTGCTCTCACAGTCTCCCCTCAGCCTTTCGTCTCCACGCCCCACTTTTCTCTCCCTGTGACACTCCACTCAGAGTTTCCCTCCATTGTATCCCTGTTCCCATCTGCACCACAAATCTCTCCTGAAACCCCCCAACCGCCTGTCAGTGCCTCCTGAATCCCCCTCCTACCTCTTCCTACATCCCTCTTCCCCCTCACCATCTTATCTGCCCCTGCCCTTCTTCAGCTCCCTGCTGACCCTCCCATGGCTGGCTCCATCACCTTGCATAGGCTGGATGCTCGCAGCAGCTTCCCTGTGCCCTGGGCAGGGATTGCAGCCAGCTCAGCTGGGAGCAGCCTGGGGCCAAACCCTCCCCCTGAAACTCTGGGGCACTGGGGGCCCTGCTGTCGGGGAAGGAAGGCGAAGGGAGGGGACTGTCTCTTACTCGCCCCCCAAGCACTACCTGTGCTGGAGCAGGTAGTGCAGGTCCAGGCAGGGCCCTGGTCAAGCTGGGGCCACTGCCCTTGGAGAGGATCCTGGAGAGCAGCAGGGTTGGCCCTGCTGGAGAGTCCCCCTCTCAGCTATAGCCTGGGCTCTAGGGGCCCCACAGCAGCCCCTGCTGGAGCTTAGGGATCCATCCTGGAGCTTGGCCCCAGAGTCCCTGCAAGTCGCTTCCTGCTGCTGGGCCTGAGCCAGTGATCGCTTCCCCCAGCTCCTGCTGCTGCTTCTGGGTCCTAGTGTGACACCTGCCATGCTACAGTCCCTGCTTGGCCCTGCCTCCTAGAACCCCTGTCCACTGCTGCTTGGTCCTAGCATGTCATCTGCTGTGCTCTAGTATGCCCTGGCCCAGCAGCCAGCAGTTTGCGGCCCAACACTGGGCTGTGGACTGGTGGTTAGAAACCACTGTTCTAACAGCATTACCAACATTTGTTTACTAAGCTCTTAGAAGACATTTAGGGGTAGATTAGAGCTAAATAACAGCACAGAACACTGAGAGCCAGGACTGGTAGCTGTAAACAAACCTATGGGATGGTGGGAAATATGCCCACACCCACGATAAGTAGACATGTGGCTAACTAAAGTCATGCTGGACCACGGATGTTGCTGGAGCAGAGCGTGCTAGACTAGAAAGGTTCAACTTGTACTTCTTTTTGAATTTCATAAACATGAAATGGATATTTGTAATTAGATTAGCTATTAAATATTGTGGCAGACCAGATGGCAACTCATGCCAAGGCCCAAGGCCTCACTGAACATTCACAAATGTACAGGTGAAAACCAGTCTTACTTACCTGTGTGTTACCATTATCAAAAGAGATATGAGACGTTAAATTGCTCTTGATGCTGCATGATCATCTTTATAACCATGGTGGAAAGTTATGTTCAGAGTTTCCATTGTAATTGTGTAACTCACCAAAAAAGGACAAGAAACACTTTTAAGGAACAGGCTTGTCCTGCATAGAAGATGACCCATTGCAGGCCAATGATATACTGTGTAGCACCAATGGAGAAAGGCCCTGCTGCTTGCATTCATAACTCTCTCCAGGAAGCAGAATCCTATGCATGAACTTATCCAATCAGTTTGGACTCTGGAGTGAAGGGAATAAAAATCCTTGACAAGGAGAACTGAATCTCTTTTATGCAGTCTGGACTCTGAGAGGCAAAATATTCCCAAACATAACCAACAAAATTCCCATGCTGCTAGGCATGGGTTAACCCTGTAAAACATTTTGAATTGACAGATTACTGCAATTATGTCATCTTTTGAATTGTAGACTGAAACTCATTTGTGTATATATGTGCTTGCTTTAATCTATGATTATCACTTATTTCTTTTTCCTAGTTAATAACCTTTTCATTAGTTTGTAACAGGGTTGGCTACAATATTGTCTTTGGGGTGAGATTTAAAGTACAAATTGACCTGGGGTAAGTGACTGGTCTCTTGGGATCAGGAGGAACCCGAATACTTTGTAATCTGTGGTGAAGGAAATCACTTATCACAAGATAGACTGGAGTGTCCAAGAGAACTGTCTGTAACTTTGTTACAAGACTACTGTAGTAATCTGAGAATTCATATTTGTTACTAGGTTGGCAAAATCTAATTAAAGAACATGTCTGACCGGCTTTTCAACAGTCTGGACTGTGACTGGCATTCTCAGTCATGAGCTACTCCAGACCGAATGAAAAATATTAGAAATTAAAATGCTGGACATTGTTCCTCTGAACAGCCACAGGGGTAGTCTAAGTCAGGTAGCCTGACTACTGTAGAGTCAGAGCCATAGCAAAACTATTTCTCCTGGCTGTCCAGAATACTTGAAATGTAAACTTACAGACATGTTGTACCTGTATTCATTGCTCTGATTACCTCAAAGGGAAGTATTCCATAAGTATGTGCTCTGTTCTTTTGAATTCCAAACATCTGCCTTGAGCATCTGCTTTTAATCAAATGGAAACAAATGGTTTAATTTCATGGACAATATGGTACAGATAAAAACTTCTGGTGGTGCTGTATTGACTGCAAAGCCCTCAGCTCTTTCTAACCCAACTTGTCATTTGAGTTTTTTTTAGCAATAACCAGAATTTAGTGATCAAAAGTTCATACAGGAAAGGTCCTATGTGAATAATCCTTTTTGGTTTAATTTTATCCCTTTTTCCCTGCTGAAGTAATGTGCCAATATTTCTTAAGAATACAGATAAAATTGTCCATGCAATGTTAAATGAGAGTTTATCTTTTCTGAAGGGCCTTGGAGGTGATTTAGTTTAGTGTGGTATGCACTGCAAGGAGTTGAGCACATAATTCTTGTTAACAATAATGAGAACTGTATAGGCAGTTCAAAGTTCTGGTGAAAAAAACCACCAACCCTAATGTCTCAGATAACAAATACACAAGAAATAGATGGCATATACCAGAGATACATGGCAACATTTGCCAGGAATGGTGTAAATAATGTATAGTCCTGACTTACTGTAGGGGACTTAACCAGGCAACCTATTGAAGTCCCTTACAATCTGACATTTCTCCTGGCAAAGTTATATGAGGCTATATGAGGCTATAAAATACCACGCACAACTAGAGTACTATATAAGTAAATATGAGCAAACTGATTTCAAGATTTCCCTCCTGATTAGACAGAGTGACCTCAGCAACAGAAGTTCAGTCAATAAATCTCTACTGAGCATAAAGTGGTTTGATGTCTGAGTCAAACAATAGATTATTTGGAAAACACCAGAATTAGGACACTGAAAACTAGAAAAAATACTTGTGTGCCAGTTTGTTTTTGAAAATACTTTTTTACCTGCATCACCCATTTAAAGGTGATGCCCCAAATGCAATTCACATTTCTTGGTAAATGTAACTGGAAACATTCTAGATCTACAGTACACACACTGACAAATTGTTTATCCTGCCCTCATAGTTTACCATTAAGTAATGATGTGGCGGGTTCTAAGGGTGCGAGCTCCACACCCCCAGATCCCCCGGGCTGGGCCGGCGGGGTGGGGTGGGGCTCCGCGAACCCACCGCCTTCCGAACGCCCAGTTACCCTGCCTTCCGGGGTTCACGGGCGAGTCCGGGCCCAGGTGCGATCACCCCTCGCCCCGAGTAGGGCCGAGGGGGCTCGGCGGACCCGGACCTGTAACTTCCCGGGCGGCCCCTGGCCGGGGGTCCGACCGGGGCTCTTGAGCCATCCCTCTAATCTTTGCCCCCTTGTCTTGTTGCCCCTCTCCGCGGGGGAGCGGAGGGGTGGTGTGTGCGACCGTCGCCGCCTTGTGGACCTACACTGAGATCGGGGCGTGGGGGAGTGGGGGACCCGGGCCCGCCCTCACCACCGGGTCCCAGCCCGAGGCCCTAAGTGAGATGGGTGCTTTAAAGCGCTCCCCCCACGGCAGGCGGGGCAGCCGCCCGAAACTCGCCTGCCCACGGGCGCCAGAACGGCCCCGCCTCGGACTCCTTCCACTCCCGCTGCGCCGGCCCCCCGGGCCGGTGCAGAGTCAAATCACTTACTCCGTCGCAAACGCCGGGCTCGTCCCAGGGCGAGTCTCCAGTTGCCGGGGTCATCCCCTTTTGTCGCCTGGAAGGCCGGGTGCTTGGGGTGCCGGGAAGCCAGGGTGGCTGCCCGCTCGCTTCCCCCGGCCTGGGCGTCTCGGCGCCCCTGTTATGGGCGCGGACGGGTGACGTCAGGGGCGTCAGCCCCGCCCCCTCCAGGGGGTTCCCGCGCGGCTCTCGCCGAAGCACGCCCGCGGCTTCCGCCCTGGGCGCAAACCGGGGCGCCCTCGCCGGACGCCTCCCGGGTTCCCGGGGTTTCCCCCGTTTCCTCTGGCGTGCGCCCGCCCCCGCCTTTGGCCGCGGCGGAGCCGACGGCGCCGCGCCGAGCGGCTTCTGGCCGTCCCTGGCCGCCGCTTTCCGCTGGGGAAGGGGGGCCTCCCCCTCTCCTAGTGCGGACCCTGCTGGGTCTGTCACAAATGACATACTTGTTCTTTGTGTACATTTTATTTGCATGTTATCCTGGTTTTGGTAAGATATATTTACTCAGGTGATGCATCAGCATATCAGGGAGATTTGTTAACATATATATTTCCAGTCAAGACAACTTGACATACCTGAACATTCAGAGGCTTGCCTGAAATAACATAGTTCATCCTTGGCTAGAATGGCTAAGCTTTCTATAAAGCAGGGGTTTTCAAAATGTGGGTTTTGCTCTCCTGGGTAAGCCACTGATGGCTGTGAGATGCTTGGTTTATCTAAGTGTCCATAGGCACTGAGTCTCACAGTTCCCGCTCTCTGTGGTTCACTGTTTCCAGCCATGGGGAACTGAAGGAAATGGCATTGGCCAGGCAGCCACTTCCTGCAGCTTCCCTTAGCTGGGAATGGAGAACCACAGCCAAAGAGAAATGCGAGGCTATGTGTCTATGGCCACTTAGATAAACTGTCTCGCCGCTCACTAGCAGCTTAGCCATGCAGACTTGTGACCCAACTTTGAAAACACCTTCTATAAAACATCATATTCTATGGGCCAGAGCAGCTGGGAAGAGGGATATGTGGGTACTATTCCTGACTCTGTCACTGACTTGCTGTGTAACCTCTCTGTGCTAGGCTTACCCTTCTGTAAATTACATACAATTCTGGTGACAAATTCTGCCCTCAATTACGATTAGGCAGTCTCAGTGACTATTTTGCCTATTGTGTTCATACTACATGCATCTGACGAAGTGGGTCTTTGCCCACGAAAGCTTATGCTCCTACACTTCAGTTAGTCTATAAGGTGCTACAGGACTCCTCATCGCTCGATACTACAGAAGGTCATCATGTTATGGTAGCAGAGTGTGTGTTCTGCCTTAAAGGATGCCATGAAAAGTGTTTGTGATATGAGATGGCAGTTAACTCAATAAAAGATATTATCTTACTCTCTTTGTCACTCTAATATCCTGGGACTAGATGGCTATAACACTCCATACACAAAGAAAAAAAACTTTCTGAAATTGGGAACTTAGATAATTATTTTTCATAAAAGACAGAGAAGTTAGTTTTAAAGGTTGTGTGTATGCTTAAATGAGCATGTTTTTTAAAAATCTAATAGGTGTTATTTGTACTGGGAAAATTTTGGTAACCCTCTTACATTCTTCAGACTGTAAGATTTTGAGCATGACTGTGTACTGAAGTATTTTTTATTCCTTACCTGTATGCCCAGAACAAAGCCATGTGAACTGAGAAACTAACTGTAGGACCACTTTCGTGGCCTAACTAGAAGCAGCTTTGCCCTTCTATATGAGACAATCATGGAAACTCTCCTAGAAAAGCAAGAATCACAAAGACAACCTTTTCTATCAAGCCTCATTACTTTTTAAAGCTTTTTTGGAGATGACAAATTTGAGATCTTGTAAGTTTTAAAAATGAATTGCAGTTGCATGCCTGCATAGATTCCCTACTGAACAAGCACTGTGTTTGTGATAAACATCAACATTGAAATATTCCAAGTCTTTATAAGCAAACTTCTCTGGCATTAGAAGACTCCTTGATAGCACGTGTGTCTTCCATTAAAAAAAGAACCAGAGTGTCCCGCAGGGCATAGGAAGAATTTGGGGGAATAAATATTTATTTTTCTACATTATTTTACCTCTGAGGATACAAGTGGTATAATGTGAGTGATTTTTAGTTGTTTCCATAAATATAATGACACTGTTAAGCCTTTTTATCGATTTTGGGAACAGCTTAATTTGTTCATTTATCAAAAACACATGATGTAGCTCTTTACTGGATAGGCTAAACCAGAAGTATGTCTTATAATCCCACATAGTTTGGAGGTGGAAGAGTACAATGAGAAAAAAGAAAGGATTCAATGCTGTGAGGTGCTAAGAAATTTCAATTCTAGTGGTCTTCAGTGAAGTAAAGGTATCTCTGTATGCAGTACTCAGCACCTTACTGCATTGTCTCAAAAGTTTAGTTATTTTTAAAAGGGATTGCTTACTCTTTAACCCTTTCATGATCATAGTACAAGTTCATATTCTTCAATAGGCATTAGATTGGGTCCAGATCCTTTTCCATTCAGAACTATGGCTGCAAATAAGATTGCCAAGAGAAAGGGTGTAGAGAATCAAGGGCTATGGATGGAGTCCTTAGGGATACCCACTGTCAGAGGAATTGGGAAGGAGAAGTACCCACTAAATGAGACACTGAAGGAGCAATCTGAAAAGTAGGAAGAGAACCAAGGGAGGACAGAATCACAAAAACCTATGGATGACAAAATTTCCATAAGAGCACAGTCAACAGTGTCAAAAATATTTGATGAGTCAAGGAGGCTGAGGCTGAGTTCTGGCCCTGAAAAATATGGGTGGCTGTTGAGAGAGGAGGAGTCTAGGATGGAATTATAAGACAGCAGTTGTAGAGAGTATGTTCATTGACACTGGAGATGGACAGGAAAAGGAGGATAGGGTGGAAAGTTCAGTGGGAGGAAGGTTATTTGTCAGGCAATGTGGAAACAGTGCTACAATTGTGCAAGAAATAACTTTTAAATGTAATGGGAGAGATTTCATGACACTGTTTCCACTTTGGTATTCTAATGAGAGAACTGTTTCCTGGGGCAAGATGGGTGAGGTAATGTATTTTATTGGACTAACATCTGGTAAGAGCACAAGTTTCGAGCAACAAAGAGCTCTTCTTCAGGTGACCTGAAGAGGAGGGAAAGTGGATTATAATAATCTTTTGGAGACCTAGCATGGAGCGGAAAGGGTATTTTTCTTCTAAGTCATTGACCCAGTGAAGACAAAATTAGGTGGATGGTTTGCAGTTTTTTTCAGTATTTTGATGACAATCAAGTCTCTCTCATCCAGTGCAGTTCAGTATCTCCTCCAATTGATGATGATGGGTTGCAGCAAGCAGTTGGTAACATAAGTCCATTTGACTGAGAGAGTACAACTGTTGAGGTTTGCAACCTAGGGGTTATATACATAAATCCCTTACTTGTTGTTTATCAATTATATTACAGAAATAGTCCAATCACTTTTTAACCATTTGTGTCTAACTAGAAGGCTGTGGCCTTTCCTTTTGGATGTGGATCTTGTCACATCCAAATCCTCCTCATTGCAGGAGGAGTAATGGTAGTTTGAATTAAGCGTGTTAATTCAAACTATCTAGCCCCTACCGTGTGTAGCCATGGGCAGGTAGTTCGAGCTACCGGGCATTTACAAATGGCAGCGCCCAGGAACATGCAAATGAAGCCCGGGATATTTAAATCCCGGGCTTCATTTGCAAGTTCGAATGACTACATTAGCCACCCTAGTTCGAACTAGGGTGGCTAGTGTAGCTATACCCTAGGACTGGCCTGCCTGAGGGATCTTCTCTCCCTGTGTAGTGCTGCCACTGCTGTGATCAGCCTGGAGGTTTTGAGTTGGATACCTTTCACTGTAGAAGAGAACTGGCTATTTGTAGAACATTCTCTGTGAAGGCTCCAGGACACTGGAACTGGTCCACCTCCTTGGTTGGAAACAAATTAGTAGATTCTAAGCACCGAAGGGACGATTGTTGACATCTGACATCCTGTGTAACATATGCCATAGGATTATCCTGAATTAATTCTTGTTTGAACGAGAGCATTGTCTTTTAGAAAAAAACCCAAAGCTTGATTTAAAAATTGCCAGTGATAGAGATTCCACCACAGCTCATAGTAAACTATCTACATGGTTAATTACCCAACAACCCCTTTAAAATTGTGTGCCTTGTTTCTGAATTTGTCTAGCTTCAAATTCCAGCCTGTGGATCCAGTTATAATTTTAACAACTAGATTGAAGGGTTCTCTACTAAGGTTCTGTTCCTCCACTGTGTGTGAGGTCATGTTGTGCCTACGTGTGAGACCACACCTTGCACCGCTAACAGAAAAGGTGCTGGGGCTGAATCCCAGCAAGTTCTGGCACAAATCAAGCACTTTTCCAGCATAGTGTCACTCTTCCCTTATCTTCTTGAAAAGACTTTTCAACAGCTACGACACTTGAAAATAATTTATACTGATTGGCTGATATACTTGCCTACTTTGAATGGCTCTCCAGTACTAACTAGAGAGGAAATATGTGCTAAGCTAATTTCTAGCCAGATTCTAATTTCAGACACAAACTGATGTATGTCTTGTATTTTAAAGTGTGAAGTGCTCTTTCTATTTCAAATATTGGTAGGCTCTTTGGGTATGTCTACACTACCCTCCTGGTTCGAACTAGGAGGGTAATGTAGGCATGCCGCACTTGCAAATGAAGCCCGGGATTTGAATTTCCCGGGCTTCATTTGCATAAACTGGGCGCCGCCATTTTTAAATCCCTGCTCATTCAAACCCCGTGCCGCGCGGCTACACGCGACACAAACTAGGTAGTTCGGGTTAGGCTTCCTAGTCCGAACTACCGTTACTCCTCGTGGAATGAGGAGTAATGGTAGTTCGGACTAGGAAGCCTAGCCCGAACTACCTAGTTCGTGCCGCGTGTAGCCGCGCGGCACGGGGTTTGAACGAGCAGGGATTTAAAAATGGCGGCGCCCAGTTTATGCAAATGAAGCCCGGGAAATTCAAATCCCGGGCTTCCTTTGCAAGTGCGGTATGCCTACATTACCCCGCTAGTTCAAACTGGCGGGGTAGTGTAGACATACCCTTTGTCTTCAGATCATAACTGATACTTACTGATTTTTATCTCCAGATAGTGTACTTGGCTATTCTTTAAAGAAAAATAAATAAAAATGTCTGAATTATAACATATTTGCTCACATAACATTGTTAGGTGTAATTCTTTTCTGACATTTCCCTGAAGATAGCAAGAATTGCATAAAAGTCACAAAATGAACGTTAGGAATCCAAGATGTGAGCAGTAAGAATATACCTCGCAAACTTGATGGGAAATATGTTCAATAAGGCATCTCACAGTAAATCATGCTTTTTAAGGCTTTCCACTCCGAGGGTATGTCTACACTGCAGAGTTTTTTCAGAAAAATGGCCCTTTTTCTGAAAAAAATGTCACTTACATCCACACTGCAATCACGTTTTTTTTGAAAAAAAATTGAAAGAACACAGGGGTTTTTCTGACATTGGTAAACCTTTTTCTACAAAGAAAAAGCCTTTTTCTGAAAGAGCTCTTTTGGAAAAAGGCGTGTGTGGACAGGGAAGAGGGAGTTCTTTTGAAAGAAGAGGAAAGAGGAAAAAGCACAGGTGCCCTGGTGGCCACTCTGTCCATAGTAATCACAGCTTAAATGCGAGATAGCATCCATTCAGTGTGGACGCTATCTTTCGAAAAAGCAGATCGCTTTTTTGATGTGCTTTGGCTGTGTAGACGTTCTGTTATGGAAGACGTTTTTTTGAAAGATCTCTTCCGGAAAAGCTTCCTCCGAAAGAAACCCGCAGTCTAGACATAGCCCTAGAGGTAAAACATATCCAGTGGACAGAGAATTATTGAAGAACCTGATCTCACTCCCACTGAAGCCAATGGCAGAAATTCTGACTATGTCTCTGTGCTATAGTTTCCGGAGATGAGGCACAGAAAAGTGCAGCCCATGGTGGAGGTTGACAGAAGGCATTCTAAGTCACTTTTTTAACCCCTCAGATTATGGGCTGCTGTGAGTATAAGTGGTGATCCTGCCCCAAAGCAGAGAATCCAGAAACTGCTCTGAGCTATCAGCTCTTCATGCAGCTGTCTATGGATTGCTCTTCAATCTTTCTCTTCTGAGAATGCCCTTCAATGTGTAAACTGCAGGGACTATTCTCACACTTCTGGTATGCTTCTCTGACAGCCGCTGTCAGAGGGCCTCTATATAGGGTATTTAGCAGCTCTAGACCCCTAAATTGAATGCTGAGGGCACCCTCTGCTGGTATCTGGTACTCCTCTTTCTGCTAGGAGTAAGAGAAGCCAATGGGAGTATGTTCTCCCATCAACCTCCATCAACCTCCCACTATATGGACACCGCCACTGCTTGGGTTAAGGTAAGCCAATGCCATGTATGCATTTTGCATAGCTGGAGTTGCATACCTTAAGTCCACCCGCCTGACCTAGTATAGACCAAGTCTTCAGGATTAATAATGAGATTTTTATATATAAACTGGGGACTTGTCATTTGGAAGTGGCAAAGGAAGAGAATATATATAAATACAGGAAGACAATTTCAAGCACATCTTGACTGGTAACATTTCTCTTAGGCTGTATCTACATTGGCACCCCTTTCCGGAAAAGGGATGCTAATGAGACCAGTCGGAATTGCAAATACCACGGGGGATTTAAATATCCCCCGCGGCATTTGCATGAACATGGCTGCCGCTTTTTTCTGGCTCGGGGTTTTGCTGGAGAAAAGCACCAGCCTAGACGGGATCTTGTGGAAAATAAGCCCTTTCCCTTAATCCTAGGAATAAGGGATCTTCCGGAAAAGGGCTTATTTTCCGCAAGATCCCATCTAGACTGGCACTTTTCTCTGGCAAAACCCCGAGTCGGAAAAAAGCGGCAGCCATGTTCATGCAAATGCCGCGGGGGATATTTAAATCCCCTGCGGCATTTGCAATTCCGAAGTGTCTCATTAGCATCCCTTTTCCGGAAAGGGGTGCCAATGTAGACACAGCCCTAAAGTATAGAAACCAAAATCATTGCATTACGAAATGCATATCCTTGTTCAGATGTAGGGAATCACAATGTAGTATGGTGAAACCTTAGTGTTATATTTAGACATGGCCAAATTCAATCATATTTATTTATAATTTCAGCGATAACATGGATGTTTGGTTTTGTGCATTTTTCATGTTTTATCCATTTTTAATGTTCACAGTTGTGGGAAATTATGGGAATAGTCAGATACTAACTATTTAATCACAGTTGATACTAACATTCAAAAGCTTAAAATGTATAACCATAAAATGTCAAAGTAGCAGCTTTCTGTATCATGCTATACAAACCAAACTCTAATATAGTCTCAAGAAGGACTTTTTTCTTGGCCTAGCTATACATTTGGGCTACGTCTACACTGGCATGATTTTCCGGAAGTGCTTTTAACGGAAAAGTTTTCCATTAAAAGCATTTTTGGAAAAGCGCGTCTAGATTGACAGGACGCTTTTCTGCAAAAGCACTTTTTGTGGAAAAGCGTCCATGGCCAATCTAGAGACGCTTTTCCGCAAAAAGGCCCCGATCGCCATTTTCGTGATCGGGGCTTTTTTGCAGAAAACAAATCTCAGCTGTCTACACTGGCCCCTTTGTGCAAAATTTTTTGGAAAAAGACTTTTGCCCGAACAGGAGCAGCATAGTATTTCCACAAAAGCACTGACAATCTTACATGAGATCGTCAGTGCTTTTGCGGAAATTCAAGCGGCCAGTGTAGACAGCTGGCAAGTTTTTCCGGAAAAGCAGATGATTTTGCGGAAAAACTTGCCAGTCTAGAGACAGCATTTTATTATTATAGATGGACATATTTTTCATCCATTTGTCTGTGTGTGTGGAGTGAAATTGACAGTCACTGATATTTACCAACAAAAATCTAATCCTTCCAAGCCTAGTTATCTTGCTATCAAAGAAGTTACATGCAAGAATGGGAGCAGGGGGCGAGTTAGAAATGAGAGCAGAGGCCCATGCCACAACAGTTATTGGACTTAATTTCCTGTGGAGTAAGTTCATTATCAGGCTCCTGTGGATATGTTTGTTATTTAGCACTTCATCCTGTCTGCTTCTAAACCCTGTGAAGCAGCAGACCTAGGGGTCATGCTGTCTGTAGGCTTTACCTTGTTCACAGTTGAAGGGAGCACCATCCTCATCACAGCAAGCTCCGGCTTCTCTAATACATGTTAATTGCATTTTCTCTTGATCACTGGCTAGGCGGAATCTGTGTGTGCTTGTACAAGTTATTACTTAGTCTGGTTTATCAGCACATTCCTGATGAACAGAGGCAGTGGATATAAAAACAGGCTAAAGAAAACAGGAATTATGAAAAACAATTTAATAGCTTTGATAGGGAGGATAAACTTTGAGTTTAGAAACTATGGAACTTTGCCTTAGATTCTCATTTATGGCCGTAGTAGACTTTTCCTTGTCTTATGTCACAAGGGTGCTTTGGGCCCACTGCTCTTTCTAATCTTTACTTTGGAGCTGGGGTTGTCTTTTTTGATGAAGGATTCCATTTGATTTACGATTAGGTTTCAGTCTGAGATGAGGTGGACATTTTAAAGCGTTATAAAACTGGCATCTTTTTTCTGGCAATCTTTAAAATAAGGTTTTTTTTGTAAATTCAAGATTTTTTGCAAATGAACAAAGAAAAAAATGAGTCAAAAGCAAATAATCTCAATTCAATTAATCCTGAATCTGATTTCCCTTGTTCCTATACTCTGTGGCTGCGCCTAGACTGGCATGATTTTGCGGAAAGACTTTTAACGGAAAAGTTTTTCCATTAAAAGTATTTCCGCAAAAGCGCGTTTAGATTGGCACGGATGCTTCTGCGCAAAAAGTGCTTTTCCGCAAAAGCATCCGTGGCCAGTCTAGATGCGATTTTGCGCAAGAAAGCCCCGATTGCCATTTTAGCCATTGGGGCTTTTTTGCGCAAAACAGTTCTTCCCTGGCCCTCTTGAGCAAGTATTCTTGCGCAAGAGGGCTTTTTCCCAAGTGGGAGCATGAAAGTATTTGCACAAGACGCAGTGAATTTGTACATTACAAAGTCAGTGCTCTTGCGCAAATTCAAGTGGCCAGTGTAGACAGCTGGCAAGTTTTTGGGCCCATATGTTTGGGCCCTGTATGTTTGGGCCCATAACTTTCACAAGTAAAACATGGCTCCTGTCTTCAAGGTTCCACAGGTCCCTTAAATCTACTCATAAAGAATTTTGTGACTTATGTGACAAGAGTTGCTCCTTTGTCAGCTGGGGCTCAGGTAGTCAGAGGAAAGGAATTTGCTGAGAACAGCAGGAAGGACATGTAATCAGTAAAATCTCAGTATAAGCAAATGTTCTGTTCCCTTAACATGCTGAATAACAGTCAGATGTTTGCAACTTTTGTTTGAAATCCATTAGCCATGGACTCATATCACAATGCTCATTTAAAAAAGGGACACCACTGGATATCTGGTTCAAACACCTGCACTGGAGAGCCCTCCTAGTGACTGCAGGGTAGAAGAGGCTGTTCAAGGTCAGAGGAATAGCAGGAACAAACTTTGTGTGCAGGAAACTGGGAGTGGGAATCTCTTCTGACTTTCCCACAGGAACTGATTTTCCAGGAATACTATGCAGGAAGCCTCAATTTAGCTGTTGAAGGCTTTGTGTTGAAACTGCTCTATCCTTCAGGTGAGTGGGAATGTGGGTCAAAAGGGAAAAAAGAAATGCACAGCAAGCAGAAGGATTGTACAAGGAGCTGAAAAACACACTCTCTGTGTAGCTGAAAAGCCAATCAGTCGATAAGAGAATGAACACCCACATCATCTCACTTACCACTCAGGTTCACTCTTAGGCTACGTCTACACAGCAGGCTTTTTGCACAAGAACAGTTGTTCTTGTGCAAAAACGTGCAGAACATCTACACTGCACGCACATTCTTGCACAAGTAAATTTACAATAAAGCATCAGAAAACAGGGCTTATTGCGCAAGAGTTATTCCTCTCCCCATGAGGAATAAGCCCTCTTGTGCAAGAGCTCTTCTCTGCAAGAAGGCATTGTAGACAGGCAACAGGGGTTTCTTGCGCAAGAAAGCCTATGACTAAAATGACCATCAATGACCTTAGGGTACGTCTACACTGCATGCTTATTTTGGAATAAGCTATTCCGGAAGATATATTCCCAAATAGCATATTTTAAAATAGGATGCCTACACCACAGGGGAAGCCTCAACATTAGTCCGCAGCAGTCTTCCCTAGTGTGGACATGTTGTCTTGATTTAAAGCCCCAGGAAGCACTGGGGAGAAATTACTTAGAATGGCCCTGGCAAGGAGCTATTTTTACATAGCAGCAGTGGAGTGTCCACACACATCCTATTTCAAAATAGCTATTTTGGAAGAGGAATTATTCCTTGTGGAATGAGGTTTACTAAAGTCAGAACAAGCCGTCCGTTATTTCGATGTTATTTGGAAATAATGGAATGGATGTGTAGATGCTTGCACTGTTATTTTGGAATAGCAAATGTTATTCCGAAATAATGGTGCAGTGTAGACACACCCTTACTGTGCAGGAGATGTGCATATAGGCATTATCATAGGAACATTCCAGAAAGGCAATAGGTTGGGTTACCTTTGTGGATTTTGCCATAGCGGTTTTATTTTTACCAAGAGTGGTGAATAGAGGTGCCTGAGTAGGGAGTCACAGTGAGGATATTTGTGGACTGTATTTACCAGTGTTCTGAGGGAAACAGTGTTATATCATGTTATCTGGGAATTACGCAAACAGATGTTCTATTTTTCTGGTATAGTTACATAAAAACAGGAACTCCTGGGTTGCATCAGATCCATGGTCCATCTAGTCCACTATACTGTCTGTTACAGTGGCCAGTACCAGCTGCTTCACAGAAAGGTGCAAGACACCCCATAAATGCTAAATATGGGATAACAGCTCAATAAAGGGAATATCTTCTTAACATTGATTATTAGTTGGAGAATGCCCGGAAGCATCCTTTGTGTATATGACTATATCTAATGCAATGGAGGATATTCTTTGTTTTCCTATAACTGTTGAAGTCTGACTTTTGAATTTTTCTACTCTCTTGGTTTCATTAGTTTCTAGTAACAAGGGGTTTCATTTTTCGTGTGTGAATATTTAATTTTGCCAATTTTAATTGGTTGCCACTTTGTCCAAAACCCATGGGAATGAATAAATAACAACTTGCCCATATCTGGGTTTGTTACCATCTCAAACTCAGATCATGTTAGTGGAAGGTTTTCTTAGTATATGTCTACTCTGTAGTTAAATTCTGGCTGCTGGCTATGTCAGCTGACTCATATTGATGGGGCTAGGGAAAACGGGCAGTTTAATGGTGGTGTAGATGCTAGAACCTGTGCTCTAGCCCATGCCTACACCCAGTTCCCTGAATCCCAAGAGCTGGAATCAGCTGACACAGGTTTTTAATTACAGTGTAGAGATACTTAATAGGCCAAGAGCTATTAGAGAGAAAATGCTGCTAGAAAAAAATTATAGCCAATGGATGTTCTTGTGTTGAAATCATTTGCAATTTATAGTTTCATTGAGAAACTGAAGAAACTCAGGTGATCTTTAAGTTTGGAGTCTCATCTCCTGTCATGAATAATCTCCTTTTAGATCAGTTCAGGCTCAGTTTGTCATTTCAATCAATCTGAACTTCTCAAAGCAAAACTTTTGGAGGGAAAGGTTTATTCTACAAGGAGAGAAACCAAGGAAAATTTCTGCAATAACCTTCGCAGAGTGAAACAGCTGAACTGTCAATAGCTCTGTTTTTCTGTTTGTTCTGTAATAATCACATCAAGTGAGCAGAAAAAAATGAGTCTATTAATAGTAAAATAGTGATTTTCATGTAATCACTTTATAAGGTTGTAGATCTATTTCACTGTTCCCCATGGTCCAGCCAATGTAATCTGATTTAAGAGTAGAATAAATTAACCTGGAACCAGTCACACTTCTTTTTAATTTTTTATATGGTGTTTGATTTTAAAAATTGTTCTTATAACAACAGTTCACATGCTAATGGAATCAATCGTGATGAAGGATGGTTGGGGCACTGTCAACTTAATAGTCGTTGAAGGTGCAAACAGCTCTGTGTAGACTCCTATGTTAGGAAGGATACTATCAATTGACTTTGATTCTTAACTGCTTCATTTTAACTACCCGATCTTCAGATACTTCCTGATTCCCTCTAGCTCCCTGTCTCCTCCCCCACTCCCCCCACCTTCTCTCCTATTTATTTTGGGTCTGCACATCCTAAACTCAAAACTTTGGTCATCTGAAGAAGTAGGCTATGCCCATGAAAGCTCATGATACCATCTACATGTTTTGTTAGTCTATAAAGTACTACCTGACCATTTGTTGTTTTTTCTGTACAGACTAACTTGGCTACCCCGTGAAGATCCTAACTGTTTTTGTTCTGGACTTCAGTACATTCCAAAGAACAAATTAAGGCAAATAAAGATGAATTTGGGAAGCTGTAGAAATTGGGAGTGTGGCTAAAGTAATATACTAGGCGCAGAGATAGATCTTCTTCATGGTGACTGTATACTATCTCACTGATGATAAAAACATGTTACAGGAAGTGGGTTTTTTTTTCAGTGAAATACATGTTTTGAAGTACATGGACTCACCAAGAACAAATCATGCCTGATCAATATAATGGCCTTCTATGATGAGAATACTGGCTCTGTGGTTCTGAGGAAAGTGGTGGACATGATGTACCTTAACTTTAGCAAAGCTTTTTATAGGGTCTCCCACAGTATTTTTGCCAGCAAGTTAATGGAATGTGGATTGTAGAAATGGACTATAAAGAGGATAGAAAGCTGCCTCGGTCACTGGACTCAAGGAATAGTGATCAACAGTTTGATGTCTACTTGACAGCAGTATCAAGCGGAGTGCTCCAGGGGTCAAGACCAGTTTTGTTCAATATCTTCATTAATGATCTGGATGATGGGGTGCATTGCACCCTCAGCAAGTTCGTTTCTAACACTAAGCCAGGGGAAGAGGTAGATACATTAGAGAGTAGGGACTGGGTTTAGAGTGACCTAGACAAATTGAAGGATTGGGCCAAAAGAAATCTGATGAAGTTTAATAAGGACAAGTGCTGAGTCCTGCACTTACAATGGAAGAATACCAAGCACTAATACAGGCCAGCAGATTGAAGGAAGTGATTATTTCCTTGTGTCTGGCACTGGTGAGGCCATATCTGGATTATTGCATCCAGTTTAGGAGACCCCACTACAGAAAGGGTATGGAGAAAATGGAGACAGTCTAGTGTAGAGCAATCAGAATGATTAGGGGACTGAGGCACATGCCTTATGGGAAAGAACAGAAGAGTGAGGAGGGATTTGATAGCAGACTTCAGTTGCCTGAATGGGAGTTACAAAGAGGATTCTCAGTGGTGGCAGATGACAGAACAAAGAATAATGGTGGGAGGTCTATGTTGGATATTACAAACAACTATTTAACTAAGAGTCCAGTGCTGAAGCACTGGAAATGATTGCCTAGGGAAGTGTTGGAATCTACATCATTAGAGATTTTTAAGGCCTACCTTCAAAAAGCCCTGACTGGGATGATTTAGCTGGGACTGGTCCTGCTTTGAGCAGGGGCCGGCACTAGATGTCCTGCTGAGGTTTTTTCCAGTCCTAATCTTTTATGATTCTATGTTACTCAATCATCTTAGTATTGCGGGATAATTATGTATTTAAATATATGGTCATTATTATGGCTTGACGTTGATATCTAGAAAGTAAGCACAGTAAGCAGTAGATAAAAAGACAAACTGTTTTGATTTTCTTTAAATGAAACAGAGTTGAAACATCAAAATTCAGGAAACTGAGATACAAACAAAAATAATATTTACCAGGTGGTAGGCAAAACAACCAACAATAATGTCTTTTGTCATTCTAGAACTACACCTAAAAGTAGAAAAATGCATTTTAAAAAAGCTATATATCCATTGCATGCATGTAGTGCCTTGTATTACTATAGTTCAGTGATTCTCAAACTTTTGCATTGGTGACCTCTTTCACACAACAACCGTCTACAACTCCCCCTTATAAATGAAAAACACTGTAATTGTTTGTTTGTTTAACACTATTGTAAATGCTGGAGGAGAAGTGGGGTTTGCCATGGAGGCTGACAGCTTGTGGCCCCTCATGTAATAATCTCATGACCCCCGAAAAGATCACTGCTCCCAGTTTGAGAACCCCTGCTTTATTGCAGCAATATAATTGTGGAGAGGAATCAAGTTATAGCTGATGTAATTAACTTTTTTAAAATTTTTCCTTGTTTAAATGTTCAGCTATAACATTGTGTTTAACTTTTTTATAATTTGTAATATGGGGAAAACAGCTGTCATTGTTCATGCTTATAAATAAACATACTACATGGCATCAGAGATTCATACATTTAGTTATTTATACACTAAATATCTCCAATAGTTTAAGGGGGAATTGTTCTCACTGAGAACTAATCTCCCGAAGTTCTTAAATAATCCATTTCTGAGTAATATGAGCACAAAAAAAAGCATCTGAAATATTTCTTAATAGCACAAATTCATACATGAATAAGCAGAAACAGCCATGTGGACTTTTAGCAAGCTTTCCACACACTAAAATGTCTCTCTCATTAAAAAAGCATGATATATTTCAGCCTCAAGAATATTGGGAGGGGAGGAGGGAAATACTGTAAAGCTCTAATAAGAATGAGATGGACATATTGCTATCCAATTTTGCATTCAAAGTCCAATTGACTTGATCTACCAGGGAACAAATTCCAGGATCAAGATTTTTTAAGTATCTATTAATATAGGACCATTAGCTATTCCATTCTGCTTCTCACATCTCCCTTCCCCTAATAATTATCTGCCTAATCTGTAACTACAGTGACTCTAGTATTGTTCCGAGAGCTGGAGTGAATTATGATTATGTTATGGAGAAAGAAGTATAGCTTCTTTTCAAATTATAAAAAATATTATTGTATGCAGCGTTGCTATAGCCATGTTGTCCCAAGATAATAGCAAGTAAAGGTGGATAAGGTAATATTTGTTATTGCTCCAACTTTTGTTGGTGAGAAAAACAATCTTTCAAGCCTACTCGGAGCTTCTCAGGTCCTGAAGTAGAGCTCTGTGAAAGCTCAAAATTTTGTCTCTGTATAGAAGTTGATCCAATAAAAGATATTGCCTCACACACCTCATCTCCCAAAAACATTATTGATCCTATGGCTTTTGTCCTGCAATATACAGTGAAGTTGTAGCAGTGTCAGTCCCAAGATATTAAAGAGACAAGGTAGGTAAGGTAACATCTTTTATTGGAGTAACTTCTGTTGGAGAGAGTGACAAGCTTTTGAGCCCCACAGACCTCTTTTTCGGATCAGAGCTTTTCCCCCTCCACACAACACATTATAGGATGAGGTTTTTTAAGCTTATAAGAGAGAACTAAGATTTTTCTTTGTTTTCTTTGATGATGCCAAGGCACCATTATCACCTATTAGCAGCATTAGATCAAAGGAAACTTCTAAATGAATAAAATTATGAACATTCTGATGAACGTACTCTGAATGATATTTTGTTAAATGACTATGAACAGGTGATATTACTGATAGCAAACTGAGAATGAGGTATTACTTTAAATACCAAAATACAATGTGGGTCATGTGTGATCTCTCATATAAATTATTAAAAGTTTCTTTGAATTTTTGTCCCCATGAATTTCTTGGCAAAATATTTTTTCTTTCCCTTTTTGTGATTATGTGCTTCCCATACTGCTTGTCTGTCTTTTTTACAGTTATATTATTGTAACTAAGGCTGAAGATAAACTTCAAATTAAAATGAAATATCATTGGTTAAATATATTCAGTTTTTCTTTGATACAGCTGGTCAAAAACTGCCCTGAGTTCTACCTTCTGTATTCTCAACTAAGTACTTGCATTGTGAGTTTACACAGGGTGTAAGTCTGTGTGGAATTTGACCCAGTAAAGGAATGGTAAATGGAAGTGAGAAGAGATTATCTGGTGCAACTTCTTAACTACAGATTATAAGGAAAAAATGGTATGACACAATAGCCTCTATTTGCTAAAAATTCACCTGTATTGTACACAGGTAAGTACATGTCAACATTTCCTAACATGTGGTGCTTTAGAGTAGAGAAATCCAAATCCGGTGTCTAAATGAGAGGATAAAAACAAGCAGAAGGTCTGAGGAGCTGTGCTATACTGCTTAAGCATTTGGGTTGGGTTTTTTTCAACCTAAGTAGAAACCTGATCCAAAACTGCCTCAAGGCAATGAGGACTTTCCACTGACATGAATGGAAGCTGGATTGGGCCTTAGGGCTTTGATCCATGTTTAAAGACAGTTGCTGTATTTTTTTCATTTACGTAATTATGATGTATTTGAGAACTCTCTAGGCTGGATTCTTCAGTCCTGATGCTTGCCCAATGCCAATGGGAGTCTTTACTAGTTAGATGTGCAGCATCAAGCACTGTCTCTAATGTTCTGTTTTCCCATTTCCTAAGCACTTAAATAAGAAAAATTGTCTCTTTGGAAATGTTTTTGAAACTGTTTAACTTCAAGGGTTTAAAATTTTCACTTTTATTAAATGTTTTCACAATAAAAAACACAAACATAAGTGCCACAAATAACTGTAACAACATAAAAAAGTTCTCCTATACCAGCAAACAAAAACCCCTCTAAAACCAATTGTATGCCCAAATTCAGCTGTGGAACTTACATCCCCATTCACATTGTCTTCATTTAAAACCACAGGCAGACTTGCAAGGATGGAATTTGGCTTTTAAGTATTCTATTTTAAAATAAAAACATAGTATAGGACAATACAGAACAATAGAAAGCATGCCTAAAATATATATAGTAAACACATCTTATCCATTAACAATATGTATTTTTTTCTAACAGAGAGATCCAAGTTCAAATGATAATCCACATAAATATGAAGACATTGGCAAACCTCCTTCATATGTAGCAAAAGTGAGAGAGGGTGAGGAAAGAGTGAGGCTGTGTTTACACTACAGGTTATTTAGTGATGGAAGAGATTTTCCTGTCAATGTAATAAATCCACTCCTCGATAAACAGCGGGTAGGCACAGGGAGGAATTATTCTGTTAACTTAGGCTATATATACACTGCAGCCTTTTGTCAGCAGCAACAATGCAAATGAAGCACTCATTAACATTTGTCGCGCTATCATTTGCATATTCTTTGCTGATGCTCTTTGCGGAAGAGGTTTTTGCGCAAAAACAAGCAGTGTAGATGGGGCCATTTTGTGCAAAAAGCCCATTTTGCTCAAGATCCTGTATACCTCCTTTTTTGAGGCATAAGGGATCTTGCACAAAAGGGTTTTTTGTGCAAAACAGCCCTGTCTACACTGCTTTTTTTTGCGCAAAAACCTCTTCCGCAAAAAACATTGGCAGAGAATATGCAAATGACAGTGTGACAAATGCTAACAAGCACTTCATTGGTATTGTCTCTGCTGACAAAAGGCTGCAGTGTAGCCGTAGCCATACTGTTTTCCACAATGGGGCTTACATTCAATAACTCTTACCCTCATGAGATGTAGTCACAGCAGCCTAAGATATAGGTGCAGACCTGTCCCTCGTTTGTTACCTCTTTCAGAGGCAAAAGGGCTTAACAGATATAGTCACAAACCAAAAATGAACAGTAGGATGGGAAAAAGATTCATTTTAAGGTAGTTCAAGTTTTTCTTGGCATCCATGAAAATAGATTTTTGTTTCACAGTTCATTTTCTATTGGTGACAGAAGCCATTGTTTTCTTTAGAAGCCTTTTACATGGTACAGATAGAAGGGACTGTGGATGTTAGTAATCAAGGGGACAGAAATTGGCATGCAACTGCGAGCATCACAATTTTTAATTTTTACTCATAAAGTTGCTATGCAATTGTGCATCTGATATTCGAAGAGCACTCACTAAATAACCAAGGAGGCAGGACACTGAGTTCTTGTTTTAACAATCAAGTACTGTACTCTTAAACGTAAGACAGTATCTAAGGGATTGAAATATGAATGACAGTAAGATTTTTATGAAAGTTTGGGAGGAGGCACAGTGTTTAATGTTTAATGTGAACAAACTGGTAACATGAAACCTGCACATTTTTCATTCCCAGTCTTAACGTTATTACATTCTTAGATTGTATTTTTATTAAAGGTCTCAATAGCCTTAAGAATTGAGCTCTGTGCAAATCTAATGATGGATTGATTGAGTACTTGCTAGATGTATTTGATGCTAGAAAGTAAACGTCATAAATGGGGCTGAGCGGTAGCAGGAGGGAAAAATTTCAGAGATCCTTTTTAAATATTGGGGGCTACATTGAAAGCCTAGGGCTCATGTCATCTGATCCATTCATCATGCCATAATCGGATGGTGAAAAAAAACCTCCTCAAGACCACATGATGGGATTTAGCATGGAAAGAAGCTAAAGTCTAGTGGAAACACTCTGAGAGGAAATTCTAAAAAAATGTGTTAATGTCATTAGGGAGATTTTAAAAAGATTTGGGTGCAACAGTCTTAAGACCCTAATGTTCAGTTGTACTTAGAATCTGTCACTGATTAACCAGGAATTTTGAAAGAGAAATGTAACATAATATTTTGCCTTTGTAAAGCCAGCATTAGAAATTATGTGAAACACGTTAGACTAATAATGAAGGGACCACTACCTTATATTGCTTATGGTGGAAAGAAGAATTTCTCATTCCAGCATCAGACTGTGTATCAGCAGTGGAAGAAAATGAAACAATGAAAGATGAACTGTTACAGTCTTTGGAGTTGACTCACATGATAAGACAAATTAAAGATCAGATTTTTGAAAATGTATTTGCACAATTGTGCACGCATAATTCTCTATGCCCACTTTGTACACTCAAAGAGCTGAATGAGTAAACATAACAGCTGGATGAAAACAGGATACCAAATATGCTGAATGAAGGAAGGCTGAATTAGCTATCTCCTCAAACTAATTTTAGGTATGTGTTACTGAGCATGCACAATTCCATGCGTTCATCTTTGAAAATCTATTTCTAACAGTATTCAAAGGGTTCACAGCTTATTCAAAGCTCATTTGAAGTGCTTGGATCTGCAAAATGGGGCTAGAAACCTCACAAGGCCAGGATTTCAATAGAGATCCCCAGTACTTATTCTGTTCATGCCAAACATTTCACAGTAATGTTCCCCAATTTTCTCTCTCTCCCCACACACTGGTGGGATTACTTTATCTCAGCCTGTGAGGGAAAGGAAACTGTCGGCACATTTAAAGATTTAATTGCCCCATTTCTCTCTTCTTATATCACTGAGACTCCCTGTGGGCTTGAAGAGGGGAGACTGATGGCAGACTAGCTGGATAAAAAAGGTGCATCATAGGCCTTTTTTTTTAAGAACATAAAAACATAAGAATGACCATATTGGGTCAGATCAAAGGTCCATCTAGTCCAGTATCCTGTCTGCTGACAATGACCAATGCCAGATACCTCAGAGAGAATGAACAGAAACAGGTCATCACCAAGTGATCCCTCTCCTGTCATCCATTTCCAGCCCCTGACAGAGGCTGGGGACATCATTCCTACTCATTCTGGCTAATAGCCATTGATGGACCTAATCGCCATGAATTTATCTAGTTCTTTTTTGAAAGTTATTAAATACTGGTCTTCACAATATCCTCTGGCAAGTAGTTCCACAGGTTGACTGTGAGCTGTGTGAAGAAAAACTTCCTTTTGTTTATTTTAAACTTGCTACCTATTAATTTCATTTGGTGCCCCCAAGTTATTATGTTATGGGAACAAGTAAAATAACTTTTCCTTATTTACTTCCTTCATAGCTGCCATGATTTTATAGACCTCTATCATATCCCCCCTTAGTCCCCTCTTTTCTAAGATGAAAAATCCAAGTCTTTTTAATCTCTCTTCATATGGCACCAATTTCAAACCCCTAATAATTTTTATTGCTCTTTTCTGAATCTTTTCCAATGCCAATATATCTTTTTTGAGATGAGGTGACCACATCTGTATATAGTATTCAAGATGAGGGTGTACCGTGGGTTTATATAGAGGCAATAAGATATTCTCTGTCTTATTCTCTATCCCCTATTTTAATGATTCCTAACATTCTGTTTGCTTTTTGACTGCCGCTGCACATTGAGTGGATGTTTTCAGAGAACTATCCACAATGACTCCAAGATCTCTGTTGAATGGTAATAGCTAAAATAGTCCCCATCATTTTTTATGTGTAGTTGGGATTATTTTTTCCAGTGTGCATTACTTTGCATTTATCTACATTAAAATTCATTTGCCATTTAGTTGCCCAATCACTGCACCTTATAAGCCTGTGCCCCTTCCCAAGGATATCATTCTGTGCTGGGAAGAAAAGTTCTCCTTTTCTCCCCATTCCTGAGTTGCCATGATGTGACAAGGAGCTTGTCCTGCACTGGCCCTTTAAGGGCAAAAACCCAGCCCTGAGTGAGGGCTGAGAGTGAAGCCCTAGCTGAGGCAGTTCTGGCTAATGAGGATCTAGCTGGGGTCTATATTAAGAAGGAGTTGGTTGAAGGAAAGGAGGAAGCTCATTTTTGCTCTGGCTAAAGAGCAGGTGGGCCCTGGCTGCTTGGGAAGCAGGAGGCTTTCTGGAGGTAGAGCAGTGCTGGGAAAGGAAGGCAGGGCTGGGGAAGCTCTGGCCAAGCAAGCCCTGAGGCTGCAAGGCCTGAAACTACTGGGACTGTGAGGGGAAGCCATGCTAAGCAAAGATAGCAGATCCACACCCCCTTGCTAGTGCTGAGTGGCCATTGTAGATGGCAGTTTGCCCCTCAGGCAGGGGCTAGATGAAGACTGACAGTGGTCACTGAGGCAAGGCGGGTACAGGGGAACTGGGTGCCCCTTGGGAGGGGAGGACTGGAGTGTGCAGTTGAGTAAACAACACCTCCTCCACCCCTGAAAGGGGGTGCAGAGAGACTGGAGTGGGCACTGCTGGAAGGCAGTGTCCTGAAGAGGATGCTATGGTCAAAGAGTGACATGGGTTGGGATCAAAGAGAAGAGTAAGAACATGGGGAGACACACCAGCTAGAGGGAGGTGCCCAGTGAGTCAACAAGCTAATTCCCAGAGCAACCAGCTGGAGGCACCATGGTGATGAGTCAGCCCCCTGACACATGGGTATAATGGTAATCATCTGTTTGGGGGACGAAGGCATTTTCCCTCCCTGCTAGATTGGCCTGGAGTGGGAGGGTGGTGGGTAGTGGACCCAGGGATCCTGTTAGGCAGATTATTTTGTAAAATTAAATCTATTGCAACTTAGCAGGTGCTCAGCACAGACATTCCTTTAATAGGGGTTTAGTTCCCTCATAAACAGGGAATTAGAAGGATTAGGAGAAGGCATGGTCTAAAGAAAGAGGACGAAACTGGGGGTCCCAAGTAAGCAGAACTGCCCCCTTAAACCTTCTACAAGGGAGAAAGTGATGGGGTCCTAGCAACTGTCCTGAAACAGCCCCAACCCTGTTAAACCCTGACAGCAATCCTCCATTAAGTGGAAAAGAAGGGCTGGGGGTCAAATGATCTTGCAGTGGACAGCTAGTTCTTGGATATTTTATTTAAAAAGTTGCAGCATCATTAAACCGCAGTCCTGGAATCCTGACTTTCTTCTTGTGGTCAAAGACTACTTACATGGCATTTTTGAAACATCCAGTCCTAATCAGTGCAAAGATGTCCATAAGGGGGTAGAAAAGGAAACACTGTGTCAAATCCACAACCACCCTAACATCCATGTGTCATTGGGCTACACATGATGGCCATTCAGACTTCAGACTTCAGGGTGACAGGGGGAATAGAATTTAGCTCTTTCTGTTCCAAATGCTCATGTCATTGCCACTTAAACTAAATGTGAGTCTCCTGTGTCCAGACCTGTTGCTTTTTACGTAGCAGAAGGAGAGGAGAGAGAAACTGTTCACAGATGCAGACTGTGAAGCTCTATTGTACTGAGCAAAACTCCAATTGACCTTATAGTAGTTCTGCACACTGTTCATATGCACAATATTCACTATAGGCCTGATTCTCATCACACTTACACCAATAAAACTCCACTGAGACAGTTCCTCAGCTGGTATAAATTGATATTCCTATGCTGAATGTTAGTGGAATTATCCCTCATTTACAGGGGGTGAAATTGAAAGAAGAATTAAATCCTGTAGATCTGCAAGTTTGATCTGAGACACAGATCTTTTTCTTATAGTTTTTTTGGGGATATCTTGCCAAATCCTTATGTAGTATACAAACCAGCAATTATCGTAGCTAATACAATCCCCATTATGTACTCACCGGAGTGCTGCATGCTTGTTGTTGTTGGGTTATTTTAGCTTCACCATTTGCACATTTAATGTTTAACCTTGTTAACCCTTGGCTGACATCTGTGAAATGACTCTCTGTGGGATTTAAAGGAAAGATAAAGTATTTGGTACTCCACCAAGCTTTCCTGGAGAGTACTGTTGCTGTCTTAAAAATAAAAATAACGCAAAAAACAATTGGATGTTGTAACTTTTCTATTCCACCCCTAAAAGGTAAACAAACAAAAGTATCTTGTCTTATTTCCATTTCTCTTTGTGCACAGTAGGAATGTAGGAAAGCAGTGTTGCTACCTAGGGTGCTTGACTAAAGTCAAGATTCAGAAGAGGAGATTTTGCAAGGCATGTCAGAGAACAGTGCCAAGATAAATGCAGTCCTTTAACTAGATATGGGTTTGGTTTCACAGAAATACATCTGCTAATCTGGGGCTAGATGCTTACTTCATATGTGTGGAGAAGGTTCCAGGAGGCATGTCTCTAGTGTTCCCTATAAGCTATGTGCTTATGCAGTCACTCAGGAGAGAGTCAAACACCACACAGCTGATCAGCAGATTGCTCACAGCTAGGTTTTTGTTTCAGAAATGTATTCTGCACATGGATGGAAAAACATCCACACATAAATGGAAAATATTAGATGGAACATTGCACATCTCTCTTGTATAGTCTCACCAATAGCAGCAACATTCTCAATTCTTGTTCTTCCTGAGAGCAGGCTAATGTAATGAGATATATCATACGCCTTTGTGTACCACATCTAGCGCCAGGGAGATGCATGCTGTGCCTTTAGAAAGGAGGTGTAAGAACATTGTTGCCTCAATGCATCTGGAGTTATTCTGTCTGACGTTACACTCCTTGGCTGTGTCTACACTGGCCCTTTTCCGGAACAGTTTTCCGGAAAAGGACTTCTGCCTGAATGGGAGCAGCATAGTTTTTCCGGAAAAGCACTGATGATTTTACAGTAGATCATCAGTGCTTTTCCAGAAAAGCAAGCGGCCAGTGTAGACAGCTTTCAAGTTATTCCGGAAAAGCAGCTGCTTTTCCGGATTAAGTGGCCCAGTGTAGACACAGCCCTTAGGTAGACTGGCTCTAGCTTCATTGCTTGGGCAGTACAACCCTGTATGCACCAACTCACCCCAGGACACCAGCTGTTAAACACATGATATGTGAGCTCTTGTTTTACTGCTAGCTTCCTAGTACCGATGTGGAAAAAGAAAATGTATCATCAAAGGAGAGCAGAGTATAATACAATCCATTCCCATAACAATATGAAGCAGCTGAATGTGATGTTTAGACTTGCCTTTTCATACGGTACATTCCTTTTCATTTTGTACATTTAGACATTAGCTTTTGTGTCATACATTTCTTTGGCTGAGTGGATACAGGTGGTAGAAATACCACTACCTGTGAAAATGCAGAAGCTGTATTTCATATGGGTCTCAGACATCAATTACTGTAACATTTAAACAGATTTCAGGAGACTTGGTTTCTACATGAGATACAACTTTGTGATTCTTTTGTCATAAAATCATAGACTTTTAGGGATTGAAGGGACCTCAAGCAGTCTTCTAGTCCAATCCCCCATGCCAAAGTAGGATGGGAACATGGGAGGCATAATACAAGGCAAGAAGTGGAGCTGGTTGGAAATCTTCTTATGACATGTTTTTCTGTTAAAAAAAAAAACAATTTATGAAAAGTGAAATAATTTGTGGAATCACATCTTTTACCATAACTTGTTTCGGAATAAAAATGGAAATAAGTATTTTGATAGGATCAAAACATTCCTTTTCATAAGGTACATTTCGATTGTTCATCTTGAAACAGTTTTTGATTCAATTATTTTATATCATAAAATATAATACAAAATTTGAAAAGCCAAAATTGGAATGAAAATTGAAATTGTCAAAAATCAAATATTCCAGTTGATTCAAAGATTTGGGGAGGGGGAGATTTTTGAGGAGGGCGACATGACAGTTGATTCAAAGATTTGGGAGACATGACATTTCTAAATGCTTTGAGTGTGTGTTCCATTTTAGAACTGAAGACATTTTGAAATTGCAACCTTCATATGAAGTAAAACATCTGCTTCTTGCACCACTCTCATTACAAAACAGCTACATCCAAAAGAGCCTTACTATTTGCCCCACTTTATGCAGGTGCGACTGAAGAATTTTTTCAGAACAAAGTTTTCCTCAGCGTTTGTGATATAAGTAAGCAAGGACTGACATGTTATCTTTAATGCCACTGTATCATGAAGAGTAGACGAATTGACTGCCCCCTTCATTATCCTCTTTTGATGATAATTAGAAATTATCTCTATCCCTGTAGATATAAAAGAAGTTATGCTGGAGAACTAGAGTGAGGCATGCTAAATTGTACTGGTAAACTTAGAGGCTACGTCTCCATTGGCAAGATTTTGTGCAAAAGCAAGTGCTTTTGTGCAAAATCTTGTCACCTGTCTACACCGGCCATGAGTATTTGCACAAGAACACTGACATTCTAATGTATAAAATCAGTGCTTCTTGCGCAGATACTCTGACGCTTCTGCTCAGGGATAAGCCCTCTTGTGCAACTGTTCTTGTAGACAGGCAACATCAATTTCTTACGCAAGAAAGCCCGATGTTTAAAATGGCCATCGGAGCTTTCTTGCGCAAGAGAGCGTTTACACTGGCATGGATGCTCTTCCGCAAAAGCACATCTTTTGCGCAAAGGCACATGCCAGTGTAGACGCTCTCTTACTCAAATACTCTAACGCAAATACTCTTGCGTTAAAGAGTATTTGTGCAAAATCTTGCCAATATAGACGTAACCAGAGAGAAGTTCTATAAACTGACAGAAATCATAGGTCTTTGTGCCCACTGCCATCTTTAGCAATATTCTCTCTATCTCAGTGAAATTTTGAATAGCACCAGATTTGAGATTGCCATGTTAAGGTATTTCTTTGAATCTATCTTTTGAAGATTAGTTTTGTGCAGCCCTGTTTAAGGCATGGTACATAAGCGGCACCAACTGAAGGAAAGCACAGGAAGCCACCATGGCTTAAGTCTTCTCTAGTTCACAAGACCATCCTTTTCCAGAGGAGTGGTAATTTATTGTTGACCTAAATAAGCAGAAAATTACGGCACCCTTCATGATAGTCAACAAATAATGGGAGTGGAGCCAAGAGTCATATCATGTAATTCTTCTACTCTACTCTGCACTGATTAGGCCACAACTGGAGTATTGTGGTCAGTCCTGGGCACTGAATTTCAGGAAAATGTGGAGAAATTGGAGAAGGTCCTAAGAAGAGCAACAAAAATGATGAAAATGCTAGAAAACATGACCTCTGAGGGAAAAGTGAAATAATTGGTTTTGTTTAGTCTGGAAAAAAAAAGAATGAGAGGGGACATAATAGCAGCTTTTAAGTACCTACAAGAGTGTTATAAAGAGGAGGGAGAAAAATATTCTCCTTAACTTCTGATGATAGGACAAGAAGCAATGGACTTAAATTGCAGCAAGGGAGGTTTAAGTTGGACATTAGGAAAAACTTCCTGTCAGGGTGCTTTAACTCTGGAATATATTGCCTAGGGAGGTTGTGGAATTTCCATCACTGGAGATATTTAAGAGCAGGTTAGACAGACACCTGTCAGGGATAATCTAGACTGTGCTTGGTCCTGCCGTGGGGGCAGGAGACTGGACTTGATGATCTCTCAA
Organism: Pelodiscus sinensis; assembly: GCF_049634645.1. Lineage (NCBI taxonomy): Eukaryota > Metazoa > Chordata > Testudines > Trionychidae > Pelodiscus > Pelodiscus sinensis. The sequence continues at coordinate 86,953,966 of NC_134713.1, read as the reverse complement.
GGTCCCTTCCAGTTCCAGTATTCTATGATTTATTGCCCTTCCATACACACTGTTCAACCACTTGCTCTAGGAATGGAGGAAGCAAGTACAACAGCACTCACTTCTGCATTCCTTGTTCCAACATACAGATAACCCATGTAGGTTGGATGTACTTACTCCTTGATGTGGACACATAAGTCAAATCATAATCTAGTACTCTAGTGTCTGAGGTTAGATGAATGTAGGGAGTAAGGTATGGAGCAAAATTCTTCCTCTTTCAACAAGAAAAATCCAACTTTAAAAGAGGACCCATTCTAAAAAATGGCACCTTTGTGTAACTGTAGCATGGCTCTTGTGGAAGATAGGATGCTTATTTTAAGTTATATCACGACTGCACTTAATCTTCCATGAAATCCTCCTTGGGAGTTCTAAAGATTCACCAAGGAACCTGTATAAAATTAATATTTGTAAACTCAGCTGCCTTGTGTGTGTCCTTAAGTATTATAAAGCCTCACAGAAGTTAAATATTTCCAGGATTTTTAGTGTAGATTCTCTTCTCTCTTTGACTCAGCATATATCAAAAGAGGAAGCACACCTTTATTACATTCGCAAAACCCAGAATATTTCTAGTGCATATGCAGAGAAATATGAGCTTGGAGAATTTAGCATGCTTCCTAGCAATGGCGTCTTGAATTTGGACATAGCCTACCTTTCGATTTTATGTTTCATAAACGGACTGTGACAGTTATTAGGCTCACAGCAGGCCTGCTAATGTGGATGGTGGAGGGGAAGGAAGGGAAAGTTGCCTCAGGGCCTGGTGATTCAAGGGGCCGGGGATCCTGCCAATGCTGCTGCTTCCTTCTGAGGCTGTGCCCCTTCCAGGAACATGGAGCCACCCCCTTTACCATGCCCAGGGGCCAACAGATGCTGTCAACTCCTCTGGTTCACAGTGATGTTGTTTGAGAAGAATGTCAATTTTTCCTACACTGTCTCATGCAGAGCACTGACCTCTGCACATAACAAACAGGATCTTTCTTTTTTTTTTCTCCAGTGGAATTTGCTACGACAGAGGAAATACTGCTAACTTTTGCGAAAAATTGTCTGAAAGTACAGTTTACTGTTTTCAGAACAATCATGGGAAGCTGCTGCAGATGATGTTCTCTTTGTTATGCCTCATGGAAAATCCTTCCACCTTCTTATGTGAATGGAAATTCAAAGACGGAATGTGAAGTTCCTGAAATCAGACAAGCGATATCAGACAAAGGATTGCAAAGCTGCCTTTGAGTTTAGAGCGATGGATGTATCATAATTTTTATTCACTTTCTACAATGGTGCAAGAAATCAAAAGGAAATAAGTCATTGGTCAGAGAAGGAAGATGTTGGCTGGAGATACATGTCTTCTCAAAAGTTTTTAGTCATGAATCTTGGGCTGAACTGTGCATTGCATGTATTCATTTTTAACAGTCACTTGTAAAAAGTTATCGGAAATACCATACTGCATTTCTCTTGGGCATTACACTATTGTGTGGGCTCTCTGCCAAAGCAAACTCATCCATCTTTCTGAGGAAATAGATCATTCTCATTGATTATACAGGTCCCATGGTTATTTATAATTGAATTATCAGGTGCATTGTGTGCAACATGGCTAGCTGGTAAAGGATCATAAAGCAAGGCAGCATTCAGGACAAAATAGCCTCTAAGAACTCAGACATTTTATATTTTTGTTATTTTTAAGTTAAAAAACATAAGCTAATGTCAGACTGTCTGGAGTGGATAACAACTCAGTGCCTACCTCATGGTCGATGGTCACAAAACAGGACATGTAGCCCTCAGTAGGCCTGCCAATGGGCAAGAGGGGGGAGGAAGGAGACAATTGCCCTGGGGTCTAGGCAATTTAAAAGGGTTCCCTGGCTACTGTTGCTTAGATCCAGGCCCCTTTAAATGATCCCATCAGTCTGCAGGGCTCTTAGGCGCACTTCCCTGAGTCTCCATGCTGGTAGTGGACTGCAGATTTGCTCTGCTGGGGCAGTGGTGCATCCAGACAATGCCACGGCAAGAGGGGTCCTGAGCAGTCAGAAGGTGAATTGGTCCAGCAGCCCCACAGCTGTGCTGAAGGAGCAGAGCCAAGTGGAGGAGCTGGCCTGTCTGCTGTAGCAATCACTGCAACTTTGTAACCATGTGAATGACTGGGAAGTGGGGGGAGAGGGAGCAGGACTCTAGGAGTAAAGCTGGGCACAGGACCCTGGGGATTTAGGAGGATGGAGGAACTGGGCTGAGGAGAACTGGGAAAGGAAAAGAGCAGAGTGGGGGAAGACTTAGGCAGGGAGGGCTGGGAGAAAGAAACTGAGTGGGAGTGGAATGGCACATGACTGCTGGGGGAAAGAGCTACCTGGGAGTGGCTAGACAGAGGGAGGAACTGGGCTGTGGGTGGTTCAGATGAGCAGTGAGGGGAAGGAGCCATGCTGGGGACAGGACTGCTGGGGGGCAGGGCAGACCTGGGCAGGGAGTGGTTGTGGGCAGAAGATAAAGAAGCTGAGCTGGGCATAGGACTGCTGTGAGGCAAACTTGAGATCAGGCTCAGGATCCAGCAGCTGCTGTCCAACAGCTTCAGCAAAGGCACTGGCAGTGCCCCTGGGTGCCAGATTTTGTTTGGGCCTGTGAGGGAGGAGAAGGGCAGGGTAGATTTAGGAAGAGGGAGGGGAAGTTATTCCGGTGACAGCGCTGGGCTAGGAGTCAGGGAAGTTGTTTGAGGTTATTTTGATGTGGGGCAGGTGGCTGATCTTTGGAGTTATATGGTTGATCTCATAGGGGATTATCACTGTTATTTGGAGAGGGTTTGGGGGTGATGGGATGATTGGAGATGGGGACTGGCAGTTATGGGGGATGTATTGCTGTTAGCACTGTTAAAAAGGGAACAGTGATGGAGTCTCAACAGAGGATTTATTTATGTTCACTAATAACGATTCTGGTGGAGACTCCATCATTGATCATTTTAAAATAAAGGTCTAAAAGCTCTGCTATGGGAATCATTTGGGGGGGGGGGGGGAGACGGAAATGGTCCCTTAGGATCTATGACTAGGAATGTAATGCCCCAGAAAGAACTTCAACTGATGCATGAGTAGACGAGGAGGGAAATTAAATGACTTGCCTAAGGAAACCCAATGATTCAGTGGAGTAGACAGAGATAGCACCCAATGTATTATCATAACCTTTAGGCAACATTATATTAAGGGTCTCTAAATGTGGACATAAGGGGTCATATTTTTAAAGGAACCTCAGTTCATTTTCAGATTGTTGCTTATGAAAATCATATGTGCAGAATTGTCTGCCACCAATGCAGAGTGTAGGCTTTAGGAATGAATCAAATAACTTGACTGCCTTTCAGTTTATTTATTATGTCTAGAAAGTTCATATTTATTTCTGGGATGAGTTTTTACACAGAGATGAAGGATGATCCTGGAGGTACAGCAGTAGGAGCTCTGTGTTCAATTCTCTGTCATAGACCTACTGCCTCCCACGGTTGGAGTGTTCAGTGGGCACAGTGTAGGGCTATCTAGGATGGCATAAACTGGGCTCATGGCAGGGGATTTCCCTAGCTGCTTAAGGGCTGGTTCTGGCTCAGAGTAAGGGGAGACAGAATGCCACCTTGGTTAAATCACTTAATCTCTTTGGGCCTCAATTTCTTGTTTGTAAAATGGGAATAGCAATCCTTCCTTTGTTTGTCTTCTCTGTTTAGACTGTAGCCTCAGTAGGGCAGGGAACTGTCTCCATGAGGCTGTGTTTAGACTGCAGGCTTCTTTCAGAAGAAGCTTTTTTTGGAAGAGATCTTCTGAAAAAACTTCTTCCGAAAGAGAGCGTCCACACTGCAAAAGTGCATCGAAAATGCAATCTCCTTTTTCAAAAGAGAGTGTCGGCCTGAATGGACGCTCTCTCACATGTAAGCTGTGATTGTTATGGACAGAGTGGCCACCTGTGCTTTTTCCTCTTTCCTCTTCTTCCAAAAGAACTCCCTCTTCCCCATCCACACACGCCTTTTTAGGAAAGAGCTCTTTTGCAAAACGGCTTCTTCCTTATAGAATGAGGATTACCAATGCCGGAAAAACCCCTCTGTTCTTTTAATTTTCTTGCAGAAGAACTCAATTGCAGTGTGGACGTTCCTCAAGATTTGTCAGAAAAACATCCATTTTTCCAACAAAACTCTGTAGTGTAGATATGGCCTGAGTGTGTATAGCACCCTGCACTAGAGAACTCTGATATTAGTGAGGACCCATAGGTGCTACTGTAATACAAATAATAAATGATAAGAGCTGTAATGGTTCCCCACTGGGACCTGAGTTATGATATTTGTATGGATGCATATCTAGTTTTGTGGATACATTCCTAGTTTTTTGACCAGTTGTCTAGAAATGCCTTTTTAATATAATAATAATAATTAATAATACAGATCTCAGCTGGTCACCAAGACATCAGGTTAACCCTAGTATGGGGAAGGAAGAGGAGAGGGAATTCTTCATTGCTGAGACATTGCACTTCAGGTTCCAGATACACAAACTTCAGGTAGTGACACAGTTACAGAATTTGCAGATTAATCTGACTCACCCTCCCAAAGATCAAGAGGAAGAAACTCCCCTGGTGATCTAATGAGGAAGGGGGTGGGTGATATCTGAGAAACAAATAAATTCTGAAGCAGGTCTGGAGCTTTCACCAATCTCAGGTAAATAAGAAAGGCAGCTGGATGGATGCCCAAGGGAAAGAGCTGAAAGTTAGGATGTCTGTGATTGGTGAATGTGTATTAGAGAAAAATGATCCAAAGAAACATAGACAATAGGAGACTAGAAAGAATCGAAGGTTCCTCTGGGTCCAACTGTAGGAGATCTTGCACCCATCTTCCTAAGGGCCCATTGACTGTTCAGCTCTGAGGCCCAGAACTGCTGTCAATGGGCATGGATTTTGCTGAGCCAGTATCAAAGGTAAACTCTTGGGTTACTACACTAGTTTTACCATGGAGTCACAGACAGTCCCCTTAGACTCTCCAGTCAATCTTGCCACCCAGACAAAATGAACTTTGTGACAAAAGGCCACTTAAATAAATAAATGAATAATCACACCATTCCCAAGAGACTGATCACTTACCTCAGATCACTCGATATGCCAAAACTTACACCCAAGATAACACTGGCAGCCAATTCTATAGTAAATTAACTGAAGATGTATTAGCCGTGGAAAAAAAAGAAAGTTATTGAGAGTTTAACACCTGTGATATATATAAATATATAGAGGTGAGCTATATTTTATGATTCCAAACGGTGGCAGTGGTGTTATAAGCTGTCAGTTTCCCAAAAGCATGTACAAGGTTCTTAGTGTTTGCGAATCTTCACCTCACATCTGGTATACTTTCCAATAAGAGTCCAAATGTCCTGAGATGAAAGATCTTTGGATCCATATTTATAGCTTCTCACAGAAGGCAGAGTCTCTACCACATGGGCATTTCCTTCGACGACGCTGAGTGAGGAATGTATTTTGAGTCTCACACACAATGGCCTTTTGCTTTGGAACTAGCATCTTTTCTCATAAAGGCCTTCATTAGCATTCTACAAGGCTGCTTTGATGTCTGATGAGTTATTCAGTTACAGGTGGATTTACAATAGTAAATGTGCTATTACACTATGACAGGACACAAACAAATTAAAACTATGCACGTAACATCCCATTAATTGTATTAAGTTTAAACAACGCAAATGCTTATACATTTAACAATCACTTTGATCTTTACTATTACACAAGTGAATTGGACTGAATACACTCTGGCACGACCTGGTCTGCCAGCATCACTCTGTCCTCTCCAAAGTCAGGATTTATGGTAATCAGGAAAGTCCAGAAACCTCTGTTGCAAAGTATTTGATCAAAGATGGAATGTTCAGCCAGTCCTTTCCAGCTTTCTGTCTCATTGAAAAATATCAAAATCAGTGTTAATTCACACACCCTTCTTTTGTTTTAGTGCAAGTCGGGGTAGACCCTCTTATTTTGGTATATACTATCCTATCAATTTCAGTCCATCAATATAGGATACTTTTATCCAAAAATAAAATGTTCATGCATGGACTTGCATTGAAACAATAAAGTGTAAATTGAATTGATTTAGGCATTTGGCAGCAGGTTTGAGTATAGGTTAACCCAGCATGAATTGGAGAAGGATGAGTCACAGGGGAAGATACTCAAGCTAAGTAATTCAAACAAGGCCAGTTGAAGAGGTATGTCAAACAAACATGCCTGAGTGTTCCATGAAGTTTAGAACCAAGTACCTTCAACAAGCTAAGAATCCGGCTTTCAATCAGACTTCTTGAATGTTGTAGGTTTTATATTTTTACCACTTTTCTAAAGCCCCCCCTCACGATCTGTCATCCAAGACACTTTTCATATTTGTAAAGCAACATGAGAAAACAAGAAGAATTAGCCATACAAAGATGGGCTATTTAGAAAAGTCAACCATATTAGGATAAGATTAACGAAGGCATAATTAGGCATAACTTTGTTTCCCTTCTAGCGGGACACATTTAAGGTCTCAAATGTGGTAGAGTTGTTCACACTTACTTAAGTTTCGATAAAAAGCCCTTTTCTAGTGCATAGACTTTCTTTTATGCAGCAAGTCTATACTTATATTTGAAATGTTAATGGTCTTATATTAATGGGTACTTTACAGATTTTCCATGTATCAGATATCTGGGGCTTTGTAAAACTCGCCAAGCTAGAATTTGACAAAAACACCTTCTTGAGAAGAATATTAATGTATCCACAATAGGACCCCAGAGTGCAAATTCATCCAGATACAAGTTCTGCATCATTAAGCAGTAATTGCTCATGTATTGCTTTCAAATGCAAATCATGATGTATCACAGGGTAAATCAGTGGGAGTTTTGCTCGAGTAAGGATCACAGATTTTGGCCCAGACTTATGAATAATGTGTTGGCTGGCTTTTTCTTACGTTTTTGTTGTAGTCCTCTGGCCTAGGTTATTTTGGAATAGATGGTACAGTAATTATTTAACAGATTCCTACCTGATATTTAAGTCTGTCATATATAACATATTCTTTTAAAAATAATTGGTCATTAACCATGGTATTTCTTCTCTTGTTTTATTTAAAATTTCTCTCAGCAGTTTGGCACAATGCATTCTGCAGTTACAAACTGTATTTTACATGGATAGTTTCATTGAGGTTTTGTGGACACTTCTTTAAACTTTTCTTCCAGTTTTAGGCTATCTAGTGTTCATTAGTAACCCTAGATAAACATCTTTCTCTTGCATTCTCAATTCTTCATTAGGGCCCCAATTCAATGTGCTATTTATGCATGTGCTTATCTTTAAGCATGTGAGTAGTTCAACTGATTTATATAAAATGACTCACTTATTAATTATATGTGACTAGTTTTCTCTCTTGTTACAGTCACTCTTAAAGTGGCATATTCTATTATTGCTTCAACTGTAAACATAGGTGAGGAAATTTGTAACAGTAAAAGTGAAAGAAGAAAATTTCCTTTGGATTCTTGGATAATGATGAAATGGTTTGATAATTATGTATACAGCGCTGAGGCATGTATCTAATTTCTGTGGAAAGTTATTATATAAAATTACTTCCACTCCATTCCTAATGGTCCCATTTCATCGTTCCTCTCATTTTTCTCTTTCTGTAAAGTTTCCCAGTCTTTCTGCATTCCTTTTCCAAAGTGTAACCATTTCAGTTATAAGATCAAGAACACATATTCCTGCTCATCCAGAAATATAATGTATGCCATCATGTGCCAACAGTGTCTGTCTGCTATGTATATTGAACAAACTTCTCAGACACTTCGCCAAAGAATCAATGCACACAAAACAGACATCAGACAGTTTCACAAGGAAAAAACAGTTTCTTGCCATTTCAGCCAGACTGGGCATTGTCTCAACGACCTGACTACCTGCATCCTGCTTCAAAGAGACTTTAACACAAGACTTCAAAGAGAAGCCTCTGAACTGTCATTCATGCTTAAAGTTGACACTTTACGAATGGGCCTTAACAAAGATGCTAATTATCTTACCAATTACAAAGATAGCTTCCCCAATTATCAACTCTAATATCATTATCTTATAGACATTAACCTCCCGCGCTCTCATCCCCCCCTCTGTTCTAAAATCTGATTTGTCTATTTTATATGTGTTCACTTTTTTTGATTGTATCCCTTTGGTATGTATGGTCATGCCAATTTTCTTCCACAATTTGATCTGAGGAAGTGGGTCTGGCCCACGAAAGCTCATCACCTAATAAACCATCTTGTTAGTCTTTAAAGTGCTGCATAGTCCTGTCTTTTGTTTCAGCAAGACCAGACTAACACGGCTACATCTCTATTACCTTTCTTAGTGTTTTTGTGCTTTTATTTTCATTTCTGGTTGGAACTAGGAAATTAATAGTCATGTGGAAAAATAAGTTGATGAAATATATTCATACAACAGAAAAGATTCCTTTTCATCACATTTCATTCAGATTGATTTGAGTCTCACTTATTCTCCAAACTCTTTTCTACATTCCTAATATGTCTGTACTTCTTTTCCTCTGCCACTCATGACTTTATATGGTTTCACTCTTCCTCTTGTTCTTTTTTCTTCTACTTCTTCCACCTCTCTACTATTGATATCCGTTCTTGTTTCTACCCATTCCATGCCTTTGTTTATCCTTCTCTTTGTGCCTTTCCTCATATATTGTGGTATGTTCTATGTGTGAAGCACAATGAAACAGTCTCTGAAGCACTGAATCGTATACATTTTTCAGAGGGGTAGCTGTATTAGTCTGTAGCTAAACAAAACTTAAAAAAAACATGATTCTGTAGCACCTTAGGAACTAACCGAAATATAGAAATAGTATCATGAGCTTTTGTGGGTACAACCCACTTATGTGTCATCTGAAAAAGTGGGTTCTGCCCATGAAAGGTCATGATACCATTTATATATTTTATTAGTCTATAAGGTGTTACAGGATCATTGTTGTTTTGTAAGTTTTTATATATTTCTGTTAGCTCAAATCTTATACATATACTGGTTCAAATTCTGCTCTGAATTAGATGTGTATAACAACTTGATGGGGAATTACAGCCATTTAACATAACATAATCTGTTTTATTGATTTTAACAGGGAAAAATCCAATATATGCCATAGTGCAAAATACCAGTGAAAACTAGTCCTCAGCCATGACTTCAGTGGCTCCAGGAAGTGAGAATGCAATACAGGGAAACATGAACAGGGGGAGCCAAAGGATATAAAGAAAGGAGAGGATGTGTAGGGGAAGAAAACTTCTGTTTAATGTTAACATGTGCACCATTTTGAATTTTTGGTAAAGACAACCAGGAATCCATTTTGGATGTCCTTTTTCCTACTCCCCAAGGACAATTTCCTGCCTTTTTCCAAAGAAGCCCACTCCTCACCTGTCTGCCATGATAGTTCTGGATCCAATCCATGTCATGAAGTTATGAGCCGCAGAAGCAAGCTGCAGAACATGGTAGAGACTTTATGAGTCCTCCATTCCCCTTACTTGAAATGTGCCTTGGGAAGGGAAGGATCCTTTTTGTTACAATCAGTTACACCATGGTGTCACATTTTACCTGTCTTTCCAGAGGCACGGTGGTTAGAGGGTCTTTAACACCTAGTTTACCTTGATGTTTAACCATTGATAGATTTAATAAAACACCTGCATTTTTCACCTTCACTGCCTCATCAGGTTTTTTGGGGGAGGACAAACTTCAACATGAATAATAGATATGATGGGGAGACGAATCTCTCAACAGGTCTTTGGCCAACATAATTCTAGTCAACAGGTGCAAAGCCAGACAAGATGTGGGTGAGGTTAAAGTAGTAAGATAGGTCTTGTGGCCTGGGCTCAGGGTTTTGGCTAGATTCCAGCTCTCCCACAGTTATCTTGTGTACCCTTTGGCATATTTAATCTCTGTTTCAAATCTTCATTTGCAAAAATAGAGAATGATTTATTTCTGTTTAAAATGTAAACAGTATAGAGCACAGACTGTGTATATGTCCTAGAATGCTTCACAAACATTTGGTCTAGTCTGCATATCTTTGTTCCTGGTCATGGTTCAGCCATACCTTAGTTGAGCCACCACAGCCAGGAATAAATGCTTGTGTTCCAGAACAAATGTCAGTGTGCAGTTCTGTTTACTGTCACTGAGATAGGAATGGCAAGGCAAATGGCAAGGATCAGAAGATGTACAGAAATGACTGATCTAACACGGGTGATGTATGATGCAAAGCGGAGATGGGTGAGTCATGCATTCTGCAGGCAAGATAATAGGTGGGCAAGCCACATTAGGGACTAGAGACCACAAGCATCTGCAGGGAAGTCCATAAGCATGCTGGGCTGATCCAATGACAAAACTCTTTGACCAGAAATGGAAAGAACGTGTTCACAACAAAATGGAATGCTGTGGTGTTGACTTATGTTCCTGTAGGGATGGACAAGACAAACTGGACAAAGGCAACAGAGGTGATTTAGAATTATGGTAGTTGACATATTTTAGGAGGTAATCAATTAAAACCTATTGCAGAATGACCAAAATCTGAGGCCTACACAGGGTCAATGCAATCACAACAAATAGGGGGTTTCCTCACCAGTTTCTCAGAGAAATTTGATCTATTTTGCCTGAATTTTTTTCTGTAGCCATAATCAATGTTTCTATTTGAAAATTACCATTCCATGCTTTGTTTGTTATTATTACTACTACTACTGAGACAAGGAGTCCTGTGGCATCTTATAGACTAACAAATGTATTGGCGCATAAGCTTTCGTGGGCAAAGACTCACTTCATCAGATACATTCAGTGGAAATTTCCAGAAGCAGGTATAAATATGCAGGCCGAAATAAGGCTAGAGAAAACGAGGTTACTGCAAATTTGACTCCATCAGTTTAGGATTAAACAAAGACTGTGAATGGCTAGCCAACTACAAAAGCAGTTTCTCCTCTCTTGGTGTTCACACCTCTAGATCAGCTGCTAGAAGTGGGCCTCACCCTCCCTGACTGAATTAACCTCGTTATCTCTAGCCTTATTCTGGCCTGCATATTTATACCTGCCTCTGGAAATTTCCACTACATGCATCTGATGAAGTGGGTCTTTGCCCACGAAAGCTTATGCTCCAATACATCTGTTAGTCTATAAGGTGCCACAGGACTTCTTGTTGCTTTTGCAGATCCAGACTAACATGGCTACCCCTCTGATACTTATTACTACTACTATTATTTAACATTTATAAATGATAGTAACTAGAGGCCACAACCAAACTGGGTTCCATTATGGTAGGCATGGCTTCCTCTCACTGCCATTATTTCCTTCCTGTTACTATCTTTGTTTAATTGTGCAGCAACTCAAAATGTGCTAAGCCCTTGAATTCTCCCCCTATAATGATCCCTTATTAGAACCAGTTTATAGTGGTAATTAGTCAAAATGAAGACCCAGCTGTGACAAATTTAATTAACTATCTCTTCATTCTGGAGATGTATCCAGACCAAATCCAGACAGCCTTGAACTTTGTTGGAGAAGTTTGGGTCCAAGGTTTGAGCTCATCTCTAATAAACCCTTCCCTTAAAACGTGGATCTGCCAAAAGGTTGATAGATTTCTTAGACAGGCTGATCTGTTTGGAATCAGTTGATGGTTTCTGTTTGTATTCCCTCTTGGTGCTCTGAAAATGAATTGTTCTGACGGTTTTTGGTCGCTGGACAGTTATATAACTATTGTTTTCTGCTGCTGCAACATAAATTACATTTCAGGGAGAAGTTAGGTTTGCAGAAAGCCTTATGGAAAAAAATAAAAGTGTATTTGTACAGTTTAGTGTAACTTTCTCCCCTGCCTTCCATGTGTCTCTTGCTTTTTAGATTGTTGTGAACCTTTTGTGTTTGTACAATGCTACTGTCATACCCATCAGAGAAATATTCCTAATAAATAACTACAGACTAGGGATATGTCTACACTGCATGCTAATTTCAAAATATGCTATTCTGGGATAGTTATTCCAAAATAGCTTATTTTGAAATAGCACATCTACACTGCATGGAAGCCTCAAAATTAGTCTGAGGCAGGCTTCCCTAATGTAGATGTGCTATCTAGATTTAGAGCCTTAGGAGGCACTGGGGAGGAATAACTTAGAATGGCCCTGGTGAAGAGCTATTTTGAAATAGCAGGAGTGAAGAGTCTGTACACACCATATTTCAAAGTAGCTATTTCGGAAGAGGCATTTTTCCTCGTAGAATGAGATTTACAGATTTCAGAATAAGCTGTCCATTATTTCAAAATTATTTTGAAATAACGGAATGACTGTGTAGATGCTCGCATTGTTATTTCAAATAACACTAGTTATCTTGAAATAACGGTGCAGTGTAGATGTACCCTAGGTCCTGGAAAGAGAATCTTATGGACAGACCTCCTTTGGTATCAGTGCAATGAAGAGATCTGGCAATGCATAAGCCTGCTGGTACCCTTCAAAATCTGCCTATGCAGTTCTATTTGCAGGGTCAGAGCTCTAGCCTACAATTGTTATTGCAGGATTATGTCTTAAGAGAGTACCTGGATTTTATAGACACTTTTGTATCACAAGGACCTCCTGCAGGAGGGTTTCAAAGTGGCTACTCAGTGCTATTATTTGCTCTGCAAGTAAATATCAATGATCACAACCCATTATTTGGCTGAAGTTTTTTTTTTAGAATAATGGATAGCATTGTGACTGCAACTCCTTCCAGCATGATCTGAAGGCTCATGTGAAAATATATTCATTAATGTTTGTGAGATGCTGAGATAGTAGATGGCCCAAAATACCATACCTTTAGTGATTTTTTGTTTTAGATAACTTTGGGGAATTTGTTTAATTTTAGTAGGCTAAATTTGATATCAGTTGGTGTATTTTAATAGCTGCATTTACTCCCCAAATTATGGCTGTGCTACCACATAATGCTAAGACATCTTTTCTTAAGCAATTGCAGACCTGTAGCATTGTCTACTGCTGGAGAACAGCCATGGTTTTATGTCTATCACAGTAGGGTCAGCTGAGCACTTCTACAGGAATACATTGGAGGTAACTATCCCCTACCTTTGCCAATTTTGTGGGCACACTCTTGTTGGCAAAGCAAACACAGTAGTAGGTTCCAGGTGGAACTAATATATCTTTAATATGGATAAAAGTACAGTAATGCCATGAGTCCACATTTGGAGGTAAATTGATTTAATGCTCATGGAAAAAATGTCTGGTATTTCAGAGCCTTTTGAAAAACAGTGGCAAAGCTGCATCCTTTTACATGTGGGCTTTTAACTGAAAACATTCCCTAAGTTATGAGTAGGTGATTTTTAGTAGGGAGAGCAAAAAGGTATGTCCAGATGGGAATAACTGGACATGTGGGGTTTTTTATTTGAAAATCGATCTGACTTTGAAAAACTCTATCTACCATGAAAGAATACTTTGAAATATCACATCATATGTTATATTAACAACCTCTTTATCTCAGTTGTATGTCATAAGGCATTTTTGATTAATGTAATATTACTCCTTTTGTGAATTCTGGGTATTTTTTCTTTAATTATTGTGAATTTAACATGAGATAGGGAAAATCCAGGACAGTTTAGCAAAGAAGGCTCAGTCCTGCAAGCATTTACACATCACAAAATGTACATGGGTAAATGGATCAAGTCAGTGGAACTACTCATTTGAGTAATGGTACTGTCAGGTAGGTTACACTTGAAGGATTGAAATGTAATCTGTATAGTAACTCAGAAGGTTCCAATTTCAATCCATCCTTTTAATAATAAATTCCATAAACAATTTCAAGGCAAAGGCATTAGGGCTGCTAACGTGTAACAATGCAAGCCCTTGAAAAGCAAAAAATACAACATTGTGGGGCACCTCTTAGCTCTAATCAAATTCCCACACAGCAGGTTTCCCCTGACGGTAACAGACACATTTGCGTAAGGAACTTCCTTCTGCCTCCAGCTGATAAGGAAGCACGCACAACCACACTAGTGCATACAACACAAAAAGCCTCAGTTGCAGCATCAGCTGCATTAGCACACGTTTGGTTGACCTCAGTGCACAAGCTAAGTGTGCATTGTGGTGTGTGATTGTAATAGAAACAGGGATTGTAAGTAAGGTTTGGTTATATTTAGTCCAAAGTGCAGTTATTTTCCTCAGAATTAGAGTCCTTGGGGGAGAGGCAGATACATCAGCAATACATCCATGTAACATACTTCAGCGAAGCACAATATATCTAGTATGATCAGACATAAGATTGGCCAGGACTCTGTAGCTATACAGGCCTCTTGCACAGTTTAGTGCGATTTCTGAGACTTGGCTTGTCTGCCACATACTGCTAGAAGAATGGAATCTAGGGATTTCTGTTTCTGCCTAAAACATTGGGAACCGGGAGACAAAACGCCTGCATTCATTACAAGAAAAAATATGCATCTGGATATGAGGCTTATGCCCATGTGGCCCAATTAAACATTATGGCTGTGTCTAGACTGGCCAGTTTTTCCGGAAAATCAGCCGCTTTTCCGGAAAAACTTGCCAGTTGTCTACACTGGCCGCTTGAATTTCCGCAAAAGCACTGACGATCTCATGGAAGATTGTCAGTGCTTTTGCGGAACAAATTATTTTTTTGGCGGAACAGTGCTTATTTTGGAACAAATAGAAAAACTTAATGTTAACAAATCTCCGGGACCGGATGGCATTCATCCAAGGGTTCTAAAAGAACTCAAATGGGAAATTGCTGAGCTATTATCTGTGGTTTGTAACCTATCCTTTAAATCGGCTTCCGTACCTAATGACTGGAAGGTAGCCAACGTGACACCAATATTTTAAAAGGGCTCTAGAGGTGATCCTGGCATGTAGAAGAACATAATTTGTTGGACAAAAGTCAACATGGTTTCTGTAAAGGGAAATCCTGTCTTACTAATCTATTAGAGTTCTTTGAAGGGGTTAACAAACATGCAGATAAGGGGGATCCAGTAGATATAGTATACTTAGATTTTCAGAAAGCCTTTGACAAGGTCCCTCACCAAAGGCTCTTGAGTAAATTACATGGCCATGGGATGAGAGGGAAGGTCCTTTCTTGGATTGAGAACTGGTTAAAAGACAGGAAACAAAGGGTAGGAATAAATGGTAAATTTTCAGATTGGAGAGGGGTAACTAGTGGTGTACCCCAAGGGTCAGTCCTGGGACCAATCCTTTTCAACTTATTCATAAATGATCTGGAGAAAGGGGTAAACAGTGAGGTGGTAAAGTTTGCAGATGATACCAAACTGTTTAGGATAGTCAAGACAGAAGCAGACTGTGAGGGACTCCAAGAAGATCTCACCAAACTGAGTGATTGGGCAACAAAATGGCAAATGAAATGTAATGTAGATAAGTATAAAGTAATGCACATCGGGAAAAATAACCCCAACTATACATACGGTATGATGGGGGCTAATTTGGCTACGACAAATCAGGAAAGAGATCTTGGAGTTATCATGGACAGTTCTCTGAAAACTTCCATGCTGTGTGCAGCGGCGGTCAAAAAGGCAAATAGGATGCTAGGAATTATTAGGAAAGGGATAGAAAATAAGACCCAGAACATCTTACTGCCCCTGTATAAAACTATGGTACGCCCACATCTTGAATACTGTGTACAGATGTGGTCTCCTCACTTCAAAAAAGATATTTTGGCCTTAGAAAGGGTTCAGAAAAGGGCAACTAAAATGATTGGGGGTTTGAAATGGGTCCCATTTCAAGAGAGGTTAAAACGACTGGGACTTTTCAGTTTAGAGAAGAGGAGACTGAGGGGGGATATGATAGAGGTCTATACAATCATGAGTGGTGTGGAGAGGGCCGATAAAGAAAAGTTATTTATTAGTTCCCTAAATAGAAGAACTAGAGGACACCAAATGAAATTAATGGGTAGTGGGTTTAAAACTAATAAAAGAAAAGTTCTTCTTTACACAGCGTGTAGTCAACCTGTGGAACTCCTTGCCAGAGGAGGCTGTGAAGGTCCCTCAGAGTTATAACAGAGTTTAAAGAGAAGCTAGATAATTTCATGGAGGTTAGGTCCATAAAAGGCTTTTAGCCAGGGGATAAAATGGTGTCCTTGGCCTCTGTCAGAGGCTGGAGAGAGATGGCAGAAGACAAATCACTTGATCATGTCTTCGGTCCACCCTCTCTGGGGCACCTGGTGCTGGCCGCTGTCGGCAGACAGGATACTGGGCTAGAAGGACCTTTGGTCTGACCCGGTACGGCCGTTCTTATGTTCTTATGGAAATACTATGCTGCTCCCGTTCGGGCAAAAGTCTTTTTTTGAAAAACTTTTGCGCAAAAGGGCCAGTGTAGACAGCAGAGATTTCTTTTCCACAAAAAAGCCCCGATTGCAAAAATGGCGATTGGGGCTTTTTTGCGGAAAAGCGTCCTGCCAATCTAGACGCGCTTTTCCGAAAATGCTTTTAAAGGAAAACTTTTCCGTTAAAAGCATTTCCGGAAAATCATGCCAGTGTAGACATAGCCTATGTGTGGGGGGGTGGGGGTGGGGGGAGAATGAAAGGAACTGTCAGAGTGGAGACAATTAATCTTGCAATTGGTCTTGGAATTAATTCCTAATGATTTTATTAGCTATATGTGTGCATTATTTGCAGGATCTTGAAATGAATTGTTAGTGGTTCAGTGCCAGTACTACAGGAATCCCTTGAAAAGGACAGTAGTCTCCAGGAGTTATTGCTGCATTCCTAAGTTCTAATCAAACATTAGACAGAGAGGTTTTAAAGCTCTTGACTTAGAGATAAAGTCAGACCATTTTGTTTCCCTTTTGGTAGTATCATGTATCAGAAGGGCATGATAGGAAGCACTGCAAGGTCAGCCATGCTATGGGAGTCCATCGGCACAGAAGTCTGGGAGATAAGGGTTTCCCCTTCCCCCAGTGCTCAATGTTTAGCAGAAATATCTAAGCTGAACACACCATATATTCCTTTGCTTTTTCGTATGGAGTGTCTCACAGTCATTACAGTGGCTGAAGTCCTGTAGAACTGCACTGGGAGACTTTGTGAAATTTAAGCTTAAGATGAATAATTCTCTGTAGGAATTGTTTGATATTTCTTCTCACATTCTTTTGTATGAACTGATCTAATACCATTTGGGAATAATTCTAGTTACCTAAGGAAGTAGCTGACAATTCACTATCCAAACTAGTAACTCCAAGTAAAATGAATGGGCTTGGAATTAATGCTGCTTATTAGCATTTGGCAGATATAGCAAAACAGACGGGAGGCCACTTTAAATGCTGTTGGAAATAAGAACCCAGTGAGCAAAAGAAAATTAAATGAGCACTTCTCACCAATTCCCCCATCCTCAACCAATTAGCTTTGAGTAAAATAACTGGTATGCGTCTGACGAAGTGGGTCTTTGTCCATTGAAAGCTTATGCTCCAATAAATCTGTTAGTCTATAAGGTGCCACAGGACTTCTCATTGTTTATGAAGATTCAGACTAACACAGCTACCCCTCTGATACTGGTATGTGGCATGTTTCACAAAGGGCACATCTACCCAGCAGGGCTAAAGCCAAAATAAGCTATGCAATTTCATCTACATCAATTGTGTAGTTTAAGTCCAAGTGTTTTGGCTTTTGATTCTGTCTACACAGCAGGAAGTCCAAGGTAGAGCACTCTTTCTCCGATTTCCCTTACTCCCTGTAAAATGAGGGTTACAGGAGTCAGAGTAACAAGTCGTCCAGCTCAACATTATTTTGTTATTATGTCGAAATAACTGCTTATAGTGTAGATGTGGACTATGTTATTTCAGAATAACATCACTTATTCCAAAATAACACTGCTGTGTAGATGTACTCAGCTAGACCAGCAAAGAGACACTCCATGTCTGAATTTTGCCTGAGTTTTGTTTTGTGCCAGCCTTCCTGTGTTAATTCTATAAAGCAGCCAACACCAACTTGGACTGTTAGGTAATCAAAACCTTCTAATTCCTTCCCCAGTCCAACTCACTAGGTCAGTACGATCTTCCCTGGGCCCAGGGTATCAAGTCAAATGGAGCCCTTTCTCCCGTTTCATTCTACACAGCATCAACAATACTGGGAGAGGTGGAGATAGGGGAAGGAATGAGGTTTCAAAAAGGGACAGGGACTTCCAGTCCCTCTTCCTCCCAATGAGCACAGAAGGACCTGTCTGAGGCTGTGTCCAGACTCCATGCCTCCGTCGACGGAGGCATGTAGATTAGCCAGATCGGAAGAGGGAAATGAAGCCGCGATTAAAATAATCGCGGCTTCATTTAAATTTAAATGGCTGCCCCGATCTGCCGATCAGCTGTTTGTCGGCAGATCGGGAGAGTCTGGACGCGATGCCCCGACAAAGAAGCCTTTCTTCATCGACACAGGTAAGCCTCGTGAAACCAGGTTTACCTGTGTCGATGAAGAAAGGCTTCTTTGTCGGGGCATCGCGTCCAGACTCTCCCGATCTGCCAACAAACAGCTGATCGGCAGATCGGGGCAGCCATTTAAATTTAAATGAAGCCGCGATTATTTTAATCGCGGCTTCATTTCCCTCTTCCGATCTGGCTAATCTACATGCCTCCGTCGACGGAGGCATGGAGTCTGGACACAGCCTGGGGCACTTGGCCAGAAGCCTTCCTTTCTACATGTAGAGTAGTTGTAAGAACCAGGAGGAACTCACATGGATCAGACTATGAGAATCCCAGATCCTTTGTGCTTCTTCCTCAAATCAGTAAATACAACGGCAGCAAAGACTGTCCTGCATATGACAATGGTCAAGTCACTTAATGTTTTGTCTCAGTTCCCCATCTAGAAGACCCAGCTTGGACAATATGCGTATCTAGATACAGAGAAGCTAGACACAACTGCACAATATTTCTACTCTTCAAAGAGCTCAGTTCCCAAAGTCTCCAGTCTTTGACTGCTGAAAGATATAATTTTAAATTTACTAATCCACTGGGCTTTAAGACTTTAATCCTCCAAAGTCACCCTAGTGACTATTACACCTGGTTGAGCATCAAAACTGTACAAATAAATGCCAGCTAAAGTCTTGTCTGCCAAAAGATTTCATTTAAGATGGTTAGTTTGTGCCCCCTCAGGCTCTCTCTAGAAAAAAAACAAGTCGACTGAATATGAAGAAAGCTGCCAGATTCAGTTTATGCCACAGGGACCATGAAACAGTGGCCATAGCACTCAAAATGCCAAAATCTACCTAGCATGAGAGGCAGGAAAAACGAATGAGTCCAGTGAAGAGGAAGAAAAAGAGGCAAGGGAAAGCTGAGTTAAATAAACTCTCTGAAGTAGCACAGAGTGGCTTTGGTTAAGAAGCGGAGTCATATATTGCTTGTCTTCATAGGTAGCATGCTCTTTGAGGCAAGGCCTGTATGTGAATGTCACTTGCACATATTGAGTGTTACCCAGTTACAGAAAGTAATAAGCAGAATGATGTTGCAATTTTTTTCTGAGGGCCTCCACCAATTTTGCTGTATTCAAACTCATATTAGTCTGAATCTTCTTAAGAGATGCACAGAAAGGAAAAGCTTTTTTTAAATGGACAATGGTGCTTTCGTTGCCCCTCAAAAACATATTCAAGAGTGGTGCTTTGGGTCACTTTTATTTCATCTGTGGTACTTTCTCCCAGAGCGAATACCTCTGGCAACACGTGTGAGTTAGATTATCTGCTTGCAACTGATATATGTTGTTTCAGGTTTGTAAGTATAGAAGAAGATGATATTTTCCATATATTTATACTGTGTTTCTTGTCAGTATTAAGGGTATGTATAACTCTCCTCATTCTTAGCTTTTAAAAACAGCATTTAAAAAGGCTATGAAATAGAGCAAGAGTACAAAGCTATATCACAAGAAAAACATTGTCACTAGGAGTGTGGAAACAGGTGGGAATGTATATTTGAACATAAGAACATAAGAACGGCCGTACTGGGTCAGACCAAAGGTCCTTCTAGCCCAGTATCCTGTCTACCGACAGTGGCCAGCACCAGGTGCCCCAGAGAGGGTGGACCGAAGACAATGATCAAGCGATTTGTCTCCTACCATCCCTCTCCAGCCTCTGACAAACAGAGGCCAAGGACACCATTTTATCCCCTGGCTAATAGCCTTTTATGGACCTAACCTCCATGAATTTATCCAGCTTCTCTTTAAACTCTATTATAGTCCTAGGCTTCACAGCCTCCTCTGGCAAGGAGTTCCACAGGTTGACTACACGCTGTGTGAAGAAGAACTTCCTTTTATTAGTTTTAAACCTGCTACCCATTAATTTCATTTGGTGTCCTCTAGTTCTTCTATTATGGGAACTAATAAATAACTTTTCTTTATCGGCCCTCTCCACACCACTCATGATTTTATAGACCTCTATCATATCCCCCCTCAGTCTCCTCTTTTCTAAACTGAAAAGTCCCAGTCTCTTTAACCTCTCTTCATATGGGACCCGTTCCAAACCCCTAATCATTTTAGTTGCCCTTTTCTGAACCCTTTCCAAGGCCAAAATATCTTTTTTGAGGTGAGGAGACCACATCTGTACACATTTGGTGTTTCAGTCTGTAGTTAGTCAGACTGGATGATCCAGCCAACCCCTCTGATTCCAACTGTGACTTTGTTTAATTTCAAAGAGAATGCTAAAGTGAAAATGACCATTTCTTGAAACAATATATGTCACAATGCAAAAGGGTGGCAGAACAATAACTGTTATCAGACTATATCTGAATACTCATAAACAACTACAGTATCAGCTGCGGTAGAAAAATATACTTTTTAGATTTAAGGAGCAAGTGAGCTAGAGTATCTCAGGAAAAGGTGCTGAATCACTGAGGGTATGTCTACACTGCCATGCTAGTTCGAACTAGGGTGGCTAATGTAGGCATTCGAAGTTGCAAATGAAGCCCGGGATTTAAATATCCTGGGCTTCATTTGCATCTTGCCGGGCGCCACCATTTTTAAATCCCCCTTAGTGTGGACTCCGTGCCCGCGGCTGCATGTGGGATGGAGTAGGTAGTTCGAATTAGGCTCTCTAATTCGAACTACCTACTCAGTGGTGGCAGTGTAGACATACCCAGAGAGAAAGTGATTCAGCATACTATAAGTCTGGGTCTGGTGACGGTTGATGGAGCTGTTTCTTTTGGTGAATATTTAACATGACATTGTTTTACTTCTGGAACAAATTAATCTACCACACCCATAAAGAAGTCTTTGCAGGCAGCCCAATTCAGGACGGTTAAGATATCCATTTTGGTTCTGAATCCTAACTGTAGCTAGAACCATTTGTGTGAGAATAACAAGATTTGTAAATATTGTGTGATTCTAATTAGCATCCTAAAGTTTGGGTGCTGTTTATCCCAACCTGCTGATGTGGAAACAGGGCTGGAAGTATTGTCAAAACAGACTTAGACTGGGATGGAAATACTTTGCAAGAGTTTATTTATGTGTTATTTTCCACATCTAGTCCAAGCCTTAAACAGGAAATGGTGAGAATCACAAAAATATTTTGTTTTAGTTATTGAACTCTTTCAAAAACAGGTTGCAATTTTTGGCAAAAGAAGCTTGGTTTTTCTTACCCAATTCACACATCAATTTTCTCTGTTTTGGGCTGATGCAGTTCCATTTAAATTCATATAGAAATATAAGTTTCTTTTGATCACAAGGACTTTTTAAAAGTCAAAGGTCAAAATCTTTGCTGCTTCAAACTGGCCCAACTCTGTTGCCTTCAAGTGTCTTTACCAGTTTACACCAGTACAGAATTTGGTCCAAAGTTTTGTATGGTTTCTTTGATTAGTTGGTTGGTTGTTTTTTGTTAGTTAGTTTTGTCTATAGTAGTAAAGAATTTGGTCTAAAGTTGTTTTTCTACACTACATGACTAATAATGTTTCCCATTTTCCTGGGATTACAAACCAATGCCTAATAAATAGTCTTTTCATTTTATTTTGCACAGGAAGGAACCTCTTTAGATGAATAGAAGAGATTCTCCACACTGTGCCTCAGATGTGGTGTTAGTCTCAATATCAGTGCCAGCAATTCTGTGGGTTTCATTTATTTGCCTTATTTGGCCTCGTGGTGATAACAGAATGTGCCACCAGAGAACCTAGTAGTTGGAATGAGTAAAGGACTATATTGTAAGATAAGCAAACAGGATAATAAGCATCTTTCCCCTGAGACTATTATTAATAAATAGGAAAGGATTTTGCAAAAGGAACATCCGACACCATTTTCCCTACTAACGCTCCTACATCTCTGCAGTCACACAGTGAGACCAGCTTTTTGGGTTCCAGGGACTGGTTTTGCCAACTAATTGTGTTTATAACAATAGCTGATGCAACACATGGGAAACTGAGCTTGTACATGTTTGTGGCCTGTGTCCTGAGTCAGGATGTCCACTGCACACCGGGAGTTCTGACACCCCTTCTCTGCAAAGAGGATGTGCAAATTACTGTCAATGAACTGAGGAAATAATATCTTGGGCTATTTTTATTATTTGAGTTAATTTGAGACACACGAACCAGAAATACATTTGTTGCCATGGGAGGAAAAATGCACTGTATTTGCAGTGGAGGCTTTAGCTGTGATTCAACTTCCACTGAAGCCAATAGAAAGATACTGAATGATTTTAATGGGAATTGAATCAGACGCTTAGTCACAAAGTTTGAAGCCAATTCTTTTTCTTTTCTTAAAGAAAAAATCATACAGTAAACTCAATTGTTATTTTCCTTTTGGGCTTCTCTAAATGTCTTATTTTGCCATCTCCCTCCCCCTTTCGTTCCAGATGTTCAATAAGTTTCATTTTATTGAGAAAAATATTTTATTCCATTTAGAAAATAAAGCTGGGCAAACAAAGAGCAAGGATTACAGGATTTATTCTACACTTATGGTGGGATTAAGAAGCACTATACAAAATACCAGTGCATGTTGTACACAGAAATAAAGATTTAGAGATAGTTATGTAATTTAACAATGAAGATGCTCAGAAAGATCAAATTTATTTAACAGTCCCAAACATTATTTAATGGTTTTTTTTAGAAGTTACCGGGGGGAAGGGAGGAGCCGGGGGGGGGGGGGGGGGGGGAGGAAGGGCAAGATTTTTATTTGACCTCTTTTGTCCCCTGTTTAGAGAACCTGTGCTCTTTTTAGCAGTCATTTTATGTATTATATTTGTAAGTATTCAGAAGTCGAAGAATAAAAGCCTTTATGCCTCAGGACATACGCAAGTACCTGATTAATGGAGTTTAGTAAGTAATTCCCCCTGTGGACAGGTTATTCCATTAATGCCAGCTATGGGGTTTCTTGCCATTTCCTCTGAAACATCTGGTGCTTGCCACTCTGAGAAGCAAAATAGTGGCCAGACCACTGCTCTGATCCACTACAGCAAAGTCTATGTTTTTATAACTTTTTACATCTCTCCAGGTATTATGTAACTGAGGCTATATCTAGACTGCAAGCTTCTTTCAGAAGAAGCTTTTCCGGAAAAGATCTTCTGGAAAAATTTATTTCAAAAGAGAGCGACCACACAGCAAAAGCGCAACAAAAAAGCGATGTGCTTTTTCGAAATATAGCATTCACATTGATTGGATGCTATCTTGTATTTAAGTTGTGATTAGTATGAACCGAGTGGTCACCAGGGCACCTGTGTTATTTCCTGGAGGCCTCTTTTTTCGAAAGAACTCCCTTTTCTGCATCCACACAGGCTTTTTTCCAAAAAAGCTTTTTTGGAAAAAGGCTTCTTCCTTGTAGAAAGCGGTTTATTGCCATCAGAAAAACCCCTCTGTTCTTTTGACTTTCTGTCAAAAGAATTCAATGGCATTGTGGATGCAAATATTGTTTTTCCGGACAAACAGATGTTTTTCCAGAAAATCGCTGCAGTGTAGATGCACCCTGGCTGTGATATGGTTTAGGATATGGGGGGAAACTTGCTTTTTTTGTTTTTTTGTTCTGAATCCTTAGAAAATGGGTGTGAAAAGCAGGGTCACCCATATCCAAACACAGAATATACAGCTGTATAGGGCACCCCAAAATTTGGGACACCACTGAGTCTTAACATCTACCTACCTTTTCTTATTCTTGTTCCAAGGCTTCACTTCCTCCAGAGAGGCTCTAGTTAACTTAAAAGTGTGTGGGGGGGGGGAGGGGAAAGCCTGCCAGACCTATTACCACAATACTGAGCCTGAGAAAGAGCCACTCAGGTGGGAATGAAGCCAGTTGACAGGCATTTGCCAACCACAGGTATATGCAGCCAGTTCTCAATTTGTGTTAGTCTACAGGACCTTAGTTTAAAATTTGCAGTAATATATTTTTGTAGTGTGTTGCTTAAGATTATAAAATCACATCTCTAAAAATGAACATCTCCCCCTTTTCCCCGGGCTGCTGTCAGCCATAGGGGCATCAGTTTCATAGTACTGCATAGGATCCCATAAATCCTAAGGATGTCCCTGGTGAAAAGTTTATAACACCTGAACATGGTGGATGTGTTTAAACATTCATTTCTGTGCTGTGAATTGGAATGCAGAAATTTATAGAAATTTGCAGGGAATTCCAGCAAATTATGGAGGTCAGCACTACTGATTAGTCTGTCACTGAGTGAATTTGTAAGCAAATGATAATTTTTTTTTTGTAAAGCAAAAATCCGAGAGACATAATAAAGTATAACATAGACAGTAGCAAGGGTCTTAAGTTTGTGCCTAAGTTTAAACAAGAGTCATCCGACTGAATTCAGCTGTTAATGTAATCAAAGTAATATACTTGCTTAAGTATTTAGCAGAAATGTGGCATTAAAAATTGGCTGTGAAATAAACTTAAAAAATGAAAAGCAAACTCTTTTTTCTCTTATTTTAGGGTACGTCCACACAGCGTGGCTACCCTGCGTCTTGAGAAGCCGCCCATTATTTCAAAATATTTTTTGAAAGAACAGGCTCGCTATTTCAGCATCCCTGTAATCCTCATTCCATGAGGGCTAAGGGATGTCTTGCAATAGTGGGTTATTTCAAAATTTGGCACTGTGTAGATGTGCCAAATTTCAAAATAAGATTCGCAATTTAAGTAGCAATTAGGGTGCTGTGTAGATGCACCCTTAGTTATATGCTCTAGAATGTGATGGCCAGACTAGTATGGTTAAAACATGCGTGCTGTATACTGCTGTGCATTTATATGGGAGAAATGAAAGGATTTAAAATAATGTTTAATAACAAGTATCTTGCCTCTACTCAGAGGAACCATTAAAGATATACAAGGCTATTTTCTCTTTAATCTGTGCACTGAAACAGTCTGTTTTATCCCCTTAAAATGGACACTTCCTCCAGATGTGAGATCTTTCAATGGAGAATAATGTTAGAAGGTATAAGAAGAAGGCAGCCACCTGTGCAGATATGGACAATATGCTTCTCAAGGCCATGAAACTGTAGTGGATTCGGAAACAGCAAAATCTGTATAAAGAGATTATTGTTTGAACTACTAGCACTCCCAATATGCTCCCTTTAAAAATGACAAAAAGCCTCTTACATTTCTGGGACAGGACTATACATTTAGTTATCCAAGAAATATTGTTTTTCTGAACAGATTTGTTCATTCTTAGTCAACCATTTGGAAACCTTGTCCTTTCATTTTAGGAGGTCTGTCTTGTCATAATACAGGTTGAACTTGTCTACTCTGGAACTCTCTTGTCTGGTAACATTCGTGGTCCGGCATGATTTTAGTTAGCCAGATGTCCACTTATCATGGGTATGGCCAAATTTCCCGTGGCCCCATAAAGTGTGTTTACAGCCACCAGTACTGGCTCTCAGTGTTCTGTGCTGTTATTTAGCTCTAATTTACCCCTAAATGTCTTCTAAGAGCCCAGTGAAAGTGTTGGTAATGCTGATAGACAATATTGACCTCCTGTGGTTTGGCAAATTCTCTGGTTTGGCAGTAGTCAGGTCATGAGGGTGCCATACTGGAGCACTCTGAATAGACCTGAATATCTGTTATGCCTTTTCTCTGAGCTATTTATTTCTTTTTGAAATACATAGATCTTTGTCAAATGGAGTTTTTATTATAAGCCTCACTGAATAATGACTACACTAGCCTTGTTTTACACAGAACAGGGAACAAGAAATTTCTGTTAAGAAACATAACAAGCCTGTTCATAGATTCATGGATGCATAGATTTTTTAAGATAGTAAGGAGTATAATGATCATCTAGTCTGAAACCCTGAAATATATATGCCACTGATTCCCAGCCAGTAATATCTGCATTAAGCCCATAATTTCTGTTTGATCTACAATATAACTTTTAGAAAGACATACAGTTTTGACTCAAAGATTGCAAGCATCCACCACATTTCAAAAAGGTGTTCCCGCAATTATTTATCCTCTATGTTAATTTTTTTGTGCCTTATTCCTGGTCTATATTTGTCTAATTTCAGTTTCCAACCTCTGAATCTTATTATGCCTTTTCTTCTATAGATTAATGAGCCATCTGTTATCAGAAATGTCTTCCCTGTGTAGGTATTTTAATTCTGTGATTAGGTCACCTCTTCACCTTCTCTTGGATAAACTGAATATATTGAGCTTCTTTATTTTCTCACTAGACGTCACGTTTCCTAGATCTCATATGATTCTTATAGCTCTTTTCTGAATACTTTCCAAGTTTTCAATGTCGTTTTGAAGCATAGACACCAAAACTGAGCACCATATTCTAGTAATAGCCTCACTTCTGACCGATATAGAGGCAATACCCCAAACTTACTCCTATTTGATATTCCCCTGCTTACACAACCAAGGATCGTGCTGGTCCTCTTAGCTGTAGCATGGATTCTGCAGCACATGTTCAGTTTTTTATCTTCTGTAGCACCTACATTCTTTTCAGTGTCACTGCTTTCCAGGATGCTGTCCCCCATCTTATAAATGTGATCTAGATTTTTTATTCCTAGAAGCTATGGCCTTGTATTTGGCTCTGCCAAACGGTGTTCCCTC
This sequence comes from Pelodiscus sinensis, assembly GCF_049634645.1. Lineage (NCBI taxonomy): Eukaryota > Metazoa > Chordata > Testudines > Trionychidae > Pelodiscus > Pelodiscus sinensis. The sequence goes on along the minus strand of NC_134713.1, from coordinate 86,927,004 downwards.
TAAGCTGTGGGGCAGCACAGCTGCACAGGTGATTAATCAACCTCACCCAATCAGAGGCTTAGAGCTCTGGAGCTGGCTGGCTGGGCAGGGCTGATTTATCACCTGTGAAGCTGAGCTTCCCCACAGCTTAAAAGGAACACTACTGCCAAACTAGATGGTGTTCACATGAGGCCACTTTACCCAGTTATTCACATGGATTTGTATAACTGACCTATCCTTACCATTATTTCCCATTCCATCAATTTCTTTACCATTTGCAAACTTCACCACCAATTATATTATAGTTTTTTTCCCTGATCAATGATAAATATAGTGTGTAGTATCGGGTCTATAACAGATCCCCGTGGGAACTCATTGGAAACACCTTCATTATGACAATTCCTCTTTTCCTCCTTTCACAACTTCCTTCTTCACCTTTTGTGAAAACAAAACAAGCCTTCCTCACCCCCAAAAATGAAATGCAAATCTTTGTACAAAGACCTTTGGTATAATTTTCAAAATCTCCTAGGAGCCTAAGCTCCATTTCAAAGGTGATTTAGGACCTGGAAAGTTAGTGGAATGTAGGCTCCTCCTGAGACTCAAAGACAATTAGGCACCTGTCTCCCAGTGAAATCAATCTGAAACTTCAGGGTATGTCTACACGGGGATTAAAGCATGGCCTAAGCTGGCTCAGGCTTGTGGACTCAGACTGCAGGGCAAAAAAAAAAGAAAAAGAAAAAAGATCTCTGTGTAGACATTAGGGTTTGGGTTGGAATCCAAGCTCTGAGATGCTTCATCCTCGCAGGTTTTCCTCAAACATCTACAAAGTGATTTTTCAGCTTAAGTTCCATAAGTGTGAGACAGCTGATTCCAGGCCAGATGTGGATATTTTATCCCTGTGTAGACATATTGTAAGTGCCTAAGTCACTTTAAAATGGGACCAAGGCTCCTAAATCACTCAGACACATCTTACTCTTTGGCTACGTCTACACTGGCCCCTTTTCCGGAAGGGGCATGTAAATTTCACTAGTCGTCCCCTGCGGCATTTAAATAAAAATGTCCGCCGCTTTTTTCCGGCTTTTAAAAAAGCCAGAAAAGAGCGTCTACACTGGCCCCGATCCTCCGGAAAAAGTGCCCTTTTCCGGAGGGTCTTATTCCTACTTTTTTAAAAGCCGGAAAAAAGCGGCGGACATTTTTATTTAAATGCCGCGGGGGATATTTAAATCCCCCGCGGATTTCCCTACGACGACTAGTGAAATTTACATGCCCCTTCCGGAAAAGGGGCCAGTGTAGACGTAGCCTTTTAGTCTTTGTCAATAAATATAACACTGATTGCCACATTTCTGGAACATACTTCTTTCTTTGTCTCCTTGTGTCTCTTGTCTCTCTCTCTGAGATAATAGTACTGATGGTGTTGTAATTAGATATTTTAATAAGATTATCTATACTGCACTGCTCTGCCAAGAGCAATATTCATGTAGAGGTGCCGTGCTTTTCCTTTCAGTATCATGACCTCTGTTTTCTCTTTGTGGCTTCTCCAGATCTATTTTCCTTCTGTGTTTTTATAAAATTTAAAGTACATTTTATGCTTGTGAATGGTGTCCTGGAAACCAGAATTGCTCAATTTATCCCAGAAATACAGTAAAGGCACCCACAGGGCAGACTTCTCCACACCGACCCATCCTGTGACTTGGCAGGACTACATATAGGAATGAATGGGTAGTTCAGCATCCATTCTTTTCAGTGCTTTCCATTCCTGCTGAGTCTATTGGCAGTGGTGCCAAATATGATGCAGTGAATACTTGTCCACTAGGACAAGCAGCCATTAGCGTTTAATAGTATTCAATTGCTGCCATTTCAGTTAAGGATTGAAAGGGTTCATATTCCATTACCTAGAATATATTTTCACATTGTAATGATTATTTCTATTAAAAATGTCATTATACAAAAAACAAACAAACCCCAAAGTGGCCAAAATCTACCTAGTTGCAACTTGGCAAAACTTCCTTATTTCCTGTCCAAACCTGATATTGTCCTACCCAAAACTGAAGACTCCTTATCAACAAAGGAAAATTATAACATTATATATTTAACACCTTAGCTTTCCTAATTTTGGGATGACTGCTGGTGAATGTGGCTGCCGCCCTTCATTTTAAATAGTGGTGAGAGAGTGATATGCCAGCACCTTAAACAGGCATATTTGTGTTCATCCAGGAGTCTGAACCATGTGGGCGGAAGGTTTTGGCTGGACATTGTTTGAGTTAAGGCGTCTGTACATAGTAAAATAGGCCGTGCACAGGGAGAGACACGGTCCAGGACAAGCATAGTGTGTGACCCGGGGAAAAACCTAGAGAGAAACTTTTTGGGTCATATACTGGCAAAATAGACTTGGGGCTGTGAGCAAAGGAACAATCTCCTGATTTTTGTTCCTCCCATGTTCATAGAAATAGAACTTTAAACATTCCTTGTAAATAAACAAATGAGCCTAAAGAAAATACCTGACTCATCAATTTCTCTTACCTACTGGAACAGCCCAAATTTAGCTAACCGCTCAGGTTAAAAGGAGTTGTCAGTGTCACAGATTACAGGAGACCAGAAATCCTGTACCCACCTATTAGGCTGTCATTATTTTTCAATTGCATATTGTGTGCACTTGTTGGATCTTTTTAAATGATTTTTTTCAGTTCCCATCTTAAATGATATGCTGAAGGAGCTTCTGAAGAGAGGAGCGATAAGAAACTCTAAATTTGAACAGCCCCTGGAAAACTGCAAGGAAGGTTAATTGTGATTAATGCACTGGACTAGGACTTAACACTTCAGTGTCTCAATTCTCTATTTGTAAAACTGGGATAGAATATTATCTTTCTTCCATGTTTTCTTTGCTTATTCAGGTGGCAAGATTTTCAGGGCAGGAATCATTTGTTCCTAACATGATGCCCTGATCTTGGTTGGAGTCTCCAGGCACTGTTGTAATGTAAATAAAAATAGTTACAATATTTTATAGGATTCTGTCCCCATGGGCAGTTGGTAATGTAGGCAAGGGAAGGCACAGACTTCCCCAAACTGCCTACATGACTGACTGCTTAAGGCTGGGGCCACAATATGGCAGCCCAGCTCTGCTCAGCCACCAGGGAAGGCTGGAACCATGGCACAGCAACCCGACTCTCCCAGCTGCTGGGGAAGGCTGGAACCACGGCAGCCCAGCTCCCCCAGACCTCAGGGAAGGAAGCCCAGCTCAGCAGCCTGGTTGCAAGGGGAGAGGCAGGATGGGGCCATGGTATGGCAGTGTAGCTTTCTCCAGCTACTGGGGATGGCCATGCTGGTGGCATCAGGATAGCCACAGCTCTCCATGTGGTTAGGAGGGATGAGTCAGGAGTAGGTGGGGCTTGGCTCCAGGGGCAGGGCCTCAAGCAGAAGGGGCAGAGCAGGGCTGGGTCTTGCCTTTCCCACTTGGGCTTTCACCCAATGCCCATGTCTGTCCCACAAAAGATGCAAAACTCAAGTTATATCAAATCAAAATCTGATTTGGACACATCTTGACAATCTTAGTTAATCTAATATGACTACTGTTTTTGAAGTGTCCTCAAATATTTTCCCCTCACATTAACCCAACTCTAAGAAATATTTTGTGTACAACTAAAGCTCATTGAAAATTAAAAACCAATGTCAACCAAAGCCTTTTTTCTCATGGACATTAATGGATGAATGCAAAAGAGGATATTAATCACTGCATACCATTCCCCACATGGGCTCATGCAAGTGAGGAAAGGGGTTCACATAGCCAGCACATTAGTATCATCAAGAAGAAAATCCATCAAGTGCAGAGCACTCTGTCTGATCAAATAAACAGATTGGGATTCCTGAAAAATGATGCCAGCTGCCTTTGCCTCCTTTGAAGTCATACATTACAGAAGGCATCAGCCATAGGTATGCAAACATGAGAACCTACTGTCGTTAATCAGTTCAAGGAACGTGGCTGCCTGGACAGACCCAACAGAGCTTAGATTTCCATTTGATTAAAAACCCTGAAGGCAAAGAAATAATTGTAGTTCTGCCATTTTCAACTCAGGGATCAGCTGTTCATGGGCGAAGAAAGGAAGTGACATAGAAAAGTGGCATAGGATAGCTTTTGAATATGGTTTTATTGTAACGAGTCCTTCAAAAGGGCTTGAAAAAAGGAAGGGATGAATGCAGGCTCCATGTTTGTACTTTTAGTTACCAAAGAAGAACCTCGAGTTACAAACACCAGAGTTATTTCAAAATAATGGTTGTTATTCCAAAACAACTATGCGAGGATCTACAGAGCAATTCCATTATTTTAAAATACTTTTGAAATAACAGACGGCTTATTCCAACTTCTTTACATTTCATTCTACAAAGAATAATGCCTATTCCAGAGTAGCTATTTCGAAATAAGGCATGTGTAGATGCTTCACTTCTGATATTTCGAAATAGCCCCTCACCAGGGCCATTTTAAGTTATGCCTCCTAAGGCTCTAAATTGAGATAGCATGTCTATATTAGGGAAGCCAGCTTTGGACTAATTTTGAGGCTTCCCTGCAGTGTAGATGTGCTATTTTGAAATAATCTATTTTGGAACAACTATTCCGGAATAGCTTATTCTGAAATAACTGTGAAGTGTAGATGTAGCCTAAGGGTATGTCTACACTGCATTCCTCTTTCGAGAGAAGAATGCAAATGCAGCTGAGCAAAATTGCAAATGAAGCACGGATTTGAATTTCCTGTGCTTCTGTTGCATAATCGCATCCGGGCACTATTTCGAAAAAAGAAATGCTGTCTAGACGTGGTTATTTCGAAAGCAAGCACTTCTTTCGAAATTACCATTAAACCTCATATTATAGGGTATGTCTAGACTACAGGTTTTTTTTTTAAAAAAGTGGCCTTTTTTTGAAAAAAGTTTCCCTGCATCTAGACTGCTGCTGCATTCTTTCAAAAGTAAATAGAAAGAATGCAGCAGTTTTTACAACATGCTTATTTAGTTCTAATTTAGCCTTAAATGTCTTCTAAGAGCCCAATAAGCAGTGGAAGGGTTGGTAATGCTGCTAGACAATAGTTGTGCACCAGTCAGGTCCGGAGGGTGCCAGACTAGAGAGTTTCAACCTTCAGTGTAAATATTAAAGACTAGATATGATCTGTGGTTTTTAACCACATCAGATACATGACCCTAAGCTCCAATGAAGCCTTGAGGGATCCTGAACATAATATGGATGCTCTGAAGTGATCTGGATCTGAGTTCCTGGCACTAAGGAGAAGCACAGGTACAGTAATTACTCGCTTAACACGTGCCCGCTTAACACGTTTTCATGATAGCACGATTTTTTGGGGGAACGTTTTTTGAACTACACGACCGTCCCCAAAATAACATGGTTTCCCCAGCTGGCCAATCGCCAGTGGCTGCGCAGGGCTTCCCCTGCCTCCCTGCAAAGCAGCGGAGGGTTTGCCGCGCCGTTCCCCCGGCGACCCCTTCTCGCCGGACGCCTTGCTCCCTCTCCTCCGATCCAGCTTGCAGGTCAGTGGCTGGGTTTCTCCAGCCAGCCGGTTACCAGCGGCTGCAAGGGGCTTCCCCTGCCTCCCTTCAAAGTGGTGGAGGGTTCCCTGTTCACCGTGCCATTCCCCGGAGATCCCCTCTCGCCAGACGCCTTGCTCCCTCTCCTCCGATCCAGCTTTGCAGCCGGTGGCTGGGTTTCCCCATTCCCCACCACTTGAAATGCAACCCCCACCTGTTCCATTATTTTCAATGGAAAATTGACCCCGCATAACACATTTTCACTTAACACGATCATTTTCTGAAATGTATTTACCGTGTTAAATGAGGAATTACTGTACTACAGCGGGCAAAGAGGCTTGAGGGTCAGATGGAGTCATGGCTCAGACCTCCCACTCCCTATGATCCAACTGGCAAGAGAAAGTTATGTTCATGGCTGGAGAGGGGAGTACACAAAACTTTAAATACGGCTGTCACAAAATGCACATCCTGCAGAACAACAGGGCATTCTCTAAAGCTAGTGATCTCAGTATAATCCTTACTTAGCCCACCTCAGCAGATGGTGTTTCCTGTTGGGGTAGGCACACCACCTCCCTGAATGATGTTAACTGCACTGTGGAAGCACTTTTCCACCATCATAGCTATTTCTGCACCGGGATTTATTTGCATGACTAAGCTGGTCAGAGCTGTGGTTTTTTTAAAACCCTCACTGGCATACCTCTGCAGATATAACTTTTCAGTCATACCAAGCCTCAGACACATAATTTCCCCTGTGGCAATTCTTTTGTTCACCACCTCCTACTCCAGTCTATGCTTAAGGAAAAATCTCGCCTTTCTTATTTAAGAAAGTAAATGCTTGTTTTGTTCTTCTTCTTCATGTCTCTTTCACAATGCGAGCACTTAGATTTGTAGCGTATTTGGTATTTTTTAAATAAAAATATATTTTTCTATTGCAATTTATAGTTTTTGTATATGCATGAAATATAGGCTGATAACAGTTATTGTTCTGACACTCTTTTTCATGTGATCATTTTCACATCAGCATTCTCTTTGAAATTAAACAAAGTCACTATTGGAGTCAGAGGAGCTAACTGGATCATCCAGTCTGACTAACTTCAGACTGAGAGTGAAACACCAAACATTCACTACATCTTCACCAGAAATGTTTCAAGGTTGTAGGCACCCCAGTATGCCACTCAATACAATATAAATCTCACCCCTAGAAACAATTGCATTTCTTGTGACATCCAGTAACTCCTCTCTTTGTTGCCAGCTAATATCAGAAAGTACAGAAATGGGTGAAGAAGCTCTTTCTCAATCTCAAAGCTGTGTTCATTTCTCTTTGTTATGAATCCTGGGAGACCATTCAGGCCCATTCTTACTTTAGCTGAACCTTTGTATCTTTCCCTAATAAGGGCATGATACAGCAAATCACTAAAGCCCAGGTTTAATTTTAAATACGTGAGTTGCCAGTGGAACTACTTGTGTGCCTAAAATTAAGCATGTGCTTAAAGTCCTGCAAACACTCAAACAAATAAATAGCTCCACTGACAACACTGACACTACTTGTGAGCAAACAAACATGTCCATAAGTGCTTGTAGGGTTGGGACTTAAATGCTTTGCTGGATCTGACCCCTAGAGAGACCAGCATTCAGAGTCTTATGAGTAAAGGAAGTTCAGAATTAAAGTTAAAAACATTGACACGCTCCTCATTGTGTCTCCTCACTTACAAAAAAGCAGGTTCTAGCCAATGTTTTATGGTAATCTTTGACTTTTCTGGTCTTAGAAGTTCTCATATCATAATATAAATGCTGCAATATGTATCTTACTGTATACAGAATGTTTAGCTGTAATATCATTATCTAGAAGAACATATTGTTGCAGAAGGAACAGTTAGTTACATGGTGAAATATCTATCTGTCTGTCTATCTATCTATCGATCGTTCTGCTGGAATGATAGGCTTATAAATATGAGACAAGCTATTCAAAATGTATGCAAATTTGCTTACCTGTTATTCTGAAAATATAGAGCATAAGTCAACAGTGGGCCTACATTTGGGACTATTAGGGGTTAGTACATTGATGATGATTTTTCCACTCAGGCCCATTGAAGTCATTGACTTTACTTGCATGAGTAAGTCCTCACCAACGTGACCCAGGGTTGCACAATGTGGACGTACATAGCTTAAAATCAGTGACACGTCTTACTGAACTCCACTATAGAGAAATTCCATTTAAATGAAGGATAGGGAAAGATCTACACTGGCTCATATTGCAAATTACAATTCCAGAAGGAATGTTGACAGGTAGTGAAGTTGTTCTGTCAGAAACGGAATTCACTGCAAGACAGCTCATGTCATCAAAGAGCATATGTCTGCAATACATTATTATTTCATGAAGAGTGATCGTATTTTTCTATTGTGCTGACTACCTTGTTTATTTAATGCAGTTATTTATTTTGATTTAAATAATCACTATAGAGAAACATTGCAAGGCTATAGGCACCCCCGTACACCACTGTTGATACAATATAAATCTCAACAGAGATTTATATTGTAAATGTTCACCTACAAAATTCCTTTCTTCCCTTTCAGTGTCTCTACTCTCTGCTCTCTCCAAAAATCTCTCTCAAGCATCTCGCTTTTGCAACTTGCCCAGAAGGTCACCTCTCTACCTCTCTTTTATAATGAGGGGGATTCCGTTCATGCATATATGGAATGGATATAGTCCAATGGCCCATTTTTCTGTACTTTTGTGCAAAGCTTGAGTTCATGGGTTTTCACAGGGGTTTTACATAAGGCATTGGATAATGCCACCCCCCTTCAAGTTGTGAAGCAAATGGAACCACGGCCCGACACCATTACATTATCTAGTCACATACCTGTAGCAGCATCCGTAGTCCCATTCTATTGCTCTGTGGTGGTTTAGGTCAGTGAGTCCATGTAGCTGTGGATCCTTTAGTTTTGCCTTACCCTCTAAATCCTTCTCTCCTACATATTCCTTTTGCATGGCTTCTGTGTAGCCTGCTTCCCCCACTATATATCTATATGGTATAACTGCTGTTATTAGGACAGTTCATGGCTGCACGGAGCACTGTAGGATTTCACCCTCGATATCATAGAAGATATACTTGTTTCCCCTTTTTGTAAGAACATTCCCTGATGACAAAGAAAAGAAAAGAAAAGAAAAGAAAAGAAAAGAAAAGAAAAGAGAAACAACAGTCTGTGTTTCAAGTATAACTTAGCATTCTCTCTTCATAAATGTAAATTAATTTAAGTACTTATCCAGTTTCAAACACACAAATTATGTTAATGCTCTCTTACAGCAGCATACTAGTAACTACTTATAAGTTTGAATGAAATGCAGAAATGTGTAGAATAAGGAATATTTGCAGCATGAAAGAGTACAATTTGAAAAAAAGTAACATTTACTCTACCTGTCATCTTGGAGATAAGTTACAGCATATTTAGGTTCACTTATCCTCTACAACACTATTAATTAAAGGAAGAATACAACATAGTTATAAGAAGAAAAGCATGCAATCAAAAGAAGATGAGGCCTATGATTACTAGTACAGCTGAACAGGCAAGATATAGACTGTCAGAGCCTATGAAACGCAGGTCTATTATTCCTGGTCCTGATCCAGCAAAGTATGTGCTTACCTTGAAGCATACAAGGAATCCTATAGATGAAGAAAAATCCACATTCTGAGTAATTCTGTCTTTAGTCCAATGGCTTTAAACCTCTTTTCATTTGCAGGCCCCTAAAAATTTTTGAACGGAGAGGTGGACCCTTTGGAAATTTAACCTGTGGTTCATGGACCTTTATGGTGAGGAGCTGATATTTTGTATTTATTTATTCATTTTCCCATTTCCTTGTTGATATTGTGGAGCAGGCCTAGAGCAAGAATCTGCTTTTGCATTTTGCTCAGTAGAAACTGAGGTTGTCGGTCATCCAGACCTCTTCAGTTGCACTGGCCTTAAGGGTGGTCCACCTGAACACCTGCCCAGCAATGTTATGCAGTAGCACAGAGATGCACGCTCTTGCTGAAGAATCAGGCTACCAGTCGAGTTCCGTGTGAGGAAGTGCCCAGATTTGCCCTTGGTTTCTCCCAGAAGAGGAATGTGAATGGGTAAAGCAAGTGGTGACACACAGATAGTGCTTGCCCCAGCCACAACATATCTTTCTCCATTCCTTCCCACAGGGGGCAGTGACGGGGGTGACTGAAGAGCAACACCAAGCCTTCTGTGCTTCCAGGCTATTTTGCCTACTTGGACTGTGTTGGCCAAGAATCCCAGGTGGGGGAAGTGACTGGGCTGCAAGGAGCCCTGACATTACTCCTCACAGCCCCTTATAGGTGCCCAGAGAAGGAGAAGCATTCAAGGGGGAGAGGAGTGAGCAGCAATGCCAGTAGCGCTATGCATCCAGGTCAGTTTCCTTATGTGGGCACAGGAGATCAGGTGCAGGGATGAGGGGCACTGGAGGAAGGTGGAGGGTTTAGGAGTGTAGAAGTTAGGGTATAGAGGGCACAGTGCAGGGGTTGGGGTGAAGAGAGGGTGGAGAGTCTGGGGAACCCATGGGGTCACAGGCAATGGGAATGCTGCCCTATTCTCCATCATTTGCTAAAATTCTGATGTTGTCAAGAAAACTCAATTTGCAGGTCAGTTTTTTCAAGGAACATTCAAAATAGTGTGACAAAAATGAAAAAAAAAATATTTAAAATGATTATGGAAAATAAAAAATATTTCTGACCAGCTCTATTAGTAATACAGAGCTGCATGATACTGTATACCTCAGAATAGTAATAAGTGTTGCTGAATTATATCCATACAAAGTTCTTCTACTGTATACATAACTACACATAAGATCTTTGTCTTTTTCTTTGTACTGCATTCCTGAAATGAATCTTACATAGGAGCAGTGCCATGGGACGAGAGGCCAATAATGAAATGCAGCCTACATAGGTAGCAGCTATGACTAGACAGCTAAATTCTGTGTTCTCCTTGCAAACTCATTTGGAACAGTGGGGTTTTGCTAAAACATATGAAACTCATTAGTGAAGGTTATCCAAGAACACATAAATCCTGCTTTCCTTAAGCATCTGCACAGGCCAGTGGTTTTGTTAAAGAGCTCTTGGGCTTTAAGAATGAACAATCGTGTAACAAAGTGCTTCAAGGGCTGGGTGGCTTAGTGTTTGGAGCATCTGGCTCCCTGCTTGGTTGAGGTTCCTTAGTCTTTAAATCTGGAAGCAGGTAGGGACACTCGGGCACCCCCCATTCTACCGGGTCCCAGCACAGGGCCCTGTGTAAATACATAATCTACATTACAGTTAGGTCAATATAAGGCAGCTTAAGTTGACCTAAATTCTTTGCTTCCACCAACATAAGTGTCCTGCTACAGTGATGTAACGGTACCTTTACAAAAGGACTTATATTGATGTAGTTGGGGCAGTGCAGTGTCCATGTAGACACTCTTTACTTACATTGGCTGTTGTCTGGCATTCTTGTCAAATTCATAACTCCAAGAAATCCCAGGGCTCATCCAATTAAAGCCCAGCGGCCTTTCATCCTGGCTTCTTGCACAGGGAGCTCAGAAGCTCAGACGGCTGCCCCCACTCCCAGAAGAAAGTAAGGGGGAAGAAACTCAAGGGGGCAGCTGGGCTCCTGGCGGGGAGCTGCATGGAATTGAGAGTCCTGGTGAGGATGCACACCACCAACAGAAGGAGGGTAACATGGACTACAGCCATAGCAGTAACTACTTGTAAGATGACCTAACATAGGTTGACTTAAGTTTGTAGTATAGACATGCCCTTTAGTGAACCCTTAAGCAGGGAATCTCCTACTGGGGAATCCATGTTACTGCCCTTGGCTACTTTCATTTTAGTCTACAAAAGAGAAGGCTGATGGGGGATGTGATAGCAGCCTTCAACTACCTGAAGGGGGGGGTGGTTCCAAAGAGGATGGAGAGAGGCTGTTTTCAGTAGTGACAGGTGAAAGAATGATAAGCAATGGTCTCAAGTTGCAGTGGGGGAGGTCTGGGCTGGATATTAGGAAAAACTATTTCAGCAGAAGCACTGGAATGGGTTACCTAGGGAGGTGGTGAAATCTCTATCCCAAGAGGTTTCCAAGTCCTGGCAGAGTTGATTTACCTGGGGTTGGTCCTGCTTTGGGCAGGGGGCTGGACTTGATACCTTCTGAGGTCTCTTCCAGCCCTAGGATTCTGATTCTACTACAGTCCTTTCAGTTTGGTGTATGGCCCCCATAGCCCAAGTGGTAGCTTGTCTCTAGTACTTTCCCCTCATGGACCTTGGATGACATCCTGTTGTTGTCCCAGATACCCAGGTGTTGTGGCTATATGTACGGCAGGGTCAGAACTCCACAAAGTCTCTGCTTCAATCACTCAGTTCTGTCTTAGTCCAGGTTCTACTAGGTGTCCTCCTCTGTCTTATCTGGCCATGGAGACAGCATTGTTCCCTAGTGGTTATCTTAGCTGGCAGTCCTTTTCCTCAGGTAGGGAGGCAGTTAGCTTCTCCTCTTCACCAGTCAGCCTCGAACTGAGCCAGACTCTCTCCTTTAATCTCCTCTCCAGGCCCCGACATGGGCTGCAGGTATAATGGGGCAGAGCTAGCTGGGTTTCAAGGTTCTCTTTAATCCTTATGTGCTGGTGCATGGTTTCTCTGTTTCATAAAAGAGAATTTAAGAGGTGTTATGATTTTTGGTTTTGTTTCATGTTGTGCCACCTGGTCTCTGATCTGTCTGGAGAGCCAGTTCTTCCTAGGGAATCAATTCATCGTGCAATCTGGCCACAGTTCTGAGCTCATGGTTTTATGAACTCTACCAGTCTACATCTTTAAAATAACATGCATCTTAGACTTCAATCTCTCCCAGGGAATTAAGGGACATACGACTCTCCCTTGTATCCCTTTGTGGCCTACCTGGATTTGGGTCTGGGCACTCAGTGATAAGTTGGTCGGGAAAGTCAGGGAATAGGTGCATCTTAGGTCCCCCCCCCCCCCCAGCTGCCTCCATCCAGTGGCCTCCCAGACCCTACAAGCTCTCGGGAGAGAGGGAATTGAGGCTCCAGAGGCTGACCCTAGCTTCCAGCAGTCCCTCTGCAGCCTGCAAGCTGTCTGGGGGAGAGAAGCACCAGAGGATGCCCGCTCCGCAAGTGCCCCCTATATCTTGCAGGCTGTCTGGAGAGCACCCAGGCTCTGGGAATGCTCCTTTCTCAAGCTGCCCTCCTCCAGCAGCTGCCCCATGTCCTGCAGGCTGTCTGGGGAGAACAAGGTTCCAGGGGCTTACCCCTTCCTCCAGTGGGTCCCCTCCATATCCTACAGGGTCTCCACAGGGGGGCAGGCTCTGGACTTCGGGTAGTGGGGGCTCCTTACCTGTTCTGGTGACAGACAAGATGGTAGAACCTCAGCCCTGATGGCCACTCTCTTTGTGTTGCAGCTTCCCCCAGTGGCCACTCTCAGTATCGTGTCCCTCCCTTTCATGTCCCTCCATTCTCTTCCTCCTTCCCCCCCCGCTTTCCATGTTATGGAAAACAGTCCCAATCCTGTCACTTCCCATTTTCCAGGCACAACAAAACCCTGAATTTGGTTTAAACTAGGGTAAGAGGAGGCTGTATACTAAATTTGGTGGTCCTAGCTCTTAAGGTTTAGGAGGAGTTCTTGAAAAAAGGGTCTCACAGACAGACTCACAGACACATTCTAAAAAGAATATATGTATATTAGATAGATGATTATTGGCTTTATTGATGTCCGTTCCTTTTATGTCAAATATTATTTCTTTGTAATTATAACTCATTTAGAAGGTCTACATTGTTCTTTCCCTACCTCCAGATAAAGAAATTAAGTATGGGCAGGAGTATGTGAATATACACAATTCCTCCCCTTGAAAGATGCCTGCTTTATGTTAACACTGGTGGCAACAATAATAATAATAAAAAAAAAACAGGCAGACCCTGAAACACAGAAAACAGAATGTTATGTCCTCTTTATGCTCATCTAAGTTATATGTGAGGCGTGATAAGTTCAGGAGTCAGAAAGAACTCAGATTTCATCTGACTCAAATACAGAAAAGAATAAACTATCTGCTAAAGAAATACAACATAAAGGGTACTTCCTGACAGCCAGTGATTGTGGTCACATGTTCAGTACTAGCTCACCCATACTGTTCAGAGGTGATTTAAACTGGATGGGGAAGCAGAGCCAAATTTTAAAAGTACACACTTGACTAAATCCCTTATGAGATTTGTTTTTAATCTTCTTTCCTAGCATTGCTGGCTTCAAGGATGTCAGAGGCATTCTCCTTCATAACTAGTTTTCCCTCACATAATTACAAAGGTCATTGGATGGGGGGCACTAGAGATCTGAATTCTACTCCTGACTCTGTTACAGATGTGCTATGTGACATGGGCAAATTATTTGCTTTTGTGCCACCATTTCCCCTCCTACCTTCTGTCAGTTTTGATAATTTAGACTACATGTTCTGCAAGTCAGGGACTTGTGTTTTATATGCGGCCTAGCACAATGGTCCTTGCTCCTGGTAATAAGTATAGTAATAAACATTTTTTTAAACATAACAGCTCTGTTTTCTTTAAAACTCCTAATCTAGTGCAATGATCAATGCAATTTTAACTATCGGGCAATAGTGTTATGTATGTTTGGCCCTTCTTGCTTCCAGAATATTAATAATACCTGACTCTTCTACTGCTCTTTTCACCAACAAACCTCAAAATGCTTTACAAAGGAGGTATCATAATCTAAATTTGGAAAACTGAGGTGTAGTTTGAAGATGTCACTTATCCAAGGACACACACAGTACGAAAGCCAAAAAACCCAACAAATGGTCTGGTAGCACTTTAAAGACTAACAAAACATGTAGATGGTATCATGAGCTTTCATGGGCACAGCCCACTTCTTCAGATGACTGGAGTTATGAAGTGGGCTGTACCCACGAAAGCTCATGATGTCATCTACATGTTTTGTTAGTCTATAAAGTGCTACCAGACCATTTTTTTTCTGTAACAGACTAACTCGGCTACCCCCTGAAGTATGAAAGCAATTTGTCAGTAGTGAAATAGGGGAATAGAACCTCACACACTGTTTACTAGGGCACACTAGCTCAACAGTCTAAGATTTGCTTGAGCAGAGACTGAAAAGAGTGACAGTAAATGTTGCTGGTATCACTGCATGCAGTTCCTGCTCGTGCTCCAGCAGTATTCTCCACCTGTGTTCTTATTTATTTTTCTTCTTGAGATGGACTAGACGTACTTCCTCTCCTCCCCCCACACCTACTTAGTCTAGGAAGGAGTTAAAGTCTGCACTAAGAAGAGGCTTCTTAGACTGTCAATCAGTCCCATCTTGTTCATAGGGAATAGCCATAAAAACAGAGGTGGGGTAAACTACTTGGGATTCATTTGTAGAGGAGACTGTCAGAGCTCTTGTCAGGAGGATGGAGAGGGCAGAAAACTGAAGTCTTGAAAAATAGAAAAAGGACTGTAACTTTCTAAAGCAGGAATAAATGATTCACTTTACAATCTACTTCATTAATCAGCTCTCCATTTTCATGCATTGGAAATAAGATTCTGTTAGGACTAGAAGCCACGATACTGAGAAAATCAAGAAATGGAGGGATTAGATCATTTATTAAACTCTGAAGCATAGGACATGGGTTACTCTCTTTGGAAGCAGAAAGCCATTTAGATTATAGGAAGTAAAGGTGATATGTACAGTCAAGGAGAAAGTAAATAGGGAAACACTATTTACCCTTTCACATAACACAAGAACCAAGGAGGCCCTGAGGAAATGAACAGCAGCAGATAGATAACTGAATCACTGACCTGCTCTGTTCATTTCCTCTAAGCATCTAACACTGGCCACTGTCAGAAGACAGGATTCTAGACTAGGCAGACAATTGATCTGATCTACTATGGCCATTCATATGTTCTTATGCCCTGGAAAAGAAGTCCTCTTTTTTTATGGACTGTCCTTTATACCCCAAACCCAAGGTCCTGGCAACCTCTACCCTGTGCCTGGAGTCCCAGTTGCTGGCCCCATGCCAGGGTCCTGGCTGCCAGCCCTAGGGCTCTCCTTCTGCCCTGATCCCACCCCCCAGCTTGGGGTAGAGTGCAGACAAGTGGAAGGGGGCTGGCTTGAGCACCCCCACAGATAAAAGTGTTCCTGTACCATTACACCTGGTAATTTTTAAGATAGCAGAATTGGCCGAAGCATGCTGCCACTTAACAAACACTTTTCCCCTTTGGAAAATACGTCTAGCCCAACCACAGTTATATCTTTCTGAATGCCTGTTCAATGCTTCAGAATATCCAAATCAGTTTCCTGGTTGCTTAGAGTGGGGGTTTTTTTTCTATGCCTCTGGTGCAGATTTTCTTGCTACAGATCAGACAGCACATCATGCACACAAAGGAAAACTACTTTGCCCTTTGAAAAATCCCTCTCTAAATAATCCTAAATAAAAGCATCCATTTTGTTTGTAACGCTAAGATGAAACAGATCAGTAAGGTCTCTTTCAAGTAACACTAAAACGTCCAATGACTTGTACAATGGGATAAATTGATGCTGATAAAAGCTGGCCTTGCATTTCTATTCTAAGCTCTATCAAAGAGATCTGAGGAGATTGTACACCTCCATTTTCAAGCCAGACAGAGCTCTTCTACCGATCTGGTAAAGGCACTGGCTCTAGGTGCAAGGTGGAACAAATTGCTTAGCGTAAGTAGTTAGCACATATTCTAAGGGACCATTCAAGGCAGTCTGGCCCATTAACTCCCCTCCCCCCACCATATGGCAAAAAGAGAGGGTTAATGGGTTACACAGATGGTGAAATGCAGTGTCTGTTCAGCAGATGCAGAGCAGCTCTGTCACCATTCTAAAGCATGTCTTCCCCACATTCTTTCAGCTGCACAGCAAGTCACCCTGTTGGTAGGGAGGGATGATTTGGTCTATAGTGATCTCAATTGATAATAAATTATTGTGATAATAAAATACTGCAGCAGTTATGCACAATAATGTTAACAGCTCACTGCTAACTGCAAACAACTTTATAATGATGTTGGGAAACTACAGCTGTTGGGTCAGATACAGCCCTGGGCTTAATTTGTTACAGCCTGTGGCAAGCTGCAAGTCTTGATATCCATCCCTCCTTGTCCCCTCCCCCCTGCAGAGCTGGAGTGAGAGGGGCAAGGGATCACTCTGCTGGGGGGAGGGAGCCCCACGCCTTGCTACCCCCACCCCCGGGTTACAGTGTGGACATGCCAAGTTAAGTATGAGTGAGGGTGAGGTTTGTATGTTTGTTTGTTTTCCACCTTGAGAGCTTTGGGAGCAAGTGAGTAGTAACTAAGGGTTTTTGGTTTGCATCCCCCCCCCCATTTTGGATCAGATAAATAGATGAGCAGATACTGGGGGGGTTTGGTTGTCTGTGGCCCCCTGACTAATTTTTCTCATTTTTGTGGCCCCTGACACATAAAAGATTCCTCACCCTAGTTTTAAACAATAGTTTGAGAGGGGTGTATGGATTTGTGTGTGCGTGTATGTATGCACACACATGCTCATGCAGGGGTATGCCAACAAAATGATGCCAAACATACCAGGTTCTCCTACTTTTTCACTTATTTCAGTGGCTGAAACATACAGCAGTGCAGGAGCTGGCACAGTGCTCCGGCAGCGAAGAGGTTAAGCAATCTATTTTCATAAAATCATAACAAGCAGATTGCATATGCTTCTGCAGGCAAACACTCACTACAGCAAGGACCTGCCTCAGCAGAATTCCCGTAGTGCCCCAGTGCACACCCAAGGACTCAGCTGTGCCCCTCAGAACTTCCTGTTTAGAGCTATGCATCCTCCTAAGCCAGAGCAAACCGTGTTTCCCACATTTCGGAAGCCATACAAGGCTCCCCTAACATCCTGTGTTTTTCCATCATCACAACACTTTTGTTCTGAGAACTACTGAGTGAATTCTCTCACAGGGCTGCTAACAATTGGTTATCACCTTTTTGATGTGTCAGACATTAAAGTGCTCCGGTCATTCAGGATCAGTATTCAACAAGAAAACAATAGTGACAAAACATTACCCGGTTCCTTTTCTTAGCCATCTTAGATGATACACTGTAAACAACCACCTTCTGCATGGAAAATTCCCATGGGCTGAGCTTTGAATATACACTAAAAAATCAGAAAAAATGACAGTAGGGGCAAGTCTATACTACAAAATTAAGTAAATTAAAATTGGCATACAGCCATCACAATAGTTGTCAGTTACGTACATGGGTGCTGGAACAGTTCATATAGTGGTGTCTGTGCTGAGAGACATTTATCCAAACTATAAATCCTGTGTAATACCTTTATTTTTCTTCACTCAATGCACAATGAACCTCTGGAACTCCTTGCCAGAGGATGTAGTGAAGGCTAGAACTTTAACAGAGTTAAAAAAAAGAGCTAGATAGATTCATGGAGGTTAGGTCCATCAATGGCTATTAGCCAGGATGGGTAGGAATCCTGTCTGGAAATTGGGGGACAGGGGAGAGATCACGTGAGGATTAACTGTTGTGTTCCCTCCTTCTGGGGCATCTGGTATTGGCCACTGTTGGCAGACAAGATTTTTTTCGTCTGACACAGTATGGCGTTCTTATGTTCTTATGTAATAGGGACAGAAACCACTTTAAGCTAGGCAGTGTAGCAGCACTCCCAGTACCTACGATTTTGCACGTCTACACTTTTGCTGTTTGTGTCGACTTTGCATGTCCTCGCTAACAGGTCTCAGTTTTTAGAGAACAATGCACCGAGGGTAGCTGTCCCCCTGTGCAACTTGCCACATGGTGTTACGAAAACAGTTTGCAATGCCTCTTGGGGGCAAAACATTCTCACAGAGGTGATTAGGAACATGGTGTCAATGTCCCATAATGCCATTTTACCCCCTCTTAATTTCATCTACACTCCATAATATTTCATGCCTGTTTTCAAACACCTAGCATATCCCTGCCTCAAACTCTAGGGAAGCCTCAATCCTGCACAGCTCAGCACTGTTGTGATGAGTGCTAAGAACAACATGGCCTGTTCCCACTGTATTTCCAGAGCCACCAGAAGAGCTGTTGCATGGGATATGGCAATTTCTTACAAGCAGCTGGGCTGTAAATCCTAGCAAGAAAAAAGTCCAGGTCACTGTTGACAGTCATGGAACAGCTGAACATAGTGGAGTGCTAGTTCCTATCCTGAGAAACAAGAACTGACCGGTGGGATCCCACTGTAACGCAGGTATGCAAGGATGAACAGTGGTTGCAGAACTTCCATATGTGCAAGGCCACTTTCCTGGGATTGTGTGCAGGGCTCTCCCCCGCCCTGTAGTGCAGCCATACTACAATGACACCTGCTCTGACAGAGAAGTGAGTGGTGATCACCGCGTGGAAGCTTGAAGTGTCAGACTGCTATTAGTCAGTGGGGAATCTATTTGGAGTTAGGAAATCCACTGTGGGAGCTGCTGTGATCTAAGCATGCAGGGCTTAGTCACCTTCTGCTAGGAAGGGCTGTGACTCTGGGCAATGTGCAGGAGATCCTGGTTGGTTTTGCCGCAGAGGTCAAACTGCAATAGATGGCATGCATTTCCCTCTGCGGGCACCAGACCACCTTGCCACACACACTGCATACACAGAAAGGGATACTTTGCTATGGTGTGGAGGACCTTTCATTGACATCAGCGGTGGATGACCTGCGAAGGTACATGACACATGCATTTTTAAGAACACAGGCCTGCTTGGAAAGCTGCAAGCAAGGACTTTATTTCTGGAGCACAAAGCACAAATGGAGATATTCAAATGCCAACAGTGATCTTGGGAGATGCAGCCTACCCTTACTGCCATGCACAGGTGGCGTGTGACTCTTGCATTTGGGGAGGCTTCATGTCATAGCTTCATAAAAGTGTGTGTGGGGTAGGGGCACCAGCAACCAGATGGAGGTCCTACTGACCACTCCACCCTGAATCTCTACCCCTACTTGGCCTCCTCCATCCAAAGCCTCACCCCTATCTACACCCCTCCACCCCACCCAAAGTCCCAGCTCTAGTTCAGCCTTTTCCCCCTGAAACCACCCCCCACTCCAACTCTTCAGTGTATCCAAGGCTTCTCCTTCCAACTCCTTATGGCTCACTCACATCTCCCTCCCTCTCGGGGCCTCTATTTTCCAATCACCTCCATTCTTTGAACTAAACAAGCACATTCATGTTCTTTTTGAAAACACATGCATCAACCTTGCCTGTCACACATCAGTGTGTCTGTGGCTATGGTCATCTGTAGCCTCCTATGGGGTGAAGCAGTAGGGACAGGGCACCAGTCTCCGATGCCTTGTGCAATGTGCGTGTATCAGGGAAAGTAAGATGGTGCTGGAATGGCAGAAGGAGTCACCTTCAATGTGTTGTGCCCAAAGGACAACCAGACTCCTCAGTGTGTCGTTTGCGCCTTCAGTAGCACAGACATCTCCTGCTGTGTGTCACGCTCGTTCTCCCAGGCTTTTCTCTTATCCTGAATGTCAGTGTCCATTTTGGGTGAGAGAACGGTCCCCCACATCCTCTGCTCAGTGCCTGTGGCATGGTATCTGCAAACATGTCATCTCGCCTCCTCTTCCTTCTCCTTCTTATCTGCCTCAGCCACTCTGCTAGTGTGTAGGTGAAGCAAAATGCAGGACAATGTAGCACTTTAAAGACTAACAAGATGGTTTATTAGATGATGAGCTTTCGTGGGCCAGACCCACTTCCTCAGATCAAATAGTGGAAGAAAGTAGTCACAACCATATATACCAAAGGATACAATTTAAAAAAATGAACAAATATGAAAAGGACAAATCACATTGCAGAACAGAAGGAGGATGCGGGGGGGTGGGAAGGGGGAGGAAGGAAGGTAAGTGTCTGTGAATTGCTGATATTAAAGGTAGGGAGAGTGGGATGTTTGTGAGTTAATGGTATTACAGGTGATAATTGGGGAAACTGTCTTGATAATGGGTGAGAAAGTTCAAAGACTTGTTAAGTCCCTGGTGGTAAGTGTCGAATTTTAACATGAATGACAGTTCAGAGGATTCCCTTTCAAGTGCAGATGTAAAAGGTCTTTGTAGCAGAATGCAGGTGGCTAAGTCATTTAGAGAGTGTCCTTTCTGGTTAAAGTGGCAAGAAACTGTTTTCTCTTTGTGATCTTTCTATCACTAGTGTGTAGGGAGAGCTGAAGACAACGTTTTCAGCTGCAAAACATACAATGTACAGAGGTACTATTGTGAGTGCATAGTCAAAGTTTATGGAAAACTTGCTATATAGAAATCAATCCCCTCAAACCACGCAAGTTTAAAGCAGTATGTTTTCATTTTGGCCAGTTATTCATCGAGCCCCTTAGCTGTCCCAGCCCTGGTGAATAGAGCCCAGCACACGGGGAGCAGAGGATTGAGATGGTGCATAAGGTGAAGGGAGAGGGGCACACTGGCATTAGTATTGTAGCTCAGGCAATTGAATTGAATAGTTGCCCCCATTTCTCACAGGCAGTGGTGAATTAAGCTGTTACCTACTCCTGAGGGTAACAGAGGTGGAAAGGGAACAGCTGTCGCATGTGTCTGGCTGCAGACTGGGTCTGTGTGCTGCTAGTTTGCACGCTGCCTTGATGCCTACCAAAGTAATAGATAAGTGGTGTGGAAAAGTGTATTACTGCAGGGGAAGAAAAAAAAGGCAAAGGCAGCCTTCTCCAGAAACCTTCAGCAACAGACTGGCTCCAGGAAAGTTTTCTTGATTTCTCTATGGAGGATTCACAGGCTATCCCAGTGCACATAAACAAACTGTTTTGCTGGGCCAGGCAATGAGAAGATAGCCATTCTACCTCATCTGAGTATTTCACTACCTCTTGCAACATGAATAAAAACAAATTGTAAATGAGAAGATGCAGAGGCATGCAGAGATTTAAATGTGATGCTTTTGAAGGGGTCCTTTAAACATTGCCCAGCTTCCTCCAGCCAATGCCCCCCGCTGTCCCTCCCCACTCACCAAGTCCCTGCTATCATCCTGGGCTCTCCACCCATCCGCACAGCACCCCTTGGCTCCACTGCCTCCACCTCCCCAAGCTGTGTACACCTGGTAGCGCTAAAGGGTTGCCTGGGGGAGGCTAACCCTAAGACCCACCCTTCTGTCTGTTCCCAGAGCCAGCCCCCACAACCTTTCTTTACCTTCTGACCATTCTGTTAAACATTTAGTTCTTGGATTGTGCTAGCATGCTGAAGATGGAACTGGAAACTATTTTTATGACACTTGGTGAGAGGAGAATATCCTAGAGTAGTTAGCTAACTTTACCTTGCCCCTGGTCTATAGCCTATGTTCTCGATCTTACATCCACATACTGGATGTTTTGAGTCTTTGTAGTGCCAGAGAAGAAATGGCATTGGGGTGGTAACACAGAATTTCAAGGGTGAAATCCTCACTCAGGATCTCTAATAAAAAGCAAAGTTCAGGAAGGTGGCATGCAGTTTAGCCTCTCAGAGGTGCAGCGTATAGCAATACATTTTTTCCTTTGGAAGATAATTAGCATAGCTGAGAGGATAAGTGGCACTCATATTATCTTGCTACAGAATCCTGGATTTGGCAAAGGATTGCAGGGGGAGGGGGAGCACGAGGCTTTGTACAATACAGATTTTAATTTTCTTTGCATATAGGCCTCTGGAGCCAGCCCTCTATCGCAAGCATGGTGTCCTGAATGCATAGTATCAGTTCCTGCCTCCCTTTTTGCCCCTCTCTCTAGTACGTATTCTGAGCAGCTGGGTTGTGCATCAGTGATCTAGAGCTAAAACTTCTCCTCCTAAGTCACCAAGGGCATAGCCACGTTGCAATTAGACACTCATGACTGGCTTGTGACAACTGACTCAGGCTCACAGGCTTGGGTGAAGGAACATGTAGGCCCTTCCACCATGTAGAATCCTTAAACATTGAAGTTGATAGACTCTGCTCTACAGTGATGTTCATGGTTTAAAAATGCGCTATTCCAGCCTCTTTGCATACACAATGTAGGAACTCTGGGCAAAGGGAGTTTCATTTGTAATATTCCACCAGCTTTTCAGTTTCCTCTTCTAATATACACTATATTTACATATGTTCCATTTTATTGAGGGGTATGTGTTATACTACTGACAATCTATTGTCCCTATTACATGTCAGTGAACTGTTGCCTATCAAGATGTTTAAATAAGTCTCCAACAACTGCTTCAGTTTTTCTCTTTCTGTACTCATGGAAAGTTTAGTTGAGAATTCAGGTGGACATCTCATAAAAATTATTTTAAAAAGACACCCATGGGGTAGGAATCTGGTTGTGGGTTTTTCATGTAAAAAATACAAATTCCAGTTTTTGTTCTTGTATGTGGAAGGAGTTCCCTCAATAATCATAAGAAGCCAAATCAAAATGCTTGTCCACAGCCCTCCCTGCCATGCAAAGGAACTACACACCAGCCTTACTAATCCCAAGGATGATCAGGATGGAGACGCAGGAGATGTACTGAAATGCTACTCTATGGCCAAGACTACAGGGTTTTTTCGAAGCTATGTCTAGACTACAGGGTTTTTTCGAAAAAAGTGGTGGATTGCTTTTTCAAAAAAAGTTGTGGCTGTCTAGACAATCTCTTTTGAAGCGTGTAATCTAGACGTACCCATACAGGCCCAAATGGGTCTGAGCAAATCTTACAAATTAGCTATCTCACTTACTCCAACCTTAATTTAGTTCTCTTTAAGGATATTCAGCACCTCATGGGAAGCATACAGCATCTTGCAGGTGAGATTTTAAGGCTGAGAGTACTGCCTGAAATTTGGAGGACAATAGGACAAATTAATAGAAATGCTAAAGAGACACTGGACACAATTTGTCACTTTATTTGTTCTTTGGATCTCAAATATATAAAATGGACTGTTTAAAGTGTCCTCAAGACACTGTGGCTGTGAAACATGTTCCCAGAAAACCATATACTGAGTAAGAGTCTAACCATGCTCACAGTCTCAATGAATGATCCACATCTTAGATAATGCCTTTCCCTACCTACCCTGTGTCCAGTTCATAGCAAGCAGGGAAAAGAGGAGGGACATGGGGGGGGTGCGGCAGGGTAATGGGGCAACTGCCTCAGAGCTCAGTGATTCAAAAGGGCCTACGGTTCTCAGCTGCCATTGCTGCTACTGCAACAGCGGCAGGGACTGGAGCTCTGGGCCCTTTAAATTGCCACTGGTGCTCCAGGTGGTGCACTCCATGCAGTGCTGAGAGCTGGGGTGGGAGGCTGCCACACCATGATCCTGGCAGTGCTAAGGGTTGGCTTCCCTGCCCCACTCTTTCTGCTTGAAGCCCTAGCCCGTCCAGAGCACAGAGCTGGCCCCTCCCTACCTTCCCCAGGGGCCCAGTGTGTCTATTGGCTCCTCTGGACCCAGGTAACAATAAGACAAAAGTAAAAGAAGAAACAAGGCGGAATTCAGAGAATTGGAGATAGCGGAGTTCCTTTAGACTAGATTAATATTACCTTTAGGGTGTGTCTAGACT
Organism: Pelodiscus sinensis; assembly: GCF_049634645.1. Classification (NCBI taxonomy): domain Eukaryota; kingdom Metazoa; phylum Chordata; order Testudines; family Trionychidae; genus Pelodiscus; species Pelodiscus sinensis. Next base: position 86,902,973 of record NC_134713.1, on the reverse strand, counting down.
GGCAAGACTTTGCGCAAAAGTTCCCGCTTTTGCACAAAAACTTGCCAGCTGTCTACACTGACTGCTTGAATTTGTGCAAGAGCTGACTTTGTAATGTACAAAATCAGTGCTTCTTGTGCAAATACTTTCATGCTCCCGCTCGGGAAAAAGCCCTCTTCCGCAAGAATACTTGCGCAAGAGGGCCAGTGTAGACAGGGAAGAACTGTTTTGCGCAAAAAAACCCCGATGGCTAAAATGGCGATCAGGGCTTTCTTGTGCAAAATCGCGTCTGGACTGGCCATGGATGCTTTTGCCCAAAGGCACTTTTTGAGCAAAAGCATCCGTGTCAATCTAGACGCTCTTTTGTGGAAATACTTTTAATGGAAAAACTTTTCTGTTAAAAGCATTTCCGCAAAATCATGCCAGTCTAGATGCAGCCTTAGTGATCCAAAGCTGACAATCCACCTTAGAAATATCTAGTTTGATTGACTGTTCTGTGCTTATTGGTCTTTGGATCATGTGAACTCTGCACATGTGAACTCTGTCAGTACTAGTGGAATTTATGTGCATATAG